>NC_134016.1:15678389-15985889 GCF_040712315.1 Castanea sativa | reverse complement strand
ATGGGACCGGCACCCAAGAGGGCCATTTGGCACTTTTCAAGTCCCGATCGGCACAAATTATGGCATGGCCCGAGAGCTCCTAGATTGAGATAAATCTAATCTTTTTCGATTTTTTAGAGATAAGAACGCGTTCTAGTTCGTATTCTGATCATTCAGCTAATTTTTTTAATATCCTAGTCTCTATATATAGAGGATGCCTCTCAAAATTCAGCACACTTTTTCACGCTTTCTAACCTCTCTCTTTTTGGCTCTTCTCTTTTTTTCTTTTCTCCCTTACGTTAAAGACGTTCTAGAGGCTCTTATCTTAGGAATTTCTTTTCTGTAAACAAAATATTTTAGGCTTCAAAGATAGTTAAATAAATCTCTTTGAATCCTAAAATATCATTTCACTAAGAAGAGCACGCTCATGCAAGAGGTAGTCAATTTCTTTTCTTTATCTTTTTTTTGGGTCTTTTCTGTTAATTTATGTGATGATGCGTGAATAGGTTTAAGGTGTTTTATTATTTCTGATTCTTGATATAACTGCCATGTGTTGCTTGAATATTTTCTCTAAATATGTTCTTAGATGATTTTTGCTATGATTTCTCTCTTGAATCTCAAAATCTACTTACTATCAAAGGTTTTTTTTTTAAAACTAAAAAATTAATCTAAAATTTTCAAATATGACTTTTTAACCCCAAAAACTGATCTGTATTCTCATTAAATATAGATCTGATTTTTTAAGACATAAAACTAATTTGTATTTTCATTAAATACAAATTTGATTTTTTTAAGAATCAAAACTGATTTGTATTTTATCATCACTCCCCCTTGATGCGATGGTCACTCTACAAGTATAAATACTTGTGGGGTGTGTGGGGCAAGGGCCGGGATTCAAGTCTCCAAGAGAGAGCTTCACATACATATACACTTAAATTAGGCTAGAGTAGAAATTCTATCTTGTATAAAAAAAAAAACTGATCTGTATTTTCATTAAATATAGATTTGATTTTTTTAACTATCAAAGTCGATTTGTATTTTCATTAAATACATATTTAATTTTTTTTAGAGAAGTTTTCTTTTTGACACAATTGCAGATTTTGAAATTTAAAAAGAAGAATTTAAAAGTTAGGTTGAAGTTTTGTATAAGTGATGCATATAAAATAAATTTATCTAATGAGTATGAATCCTCTTCCAAAAAGTCTTTTCTTTTTTTATTTCTTGTCCAACAACAGAACTGATTTTTTTATAAACCAAAAAAAAAAATCTTTTTTTAATCGTTCAAAACAAATCTGATTTTTCTTGATAAAATCACCTTCTTTTTTTTTTAACTTTACACCAAAAACAGATTTGACATTTTTTAACCAAAAACTTGTTCCTTTTCTTTACATAAAAACATATCTGATATTCCTTACAAATATAATTTCTTTATCTACATAAAAAAAACAAATCTGATTATTCTTTACAAATGTCAAATTTTTTAATTCACAAAACAGATCTTAATTTTTCTAAAAAAGAGAATACATTCATAAGATAAACTTATTTGAGTTAGTGTTGGTCAAGTGTCTGTCATGTATATTCAACATATCGTTCACATCATGCAAAAATGGTATATTGGTCATTAGAGTCTAGAAGACCAGACTTTGTCTAGGCGGAATGGGTGCTTAACACCTTCCCATTCCGTAACCTAGCCTCCGAGCTTAGGATTTTTGGATAGGCAGATTAGTGTTTTGTCTTTTAATTTTGGTAGATTGTAACTAGGAATAAAGTTTTGTATTCTTTTGCATAGATTGTAACTAGGACCCAAGGCCTTGTAAGTTTTAATTTACCAAGATTGTACTTTTCTTTATTCAATCAATGATAGTCGAAGTATTCTGAGTATGTAATTTGTATTTATTTTTTCTTATTTTTTGTATAAAAAATAAGTGGCAACTCCTCACCACTTACCTAAACAGAGAGGTGCCCTGAAAAAGCACCAAAATCTCTTTTTTGAAAGCACCCCAATTTTCATGGTCTCTCACAATATCCTTAGTTTTTAAAACCAAATGCCAAATATTTTAGTTATTATTTAAAATGGTGAGATTTAAGTTTTATTAAATTCGAAAT
Organism: Castanea sativa; assembly: GCF_040712315.1. Classification (NCBI taxonomy): domain Eukaryota; kingdom Viridiplantae; phylum Streptophyta; class Magnoliopsida; order Fagales; family Fagaceae; genus Castanea; species Castanea sativa. Next base: position 15,983,804 of record NC_134016.1, on the reverse strand, counting down.
GAGGTCCTATCATTTTGGATAGGTATTGTAAGGTGCCTAGTACATTCCCCACACGTAACCAAGCTTCCAAATCCATGTCTTCTAGTTCAAGACATTATTTTTTTCGTTGATATTTGGGTTTGGCTAATTTTTCCAATGGTTGTGGCAATGGTTATGGTGGCTATTAGGGTTGCTTACGGGATGGTCCGAGTTGGGTTGTGACCAACCCGGACTCGACCCGACATAATTGGGTGGGGAAAATCTTAAACCGCAACTGACCCAAATGGAGTTTTTGGATCAGCTAGATTGGGTCTGATTGGTTCAGTTTGCAAATCTTGCCGAATTTTGATTGAAATCTTGATGGATGTCGTCAGATTTAGCTGGATCTAACAAGATATAGCCAATATTCCTCTGGATCTATCAAGATCTGGCCGAGATCTCCTTATATCGACAAAGTCAGAGTTTGGGCTTACCAAATTTTTGTAGAAACTTGTGATTGCTGACGAGGAGAGAACAAGTCATTGGGTGGGTCGGGTTCTTCGATTTCTCAGACAGCCAAACCGCCACTCACATCGATAGTTTTGGGTCTTGGCACGGACAACCCACGACCGACGGAATCACCGCTTGGATCGGGCGGTTATTGGGTGGAGAGCTTTGGGTTCAAGTGGTTCTTCAGGTTTAGGCGAGTGGTGGATAGGTGGCTGTGTATTTTATGCATTGGTTCAAAGATTTTTATTGGATTATTTATATTATTTTTAAAAAATTTATGTTAAAAATAGGAGATGAGATTAAGGGTGTATTGTAAAGTGAAATGAAAAATAAATAAAGTATTTTTTTGAGTTGCTAAAACTTGAAAGATTTAAATTTTTAAGATGTGAATGGACTAAATTTTAAACCCCCCCACACCTTTAGAGCCGAGGTACTTTAAGCCCAAATCCACATCCCCCAATTCCCTTCAATCCAACCCGAAAATAAAAACCACTGAATCCCAACCCGAAAATAAGCCTAACCCAAAATCATAAGCCCACAAATAAAAACAAGCATCAGCCTCCCAAAATAATCGAAGTCCAAACCCAACCTTCGGCCCATACCTGATACAACCCAACTGAAACTTTCTCAAGCTCAAAACTTACTTCTACTCTCAAACACAAACCTCACTTAAACTCAAACATGAGCCCACTTCATTTAAAATCCCAAGCTCAACTTTTATTCCATCTTTCCCCATCCAGGCCCAATTCGTAAATAAAATACACTCAACCCCAAGTTGAACCCAACAAGCTCTAGCCCATTCACTTAAATTTTTCTAGCCCAAACTATGAAACAAATTAAGGCTAACCCATGATAACATCAGCCCAGTCCGATACCCAACATCTACTTGGACCCATCAGCCACCAAATCCACACAAAATTATGAAAATGACAACCTCTCAAAATTACAAGTCGACCAGGAGCCTTTTTAAATTACATTTATGACCCCAAAATTTCAAAACATTATATTTTTTATCCAAAACTCCAAAATACAATTGATCCACCCCAAAAATTCCTAAAATTATACTATAGCCCTAACTTTCATGAACTTACAAAATGACCCCCAAAGAAACCCTTTTCAATCTCATATAGTGCCAAAATAAATAAATTAAAAGTTCCTTCAAAAATTATAATATAGTTAAATGACATTTTCGTATCTTTATTGGGATTTAACTTTTCTAATGTCCCTTGTTATTTCGTTCACTGTACCTTTTGCATGAGATAAAATACTATGAGAAAAAAATTTGCAAAATTGACTTGGTATGACATCTTTGATTATTCCTTTTTTTCCCTTTGAATTTTGTACTTTTTTAATAATGATTTTTCGTACTCATGGATGTGACTAGAGTTCTTGTTTAAAATCAACATGCATATGTGAATCAAGGAAAAAAATGTAAAAAAAAAAAAGAGCCCTTACAGATATATCTGCATATAGTTTGCTCTGTGATGTGAAGCTCCCAGTACAAGAATCCATTAAGATTTTTAAACTCAATTATTGAAATTCCTATGTTCCTGAGACCAGCTTTTTCCTTCTTTATTTCTTTTCATAGTTATTTATTTTAAATTTCCTATATGGTCTATACTTTAAAGTGACGCTACTCGTCTAATTGTCCAGAAGTGAATCTTTCATTTGCCTTGATAAAAAAGATCCCCAAAGAAATTGTTAAAAGCATCATTGAATGCTTTTCCATAGCCAAGGAATGAAACCAAACACAACTATTGCATTCAAACAAAAATTGTTTCTAAATGAGTAGAGTTCAAAGTATTCCCTCAGCGCATACACCAGTGTTACTTAAATCCATGAAATGATAAGAATTTACAGAAATCGTCATGTTGTTGCCTGGTTCACAAAACGATGCTTGGTAACTCAGAAGCCAGGACAGGTGAGTGGTGACCAGAGTGTTCATTGATATCTAGAATATCACACTTACATTACCACTGCTGACTGAGACAGTTATTTGCCCTTGGAAACTTCAGTTTGCAACTATCAACCTGAATGTTATATGGACTTTCCACAGTACAAATGTGACTGATTCTATTTCTACTCACACACACACACACATAAAATAAAAAAATTCTTTTGGGGACTCCATAGATTTATGTAATCGGTCATGATTCCTAAAAGAGATACAAGTAACTAGGGATATTATGTAATTAATTGGTATACAAATATATATAAGTCAACTAGGCAAGTCGAAAAAAAGAGAAGGTTGAATCAAAATAATTCTTTTTAAAGTTCTATTTTTTTCAGAGGGCAATATGAAATTATGTTATATTAACACACTAAAAGGCTTATACGGCAGTGGAGGGATGGGGCGGAATCTCCTTCCTTGTCGGATGACAGGTTTAGATATTGCCGCCAATTCCAGTACCTTTTTTTGGAGAATGTTAATAAATTCCAAAATCCATTTCGCGGTTGCCGCACAAAAGCTGGTCACCTTAACCAGTTATACCCATTTATGGAGATTCAGGATCTGAAGCTAAAATGAAAGCCATAAAACAAGTAGCTACGGGACAATCTTGCTGGGTCTCATGTTAACAGAAAGGATCTCCATTGGATAAAGAGGACTTTTTCCCCTGTCCTTTCTTGCTCGGGTTCGGTTGTCAATCTTTTTGTTGTCTGTAGTTATTTTGGTATAGTGTAATTAGCAAAGCAAAGGCCTTAGTCATTGATCAGTTGGAAAAGCAAGAAACAAGAAACTGTATCCAAGTCGCTTCTACCGGGAGGATTTCCCTGACTGGCTCTCTTGCCTGGAATGACTTCCCTCAGTCCCGTCCCTACTTCTTCTCATGCCACTAATTGATTTCCACTTCTGAACTCCACGTATTCAATCGATTCTGCTTCATGGCTCGCAGGTCGGAGAGAGCCTTTTAAGCATCGCATTTCTCGCTCACTTCTTCCTTGTTTTCCTGTTTTGAGTCCCTAAAACCTATAATCTATACCGTATGGTGAAAACATTCATACAAGTAAATATTTCGGTAATTCTTGAAAAGAGTTTTGCTGTCAAAATTATTTTTTAAGAAAAAAAATACAAGTCTAATTGTATATTTTTTGGATTACTGTTTTTTGTTATCACAAACTATAGATTTGGAAGCCTTTTAATGGGAGTAATAAATATATTTTCTTCAGCTTTAGAAACTTTCAAGCTTATGAATCTATACTCTAGTAAAGTTAAAATTGTCAAATTCACCATCACACACTCTTGATGCGATGACCACTCTACAGGTATAAGCGTTTTGGGCCTATGGAGTATGGAGACAAAGGCCGGTATTCAAGTTTTTAGGAGGGAACTTCACACACATATACACTTAGACTAAGTTAGAGTATAATCTTAGTGAGAATCATTATTTGTCCTGTAAAAGATACAACTAGAGAGATAAAAGAAGCTTGAGAGCTAGAAAGGATTTTGGGAATTTTCTCTATATTGTATTGAATGAATGAATCTGTACAAGAATTGAGTTATATACCAAAAACAGAAAAGAAACTTATACCAAAAATAGAAAAGCAACTAACTATCCAAACTATAAGCAAAGTCAATTACAACACGTGTGATAAGCCACGTGTGTGTTTTACATGTGAGAATAAATAAACTATCTAAACTACTTGTAGTATAGGTAACAATTAACTAGGCTCTGTCGTTTAGCTTGTTTTCCTTCTGAACTTCTTTCTTTCTCTTTTGATCTGTCTTCCTCTTCTGATCTTTAGAATCTTGACACGTCCCTTACAAAAAGTATCCAACTTTGATATTAATCTTATTGGAACAGAAACTTACAGTTTCATCAAAAACAACTACGTATCTCTCTGATGGTGAGACCCAAGTTTTGCCTGTACAAGGAAACATATCAAAGGAATATTAACAAAAAAAAAAAAAAATCCAAAAATTAAGAGAAAGATTCTTGAATTACTAGCCAATATGTGTGTGTGTATTTTTGGTGAATACAGCACTTGATGATGGATCGACCTTGGCGGATTCTATCTATTGCCTACTAGATTCATCAACATTCAAGGACTCATATGTTCTTTGGAATGTTCCTTGGATTAATAGAGACCAACATCATTAATTTTTGAGAGTAAATAAATAATTAAGCAAACCTATATTTAAAAACAAGAAGGAATCCAAATCATCTCATTTCCTCATGGCTCATGTGAGTCATGCATAGCTTATTATCAACTATGGTTTGCAAGAAGCAAACTAAAAGTGCGAACATGAGTCTCTCTCTTAGTCTCATTGGTCTTCATTTCTCACCGAATAAAAATCCTTTGTCCTAGGTTTTCTTTTTCATTTTCCACTACAAGGAAAAAATTTTATTGCAATGAAAAAGATCGTTGCAATAACATTGAATCATTGCAATAGTTAATACGGGGTGTTGCAATGAAATTTGAGGTAATAGATTTGTGCAACAAAAAGTTTTGTTGTAATAAACTCCATAAATTTTAACGACAACTTTGATACAATAATATATATATGAGATGGGTTCAAGTTACACCTGGTGTAACTCTTTAGAGTTACACATTTTTTAAACCATTGGATTTAAGTAGATCCAACGGTCAAAAGAGAACCTCATTAAATCTAATATTTTGATTAAGATCTCATTAATTATTCTTCATTTATTATATTGTATATCTATCTCTAAACCCAAAAAAGTGTTATATTTGACTCTCTCTCTACTTTTCTCTCTCTTTCTCTTCTCCTCCACCGTTGTTTTTGGTTGATGGGTCCAAATCATCCTTCTGGCAGTATTTTATGAATTAAAGTGGAGAAGTTTACCACATTAGCAGCACACCCCTTGTTCAGACACTCCTGCATGAACTTTTTAGCCTCATCCATTCTTCCTTCTCGGCAGAGAGACTGAATCAGTGAGTTAATTACAACTGGGGTTGGAAAAAGAATAAAGTCATACAAGAATAACAGTCACAAGCCTTGTGGAGGCACAGCTCCGGTTTATCTAGAATCTAAGTTAATTTTTTTTTCTCACTTGCTATACTATATATAATATATATAATTGATTACAATTTCTTGTCACGACCATGGAATTAAATGATATGGTCTGCGAGATTTTCCTTTCATCAGAATAAGAATCTACTTAAGCTGATTCCTAAACATAAATTTGTCCAAAGTTTGCAACATGCATATGAAACTAAAGACGGTTTGATACTTTGCCATTGATGATGGTTGTTTTTGGGTATGATTTTTTATTATTTATTTTAAATTTAATAGGATATGGCAGTGTGCCCTTTAATTAAGCAAAAAACAATAAATAAGGAGATAGAGAAAATACTAGTATTAATTATGAATGAGATAGAAAGTAATAGCATTTAATGATATTTTTTTAGCCGTTAGATCACTTACAAATCTACGGTGTAAAAAAGGTGTAACTTTACAAGAGTTACACCAAGTGTAACTTGAACCTCTCTCTCTCTCTCTCTCTCTCTCTCTCTATATATATATATATTGTTGTAATAAACAATTTGCAGTTTTGAATATCTTGTTGGTATAGAATATTACTTTACAAATCTTATTGCAATAGATTTGCAAATAGTTGACCAAAATTAGTCGGATTAAATTATTGCAATGATATCTTCATTGTAATAGATAATTACTTTATTTTTCATTGCGATAGATTATGATATAATTGATATCAAGTTATTATGATAATATATTTGTTGCAGTTTCATATTTTCCATTGCAATAGATTGTATAAGAATTAATACCAAATTATTGCAATAATAACCTCATTACAATAAGCTTATCAGATTGTTGACAAGAAGAGTGAGAAGCTTTCTAGTACTCCAACAGAGGACAAGCTGAACTACATAGTAGAAGAAGAAATAGTGATTAGAGAAGGTTCCTAAACTACTTGTAGTTTAGTACATGTGGTCTGATAAACGGCTTGTAGTTTTGTGTACAGGTTGTAGATGAGTTAAGTGTTCTCACGCTTGACACGTGAGTGAGTTAGTTAGAGTTTGTTAGTTTTATTAACTCAGTTATCTTCTTTGTTTCAATTGTTTATAAAGCTGTGTAGACACTTTGATTAATGCATTAAGATCATTTTTACCAAATCTCAATCTTTGACAAAGCTATTAGTTCGAAATTTTCGTTGCAATAGATTGCAAAAATAATTAGTATTAAATTATTGTAACGATTTCTTTAATTTAAGTTATTGCAATAATTTTTCCTAATATATTAAAGCTTCTATTGCAACCGAAAATTGTAATTTATTGCAACTTATTATCGTTAATGCAATAATTTAATACTTTTAAGTTACTATTACAACAATTTTAACTTGTAGATGCGATAATTTTTCTAATACTATTATATATATTTTTGTGGTATTAACACTTGATTTTTTTTGGTGTAGTGATTATGGTAGATGTAAGCAAATATAATTGCTTCCCAGTCATTGTAGTCTTTTAAAACCATATACATCCATTATATAGCCAAGGATTGTAGGTTTGCACTTCACATGCTAGATTATTTCCATTGCCTAAAACGAGTTCTGAGAGTAAAATTGTCTAGCCTCCTATACTAGGCAATGCCATGTGAGGGACTTGCCATTTGCTCTCAAAACTTCAAACAGTTTCGCAAGATGATAGAATTGCAGGCATTCCTTGTATGTCCTAAATATAATATCTATTCTCACGCGCGGGAGCACTCCCCACGCATTAACATTTCTCTATTCTTTTACCCGGCTTTTATTTTCTTTCTCTTTATATGCTAATCATATAACTTTAATATAAAATATACATATATTAGTTATAAAAGGTAAAAACTAAGGTCTCATCGCCCATTTTATGGTATGCTTGTCATGACAAAAAAGTGAAAAATGTTGGTACCACAATATTTTATATAACTTTTGTCATAATATGCCACATGGTGAGTCATGAGTGGTGGAGAAAAAATTGTGGGTTTATTTTACCTTACTGTATTATTCTAATTTAATTGATACATTATAAAAATTCAAAATAAAAAAAAATGTGAGAGATGCTCCATATAAATCATGTAACATGATTTCATTAAAAAATAATATGTAATGTGATCATTAATTGTGAAAAAAAATTGGGGGACAAATAATGTAGTTTAAGTCACTGATCCAATTGCCAATTTTTTTGCATCCTTTTATTATTTTTATTAGTTTCTTAAAATTTGGAAAATGAAGTTTTAACACAACTTTTTACTGCTTGTATGCAATAATTATTATACGGACTAAAAATTAGAGGGAAAATTGTACATTCCAGTTTTATTTCAATGACATGATGACCTATGCTATGCACTTTTGTTTTTTTGGTGAAAGGTTTTGCTACATATTTGTATGCAACAATTAGTGCATACAACTATACAAGGGTATATGGTAGCAAAAAAGAAAAAGAAAAAAGAACATATGTTCAAGAGTCATGCGCATTGTGGACCTTAGACACTTGTCTCTTTCTTATTGCTGCCACATATCCCTTTCTACTGCCACATATGACATACCTCTGTATGCAGCAATTGTTGCATACAATTATACAACAAAACCTTTCCTTTTTATTTATTTTTTAATGAACTAAGAACTTCTTTGGAGTTTAGAGTATATAACTTGGCAGAAGTGAACTCACCTGTTGTTGGTAGAAATTATTAATTATTATCCATAATGTTCATATATATTTACTCTTTCAAAATCACCCAAATATTTTGTTTTCTTTAATTATATTTACTAATATGTAACTCGTGCTTATGCACGGGAATAATGAATTGTAGTGGTGCTATTGATGTTAGTTTGAGTTATTAAACATATAGGACATAGTTCAACTAGGACATTTGGAGGTACTAAAATAGCTTTTCTTTGCAATTTTCATGATATTGGTTACGCCAAATTTCTCATTACATTGCTCTTACGTATATCATTTTTAAAATCACTCTTGAATACTACATATACAATATCAATTCACAAATAAAATAATAAATTGGTTAAATAGTATATCTTAAATTGAATTGGGATAGATGCATGAGATCGTTAAGCTTAATTAGCATACAAAATATCTGAATAAATATATATATATATATATATATATATGCTTATTAGTTTAGAAAAAAATAACAGTAAAAATCTAAATAATTTAATTTGTATGAAAAGTTAACAAAAGTAAAATCCAATTTTGATTCTTATAAATTTTCTCTAATTTTGGTTTTAAAAAAGCAAATATATATATATATATATATATATATAGAGAGAGAGAGAGAGAGAGAGAGAGAGAGATGAGTTCAAGTTACACATTTTTTAAACTATTGGATTTAAGTAGATTCAATGATAAAAAAAGACCTTCATTAATGCCGATATTCTAATTTATTTCATTTATTATCTCTCATTTAATACATTCCATACATTCCATACTTATGGTCCGTTTGGATTGAGGGAAAGAGAGAGGGAGTAGAGTAGATTTGGCCCAAAATTAGTCTATTTTTAGTCAACTTTACTCTACTCTCCTCCACTCCCCCTCCTTTTCCCCTCTATCCAAACGGGCCCTTATTTCTAAACCTAAAAAAATTTATACATCTGACTCTCTCCACTACACTCTACGGCTCTTCCACCTCCAACTCAATGGCCGGGTCACCAATAGCAAAAAAAGAAAAAAAAAAAAGAAGCCACAGCTACCGGACTTTGTTGAATAACACAACTACTGCTTTTTAAAAGTATGTGTTATAATTTCATACACCCAAACACATATGTATATGTATGCATTAGATGTTTTAAAATGCCTTACTTCTTTTAATACGGACGTCCCACTGGCATATTGATGTTGTTACTGATTTTTTCAAATTTCTATTATCATTGTGTTCTGTAGATGACGGATAGATTTGAGCAGCACACTCTTAAATGTTCATCATGTAAAGAAGCATATACAGCATTCTAGGCATTGCAGAAGTTTTTGATTGGTGCAACCAGAGACGTAGCTATGCTTGGACCAGGGGGGGCAATGGCCCCCCTTGGTCCAATAATATAAAGCAAAATATAAAATATATATTTATGCTCCATTTTTGTTCCATGCTTTCACAAAAATATACTTTCTTTATTCAGTTTTTCATTAAATTTTGATTCTTTTTGTGAGTTTTGTCTGAGTTCTAAATGATTTATGAAATTTATCTTAAAGCATTAGCATAGGATAAGTGCAGCTTAAGTGTTTGATGAAGTTCTCCAAAGAAACTTGAGATAAAAACACACACACATATATTCTTTTATAAGTAGCTTGGATAAAAAAAACATGGTTGTCTTTGGGTTAATCTAGAGCTACAATATGAAGGTTTAGGGTATAACACATTTTTTAAGCATTTGGGTTTGAGTGTATATCGCCCCTCTCACTCAAAATCCTAGCTCCGTCCCTGGGTGCAACAGACCAACAGTTGTTTGCTGTGCAACGACTGGGATTCCTTCAGAAATTAATTTGCGGATTTTCTTGGGGGGATTGTGCTTCATAGTGTTGGCTTGGCTTTTGCTTTGCATGAACTATAGAAAAAATTTGTGTTTGTTGATTATGTACATGCTGAAATTGATTAGACTAAAATTGTCAAAACGTATAGACACTAAAAACTACCTTCAAATCAATCTTTGTCTAGATATGTAGAATTTATATGTAAGTTGTACATAGTTCCCATTTAAATTTTACTTGTTGAGATTGTGCAGTTCTATGTTGAACCTCACAGAGAGTTATAGACTTTGAACTTGTTCAAGACAAATGAATGAATGATAACCAAGCGTTATGAGATTTGAAGGTAACTAATGAATACCAATGAAGCATGGGTGCGTTTGCGAGTTTGGGTGCGGGTGTGGGTGCAGGTGTCGGTGCGAGACTTGGCAATTTTTGAAAAAATTAGGTGCGGGTGCGGCGATTAAAAAATTTATATATATATTTTTAATATATTGCTAAGCATACTTTGTCACATTATATAAACAAATACAAAATTTAAAAGCAATAGTAAATAATAACTAAAATATGTTTATAAATTAAATACAACCCACAAGTTTAAAGTCCTTTTCTTTTTATTCTCTCCATTCACCTGCCACTCCAATGCCAACAAGTCAACAACATATCACATTTGGTCTCATCAGAATATCAACTTTACCTTTTTCTTTTTTCTTTTTCCCAAGGCTTCCATTTCCCAAAGCTTAATCTACACCAAACCTTTTAAAAAAATCTCTACACCAAGTCAGCCTCTACACCACACTTTCGTTTCTTCCGTCACTCCAAGTCTCCAACTTCCCAGCTCATTCTACCTTCTTCAGTAAAAAAAAAAAAATTCCCAATTCATACCTTCTTTTTTTTTTTTTTTTAAATCAGTTTATGCCATCTAAACTGAGTAGAGGCAGGAAAACAAGACAGAGAGAGAAAGAGAAGAAGATTTTTCACTTTTTTTTTTTTTTTTTGAATTTCGGCGTTTCGGCGGTTTTAGACCGGTACGGCCTGAGTCAATGCGAATCAGCCAAATTCAGCGCACATCGGCCCACGTCGTGAAACAAAAAAAAAAAAAGTTGGACACGGCACCAACGCACAAGCAGCACCATCCCTCGCGCATCACCGCATCAGACGCAGGTGTGGCGGGCGTTTTGCCGCGTCCATGCATCCCAGATGAATACTAGTGAATTGGGCTTATTGTGTTTCTGCCAAGATCAGTGATGAAGTAAAATACTAGCCCCCAGCCGTGTTTTCTTTTTTTGCTGCCGGCAACCTATCCGTGGAGGGGAAAGAGTGGTGAAGGAGAAAGAGAGAGCGTTCTAGAGAGAGAAACATGGAGATAGAGAACAACTAAGTTTTTTTAGAATAATAATTTAAAAAAAATGTTAAAATGCAAAACTCACCCTCTAAGTTTTTTAAGAATTCATTTCAATCCTTTAATTTTATTTTCATTTCAGTCCTCTAAGTTTCAGATTTATTCAATTAAGGTCTTTCCGTTAACTTTTATTAAAATTTTTTGAAAAAAAGAAAATCTGGAAAATATTTTTCAATCATTAATTGATTTTTTTAATTTAAAAAATTTTAAGAAAAAATTAAAAAATTAGAAAATTAACCACAACTTATAACAAAAGTTGATGAAAAAGTCTTAATTGAATAAACTTGAAAATTAGAAAACTAAAATGAATAAAAAAAAATTAGAAGACTGAAATAAATTTTGGTGAAATATAGAAAGTGAGTTTTGCATTTTAGAAAAAAAATAAAATAAAAAAATAAAGAAGAAAATAGTTTAAATTTTGCAATGAAGCAAAAAAGAAGAAAAGAAACGTTTATTATAGTCTGTGGGAGCTGCAAAAGGAAAAACAAGAAGAAGAAGGTGAGGAGGAACGTGGTGGTGGTGACAACTACAACGGAAACACGGTGATATGAGCAAGAGCTAGTAAGTAGGTTACAAAGAGGACAAAGATTATTAAATCTGAATTTTTTTTTTCAGTTAGGTAGTGCCACTATGGTAAGATTTTGCAAATTTTGCTATTAAAAACTAACAAAAAAAAAACACTCAAAGAAAAGAAAAAAGGAAAAAAAAAAAAAACACTACTTTTAATGTCTTTCACAAAATTTTCCTAAAATAACCTGTATAGTATATTTTTTTAATACGATTTTCATATATACTATAAGTGCCAAGAATGAGTTGGCATAATACAATGAATTTGTAGATGCGGGAATTTGAATCAAATAACCTAGCACAGTTGAAGAAGAAGAAAAAGACAAGGAACAATGGAGAATACTGGTCCACGGTCAAGGTCCGAGGACGAATGCTAATATTAGATTGTTCTCAAGAAAGATTTACTATAGTATTTCTCTCTCTCAGTGGGATTCTCCATGAACCTCCTCCTCTTTCAGGAGGATCTCTTATATTATATAGCCTCTTTTAGCTAATCTTGGTCCTCCATTTGTTGATCATGCAGGCCACTACTCGAGTGCTTGTCCCATCAAACTTCTTCCCAATACAGGTCCACTACTCACAGAATATTTGAAAAGGCGTCTGATGGGACAAGCACTTGAGTAGTAGCCTGCATGATCAACAAATGGGCCAAGATCAGCTGAAAGAGACTATATAATATAAGAGATCCTCCTGAAAGAGGAGGAGGCTCATGGAGAATCCCGGTGAGAGAGAGAAATACTGTAATAAATCTTTCTTGAGATCAATCTAATATTAGCATTCGTCCTCGGACCTTGACTGTGGACCAGTATTCTTCATTGTTTTTTGTCTTTTTTTTCTTCTTCAACTATGCTAGGTTATTTGATTCAAGTTTCCGCCTCTACAAATTCATTGTATTACGCCAACTCATTCTTGGCACTTACAGTATATATGAAAATCATATTAAAAAATATATACTATACAGATTATGTAAGTGCACAATTTGTACCCGGACCCAAAAACAAGTGATGGGCTCAGACCCAAAGAGCCTTATACAATGAAATTTGTAGAGTATGGGTTTGAAACCTAGGTTTGGGATGTTGGAAAGTTAATCAACAGGCTAGAATGACGCTGTCTATGCAAATAATAGATGGATGTAACAAAAAAACCCTCCTCGGACGTAAGCCGAGGACAATTTATATAGTATTTCCTTTTCTAAGTAAAAGATTACAATTCTTAGTTTTTTAGCCAAGAAGAAGATTCTCCTCTCCTTTCCTCTCTCGTCTTCTTATATACTTCTTCTTCTTCCCTGTTTCACTCACATATCACACAAATCTTCCTCTTAGAAACTTGTCCCATCCACTACCTTCTTGAAGTCTTCAAATAATAGCAAGAATGCTGAATTTTACTATTCAGAGGTCATTTCTCCATTAATGCGGCCAGGGAGGTAGATGCAGGGCTTTTAATGTGGTGGTAGCAGCTTTTTCCTCAGATATTTCTCACACGTTCCTGCTTCTAAAAGGTGCTTGGATCACACTTTTACCCACCAGTTCTTCTAGAATTCTGCCTCTAAGCCGTTTAGCAAGTCCCAAGACCCTTGCTGGGCCTGTCCGAGGAGGAGTATCCGAGGAGATACTCCTCCTCGGACCACTATAGTGCGGACTGACCTGTGGGCCTAGAGACCCTGATCAAACAGACTTGTACCAACCAATCAGGCCCAAAGCCCAAACGTTTATTCAAGCACTTTTACCCCCCACAGATTATTTTAGGAAAATTTTGGGAAAGACATTAAAAGCTGTGTTTTTTTTTTTTCCTTTTTTCTTTTCTTTGAGTGTTTTTTTTTTTTTTGGTTAGTTTTTAATAGCAAAATTCGCAAAATCTTACCATAGTGGCACTACCTAACCGAAAACAAATTCAGATTTAATAATCTCTGTCCTCTTTGTAACCTACTTACTAGCACTTGCTCGCATCGCAGTGTTTCCATTGTAGTTGTCACCACCACCACATTCCTCCTCACCTTCTTCTTCTTCTTGTTTTTTCTTATGCAGCTCCCACAGACTATAATAAACGTTTCTTTTCTTTTTCTTTTTCTTTTTTTTGTTGCTTCGTTGCAAAATTCAAACTATTTTCTTCTTTATTTTATTGCTAAAATGCAAAACTAACTTTCTATATTTCACCAAAATTTATTGTAGTCCTCTAATTTTGTTTTTATTCATTTCAGTTCTCTAATTTTCAAGTTTATTCAATTAAGACTTTTTCATCAACTTTTGTTATAAGTTGTGGTTAATTTTCTAATTTTTAAATTTTTCTAAAAATTTTTTAAATTAAAAAAATAAATTAATGATTGAAAAATGTTTTCCAATTTTTTTTTTTCAAAAAATTTTAACAAAATTTGATGGAAAGTTAAATCTAAAACTTAAAGGACTAAAATGAAAGCAAAGTTAAAGGATTGAAATGAATTCTAAAAAAACTTAGAGGATGAGTTTTGTATTTTAGCATTTTTTTTTTATTATTTTAATAAAGATTAAGTTTACTGCCACAAAAACTTTCACATCTTTAGCTACAACTTGCCTATGTGGTGAGTTGTAAGTGATGAAAAAAAATTGGTGAATTTCTATGGGTCCATAATTCCACCACTTACAAGTCATAACATGCACAAGTGACAAAGTTGTGGGAACGGTTATGTTAAGAGACTTACTATTTAATAAAACAATGATGTAGTCTTTATAATATTAGATATTGTTATTAAATTATATGGAATTTGATTAATGAAGATATAAATAAATAACTATATATATTAGTGATAATTTTGAAATGATACGCTAGTTATGGCTAGTGTAAGGACACAAATTGCACCAAGACCCAATTATATAGAGGGAGCCGGCCCAAGGAGCCCAAAACAATAAAATGAATAGAGAATGGGCTTCAAATCTAGGTTTATGGATAATGAATAATGTAAATACTAGGCTAAATTGCTATACTCATGCATCGTAACACTTAAGTAACAAAAAATCCCTTTCGACAAGTGCCGAGGACAGTTTGTATTAATGTTCCATGTTCCTTACAATGCAAGATGTTTTTTTCTTTTTTCTCCTCTCCCTTCTTCCTGTCCTCTCTCCGCCTTTTATATCGTCTTTTTCTTCTTTCCTTCTTTCTCCATGTGGGGATCTAAGTTCCTATTTAGATACTTGTCCCATCACCCTTTCCTCTAAAGTCTTTGGCGGTAGCTAGAAGACTGAATTATTATGTTCAGGTATCACTTCCTCATTTAATGTGGCCAGAGAAGTAGTTGCAAAGCCTTCAATGCGGTGGTAGCAGCTTTATCCTAGATATTTCACATCCTCTCTTCTTATCTTTTACGGCCCACTACCTTTCCTTTTGTGCTCAGAATTTGTGGGCGCAATGCCTTTGAACTACCATACCACCCTTCACCACCTCGGCTACCTTTAGCTGAGAACATTTTCATCCTCGGACATCATGTTCCTCTTCCCAAGATTGTCTCCTAGACGGGCATTCCTTATCCTCGGACCCACTACCTTTCTTGGGCTGGGCTTTTAACTTTACGAGTACTCTTGGGCCGGTCCAACATAGATTACGGGCCCATTAACCCCACAGCTAGTATTAAAATATTTTGTTTTCCTAGCTAAATCGAAATGGTCTTTAATACATTATTGACTTCATTGCATAGTGGACATTGGTTCATGACAGTTGTAGACACCCAATTTTGCACCCATGATTTAATCAAGGAAAATGACTGGAATAACCATCCATGTACCCCCAAAATATCATTGCATTACATGATTAATTCATTCACTGCATATTATAAAAATGATCTTGAGATTCTAACGGTCGCTACAATATGTCCGGTTTCCAAATTGAACCATCGGATCGAAAGATATCACATGATCTAGTTTACACAATCAGCATACATTGTGTCCAAGTGGAGTCGACCACGCATGATTAATTGAAATTAATTCTGACTGGTTAAACAATTAAAATTAATTAAATAATTTTGTGATTGGTTGATAATTAGTATTTAGAATAGGATTGCTTGCATAGGAATAAAACGGATAATTAGATAACAATAAAATTGTGGATAATCTGAACTTTATCAAGATTTATTTTAGGATACTTATCTACAAGATAATTGTTGCTGAAAAGACTGGAATTATCCAGAAAAGAGTTCAAAAAATTGGAATCCGGATTGGAAACACATCTAAGTGCATGGCCCAATGCAAGAAAACCCTAAAAAGGGAGTCCAAAAGGCACTCAAACACGAAAGTGCGATCAGCACTCAAGAGTGCCATTTGGCACTTTTGGAGTGTCGATCAGCACTTTTGGAGTGCTAAACGGCACTTTAAAAGTACCGAATTGCACTCTTTTGGGCTTTGGCCCAACTCTCTTTGAGTGATGATAAGGCACATCCTTTTTGACATTTTCGCAGAAGGATGCGTCCCGATTCGCACTTTAAGCATCGTTGCTTATTTTTTAAGCATTCTAGCCTCTATAATTAGGGACTGGGTCTCAAAATTCAACACTCTTTGACATTCTGAGGGGAGACATGTTTTTATACTCTCAGATTACTCATATTTCTGACTCCCTTTTCTGATATCCTTTCTCTTAAAGGTAGGGTTTTTAGATTTCAAAGATAATTGTATAAATTTCTTTGAACCCTAAAACATCCTCTCAAGAAGAAGAGTGCTCCATGCAAGAGGTTGTTTTCTATTAACCCTTTCTTCTTATGTTTCTCTTTTTATGATGATGCTTGTTTATATTTTTTTTTTAGTTTATTAGTTTCAAATATCCATAACATGAATTGTCAATTTATATTGTTAAAGCATGTTTTTTTATTGTTGTGATCTCTTTCTTAGTTTCAAAAATCTACATATTATGAATTCTTTTCTCAAATAAAAACGGATCTACATCTTCATTAGATGTAGATCTGAGTTTTTCTCAAAATAAAAATGGATCTACATCTTCATTAGATGTAAATCTGAATTTTTTTCAAAATAAAACTAATTTTTATCTTCATTAGATACAAATTTGATTTTTTTTAACATAGCAAATTTTGGAAATAAAAAAGAGTCATGACTAGTCTAGTTTGTTTTGTTTGATGCATTGTTGCATGGGTTGATTTTATGAATATGATCCTCTTATAAAATACTTTTCCACATAAAGAATAGATCTGATTTTTCTAATCCTCTAAAAAAACCATTCTTTTATTGCAAAAATAGATCTGGTTTTTTACCAAACCTAAAAACTAATTTTTCTCGTTCCCAAAGAACAAATCTGATATTTTTTTACCAAAAATTTTGTTTTACTTTATCCCAAAAACAGATCTGATTCTTTCTAAACCAAATCAATTTCTACCATAACACAGATCTGAATTTTTCTCAAAAGAAGAGGGTATTCATAAATATACTTGTGTAATATTCATGTGTACACAACATGTCATTCATAGCATGCATAAAAGAGGTACATTAGTCACAAGAGTCTAGAAGAGCAAACTCTGTCTGGGCGGAATGGGTGCCTAACACATTCTCATTTCGTAACCTAGCCTCTGAATTTAGTTCCTTTGGGTAGGTAGATCTATGTCTTATCTTTGCTTTTTATTTTGGGTAGATTGTAACTAGGACAAAAGGCCATGTATTTTGGTAGATTGTAACTAGGACCCAAAGCCATGTAATTTTCAAATATGTATTCTTTTACTTAATCAATGAAACGAAGCAATTCAATCACGTATTTGTATTTTAGTTTTTCTTTTTTTTTTGTATAAAAAATAAGTGGCGACTCCACACCACTTACCCAAAAAGAGAGGTGTCTTGAAAAGCATCCAAATCTCTTTTTTTGAGAGCACCTAATTTCCCCGGTCTCTCACAACAGTGATAACAAAACCTCTTGGCTAAAGTATATATGAGGTAATTGCACTAAACTTTCTTAGTTTTTTTTTTTTTTTTGTTACACATACTTTCCCTCTAATTTTAGAATAAAACATTCACCTCCTTTTGTAGGTATTTCACTGACATCAATAACAATTTTTTTTTGTAAAGAAATTAAAAAGAAAGCTTTAATAAATTCCAAAAAAATAGAAAGGCTTTTTAAAAATTTCATCAATTTCCTATTACAAAGATGTACAAATAATTTTTCTTCAATCTTCGGTCATCAATTGCTTATTAATTTTGATATTTCTTATTAATGTTCATTTTTTTGAGTGAATATGTTATATTTTTAATTTGTCAATTGATACTGTGATTATTTATTTTTATGTATCAACCCTTCCATTACATTTTTGGATTCCATAATAAATCAAAGAGATTAAATTCTATAAATGTATTATAAAACCTAAGTTTTACCTTTTAATCTCAACATGTTACATCATCATATTACATATTAAAGAATAGGCACAGTCACACTCAATCGATTTTAACACCCATTTGAAAACTCAACTTAACAATAAGTTTATTGAGATGTTATTATGTGTGATAAAATGTATTAAGTTTCAAGTAAAAAGCTGATGTGACAATATCTTATTGGATAGTATAAAACATGAGTTTTACACCTCCATCCTTACTAAATTTGGACTCTAGATCAAAAAGATTAAAGATTTCTTGAAGAGCTAAGGGAAATGGGACTATTTCACATGTAGGAATTCAAATACTAAGTAAAACAAAAAACCACATAAAGAAATTCTTTCATTGGTCCCATTAGATCTGATTGATTAAAAATTACTCGTCACTATTTTAGTGAGAAACAGTTAAGAAGAAAACTTTAATGCTGATGAAGCAAAACCTGTACTGTAATGACAGTTACACCATGTTAATTGTTAAGTATTTATTTAGTCAGATAAATACGTATTTTATTTTCTGTAGTGCTTCTTACTTTCTAATACAAATAGATTTTCTTGGTGTAAAAGATAATGAGTTTTCAGTGAAACTTTATTCCTACCAGTCTCCTAACATTATGGAAGTTGAGATGTACAATATTAAGATCTTTGGTGGGACTTGGGCTCTTCTTGGACTAATACGTGGATTGCTTCATAAAATTACGCAAACATGATAGCTCTTACATTCACTACTGGCTTTTGTGTAGAATAAATGGCTAGTACATAGAATAGATGTGGCTACAGTAATTTTAGAAAATTTTGAGACAATGAATGTAACAGTATTTTGAAAACGAAAGGTGAAGACTGAAGAGTAGAATCGTGTAATGAGGTTGATTTATAATTAATATAAAGTTGTGTGTCTTTTGGTCTTTTGTTGCAAAACTAGAGTTTAGATTTTGCCTTTGAGCCAATTACTCGTCTAATTTGACCAGAAGTGAATCTTTCTTTTTTTTTGATGAACGAAAGGGGGGGCGGGGGCGACCATATGTGGCTTACCCCCCAGGGCGTGACCTAATAGAGGCACCCCCGCTAGGGAATGTTGGATTGAGCCATAGCTACGTGACTGGGGTGCCACAGACCTCACCCTAGCACCCCAAGAGAGCCAGCGGAGGAGGCGCAAAGCAAGCTAGGAGCCCACCCCCCACATGGTACCCGCCACGACTCGAACGAGGGACCTTGTGCTTGCTTGCGGGATCTCCACCAACTGGGCCACCCCTCCTGGGGCAGAAGTGAATCTTTCATGTTCCTTGATAAAAAATAAAAAAATAAAAAAATGATCCCCAGAGATTAAAAGCATCATTAAGTGCTTTTCCATAGCCAAGGAAAGAAACAAGACACAACTATTGCATTCAAACAAAAATTGTTTCTAAATGATCGAGTAGAGTTCAAAGGATACCCTCCGCGCATAAACCAGTGTTAAATCCAAGAAATGATTAGAATTTACAGAAATCGTGCAGTTGTCTAGTTCACAAAACGATGCTTGGTAACTCAGAAGCCAGGACAGGTAAACTCGGCTGTTACATTGATGTCTGGAATATCACATTCGTACCCGTTTGACTTCATTTTCAGGAACACTTGCATCATTCCCATTACCACTGACTGAGACAGGTGCTTGCCCTTGGACCTGCAGAAGCATACAAAGTCAATGACCTGTTGTAAACTTCAGTTTGCAAGGCTATCAACCTTAATGCCATATGGACTTTCCACAATACAAATGTGACTCTCACTCTACCAAGCTACCAACACACACACACACACAAACAGTGAGAGAGAGAGAGAGAGAGAGAGAGAGAGAGAGAGAAAAGATGCCAATTTCTTTCTTTCCCTACAGCTAAAGTACTAATAAGGTGGTGAAAAGTGAAAACATTCATACAATTAAATATTTTGGTAATTCTTGAAAAGAGCTATGCTGTCAAAATTAATAATTTTTTTTTTAAAATTACAAGGTCCAATTTTATATTTTTGGGTCACTGTTTTTCGTTATTAAAACCATAGCAGCCTTTTAATGGGAGTAATAAATTTATTTTCCTCAATTTTAGAAACTTTCAAGCTTATGAGTCTATACTCTAGTCAAGTTACAACTCAAATCTTAGTTGGAATCATCGTTCGTCCATAACAAAGTATCCAACTTTGATATTAAACTTGGAACAGAAACTTACAGTTTCATCAGGAACAACTGCATATCTCTCTGATGGTGAAACCCAGGTTTTGCCTGTCCAAGGAGACATATAAAAGGAACATTAAAACAAAACAACAAAAACAAAAATCCAACAATTAAGACAAAGATCCCTGAATTACTAGCCTATATATATATATATATATATATATATATATATATATATATATATATATATATGTATGTATGTATGTATGTATGTGTGTATGTGTGTATGTATGCATTTCAGTGAATACAGCACCTGATGATGGATCGACATTGGATGATTCTATCTGTTGCCCACTAGATCCATCAACACTCAAGGACTCTATGATCTTTGGTATGTTCCTTGGATTACAAGAGACAAACATCATTAATTTGAGAGTAAACATATAATTAAGCAGACCTATATATAAAAAAGAAGGAATCTAAATCATCTCATTTCCTCATGCATAGCTTATTATTTCTACCAAACGACCAAATAGAGTAACTCATTAATGCATGCAAATCCAGATATTGATCCAGATCTAAATATTATTACCGGTCAACAGATTCCCCATGCCCAAGCTGTCCATTGGTACCTCTTCCCCAAGAAAATACATTTTGCTTTTCGGTAACAGCAAGTGAGTGTCTCCATCCACAAGAGATTTGAACTACTTTCTGCCAAGTGCCAAATAAAATATGCATGAATAATTGAAAAATAAGACTACAAAAAAGAGTAATTATAAAGAAATAAGAGAATAACCAGCCCCACTGGGGGGGCATCTCACTAAGACAAGAAATCAAAAGAAGAAAATCTCTTTAGAACTGAATATCTTAACCAATTTAGGTGCTACAGTAATAAGAATGTGCCTGCTCCTGGGGAAATTTAACTTGCACAGGAGAGCAATGATCAATATTGTCACCAGCTCCAACCTGTCCAAACTGTACATAAAAGAGACAAATAAAATCAACTAAAAGGTTTTGCAAACAAAATAAATTAGCTAATGCAGATGAAGTACAACTTAAGAGATGTAAAATTTTAAAAAGAGTGACAATTAAAGTTATCAAATTTCCACAACAGAAAATTAGTAACAATATTATTACCACGTTGAACAAACATGGCATGAGTTAGGATATGGGCATTGACACCCCTAAATGGTTGAAAAAAAATATTCATGAACAAGGGAGCTTTTGCAAAATATTTTAAAGACAATAAAATTTAAAAAAGAAGAAGAAGAAAAAGAAGGTAGATAGCTAGCCTTATTCCAGCCCCAGCCATAAAGTTTTCCATCAGATGTAATTGCCATTGTATGCCTCCAACCTCCTGATATCTGAAAATTCTCAAGCCAAGAAAAGTTCAGATAAAATGGACTAAAAGCAGCACAATTAAGTCCACCATATGTAATTCAACATATATCAGGCATCAATTATTCTCATAAAAGAATCAAACATAAATTGAACATATGGTCCATGATACAATACAATACAATAAAAGTAATTTTCAACTGAAGTAAATATGATGAACTTTAGTGATGCTTAGGAACAGAATGCACGCGCGCGCGCACACACACATTTACAGATCTCCCCATGCCCCTTGCTATATTTCATTTTCTCTTTTGGGTGAAGAGAAGGATGGGTGAAGTAATATTTTACTGAAGTAAATATGAACTTTAGTGATGCTTGAGAACAGAATGCGCACACACAACTCACACACACATATGCATGTACAGAGCTCTCCCTACACCCCTTGCTATATTTCATTTTCTAATTTGGGAAGAAACAGATGGGGTTGTTGCTTTATAAGGTCTCTTTACCATTAAAGGCACACACAGTAGTCTTTCTTGGGCCAGTTATATTATATGCATTGAGCATGGTGCACAGACTGACACTCATCTCATTATTTGAATATTTCTTGACCCCATTTAGAACTGCACATACAGTTCTACTGCTGCGGATAATGATACAGAATTTTTCCATTTAGTTTTACCAGTTACTACTTATTCTAAACATTGAAGAGCTGGCTCAAGAGTATTTTTGACACAGTTTTCTTAGAAGGTCTAGATACAACTTTACATATAACTATATATAGAGAGAAGTGTTCCCAATCTGTGGTAAAAAATTGTTCTGAGCAGAAGATCTCACACAATAAACTCGATGTAATTTGATAAGCATTATCCAGCTCATACCAATCACAAATTCAATTATGTTTTTCAGATGCATGACATATTCTAGCATGAATGAGAATTCTATTCAATGGTATAACTGAATATACATAAGACAGCTTGACCTGTTGAAAATGGATTCTAAGTTGAGAGCATGACATATTCTAGCATGAATGAGAATTCTATTCAGTGGTATAGCTGAATACATAGGATAGCTTGACTTATTGAAAATGGATTCTAAGTTGAGAACATGCTTTGTAAAACTTCTATTGAGAATTATCAATATTATTTAATTTGTTGCGTAATGGAGGTGGCAAAACAATTTGAATCTCAAAATTATCATTCCAAACTCAGAAAGTTGTAGGATATCAAAATTCACTTCTAAAAAAAAATCATTACCAAGAAAATGGGAGTAAGAGATCACCTGAGAAATATGATCGTCATGCAAGGCTTCTAGCTTGTGGGGAATAAGGTGATCCTTAAAATCCCCATGTCCAAGTTGACCATATTTGCTCCAGCCATAAGTGTATAAACCACCAGAAGAGGAAACAGATATTGTATGCCGCCATCCACAGGCTACCGTAACCATCTTCACATCCTGTAACATTATTTGATAGAAAATTTCATATATATATACACACACACATATCTAAAAGGTGAAGCACATGATGGGGGGGGGGGGGGGGGGGGGGGAAGGGGGATAAGAAACAAAGCAGAGCTAGGAGAAAATGGCAGACTATTTTGGAGAATAAAACTTCAATATGTATCTTTCAAGATGAAAGATACTAAGTATTTCATGAGAAGAGTTAGAATTGAAAAAAAGATGTTCATGTCAAACGTAACCTACCAGGTGAAAAAATATAACACCAGTTACAGACTTCTCCCAAATTTTCATTTAAATAACAAGTGACTTATTTTTGGGCACCAGACAGTTTACAAAGCTTCTTTAAAATCCATTTAATACACATATTTCATAGGGAGTGAAGAACAATGATCAATTAGGACACTCCAACCATATAGACAGTGTATATCAATGGAAAGGACAGTGTTATTAATTTACAACTTGATATAGCTCTTGTTGTACTGACCTTCCAAGTGGCTATATCCTGATATAAGCATGAATCACCATGTGTTTAACATATTCCAATAAATCTATATATTGGATATAATGACTAAGGTTTTTTTTTTTTTTTAATGACATGGGACCTCACCAAGGTAGGGTAGGGCCCTTTGGACCCACCCTTAGTGAATAAACCATGGATACACGATCCCACCCGCCAAAACCATGTATCAGGTTATCCAAGGTAACTTTTAGTGGGGATCTAAATCAGGATGTCTAGGTCTATAGCTCATCCCAAGCCTCCAATCACTAGGCTGCACCCTGATGGGTTAAAGAATAATAACAATTGGAATTGAAAATAATGACCAAGATTTTAGAGCAGGTAACACTCAATTCCCACAATGTTCCTATAGCTCAATTGACTTTATAGCTTATACCGGTTTAATACAGTATCAGCTATGCCTGAATCTGGTACCTGCCTAGTTTTTCATTTGGAAACCATTAAAGGGAGACCTTTATGAGCCAAAATATCTAGCTTTTTTTTTTTTTTTTTTGTACTTGTTTTGATGTATAAAATTTTGATTTTTAATTTGTATATGGTTTCCCAATTATTTGAAATATTTGGACACAAGACAATTGCTATAACTGTATAAATTTCATTGAAACAAAGAATATCATATACAATATGTACAAGATACCAAACAAGGATCAGAGCCATAGCCTATGAGGAAAATCAATGTAGAAAAGCCAATGGAGCACACACACAACAAGAATGCACACAGAAAAATCTGCAACTCCCCCCAGAAGAGATCAAGCTTTCTGTCACCACTCATCTATGAACAGTCAAAGTAATGAAGTGTCACCTAATATAATCTAGATCTTCCCAATAATATGGACCAAATGCCAATATAGAAGGGACAATATGGCCCAAATGAATGGATGACAGAACAAATCACATCCCCCTCGCATTAAACACAATTCTTTGGGGTCATCCACCTGCATGCTATGAAATCATCTATGGTCAATCATATTCAGGAATATCGGGTATCCAAAAGATTTTTTTTTCCTTCAAAAAACCCACTTTCTATTACATGGGAGTTATCCAAATGAAAATTTTCATGAATAATCCCTCCTGATGACCCAAGAAAGAACAGAACAAGCTTTGATAGCAAAGACTCCATAACGATCTCACACACATCTTAATCCCCACCACCGGCACCAACCTAGGACTACTAAGAGGCCTAACAGTCCATTGAAAGACTCCATCCCAATCTAAGATTTCTATGAAAATTGTTAAGTTCTTGGGACAATCAATAATTTAACATGGTATCAAAGCAGGAAGTCCTAAATTTGATCTCTATCTCCTCCATTTTACCTCCCATTTAAAATCCCACGTGTTGGGCCTCACCTATTAAAAGGTAGTTTGGTCCACACATGAGGGAGAGTGTTAGAATTGTGTGGTTAAATGATTAAATTTACCATATCTCAATAATTTAAGCTTTTGGGACAATTGGTAATTTAACAACAGCAACCAAATATTTATTTTCCCTCCATAAGATTACCCAATTCCCCATTTGTGACAGCTAGAATGTACTTGAAACTTAACATTCCAACCATAGTTGCAGACAACCATGCCACTTATCATCACAAAACCCTAGTACCATTGTCCATGACACCCCACTCTCAAAGAAAAACCAGCTTGAACAAATACCTTCAAAAAGATCAAAGCCATAAGGGCTAGCCCTTCAACACATCCCAATTACTTCTATCAACAACATAGCTGCAATAAATAATTTTTTTTGAATTCCACTCATTCATGAACCAACCCAACCACTTCCTATTAACACCAAAGATCTAATATTTTATAACCAGAATCTTTTAAGTTCAATGAATTATGCATGTATGACACTATTTTGCCAGTACTATTGCTTAAATGATCATTTGCACCATTACCTTATCTTAGAAGAAGAAAAAAAAAATACCATATTTTCACATACATCAACAGCAGAAACCTTTTCGGGAACCAATCGATCATTTCTGTCACCTAAGCCTAAGTTTCCATATCGGCCCCAGCCCCATCCATAAAGCTCCCCATCTTCTGTAACAGCTGCAGTATGTTCAGCACCAGCAGCAACCATTTTAATAGATACTCCCTAACAAGAGATACATGAGTTAGATGCATAAATCATTTCATAAAAGTGTATGTATGAAAACCTGATTAAAAATTCTGTTTGTGTATTTCATATATTACATTGTCATTTGATACAGGAATTTGAAAAATAACATCATATTTCCAGATAATTATTTATCCTGATAAATTCATTTGTTTCTGCTTTTTTCTCTTTCTTTGATGGAAATATTTTGAACTCTCAATAAACGTAGTTATCAGATATATGGCATGTTTCAAAATTGTTGGTAGCATTTGTGAGTTGTGACATCCACAGTTTCTATTAAAATTAAGCAACAAGCAAAAAAGAATATCAATAAAGGGAAATAAGCACATACAGTCACAAATGCTTGGTGGTGAATAAATTGTAATCTTCTTTTTTGTTTGTTTGTTTATTTTTTAATACTTACCATTTCTTTTATGGGGGTCAATATAATTCAATTCATCTAAGGATGAACCTAATCTGAGTAATATAGTGCAATTCATCTAAGGATGAACCAAACCTGAGTCAATATAGTGCAATTCATCTAAGGATGAACCAAATCTGAGTCAATATAGTGCAATTAATCCAAGGATGAACCAAATCTGAGTCATAGAGCTATGACACAATGATACTTAAACAAAAAAAAAATTGTGGAATTTGCATCATACCAATCTCTACTGGAGCTCTTTACTAATTTTTATTTGCAAGTATATTTCCAATTATTTCTTCAATTAAGAGAAAATATGACTAGTCTCATTCCATTTGAAAAGATATCATACTATATTCATCCATGACTGTTTGTGCCTTGAAAATTCATCAATTTGTTAAAGAAATATAATGATCTCTCAGATGATTTTTTTTTTTGAAGTATTGATCTCTCAAACGATTGTCTCCAAATATTAATTTACTCATTGGTCTACCAAAAGTGAAATTTGAAAAATGCTAAAAGGATTGCATCTATTTTGGAGATCTGGTCCCTTTTGATCTTAGACCTTCCCAATTACAAACCTCCAATATTCTTTACTTGGATTCTCTTGTTCATTTGATTCCCACTACTCTCCCTCCTCCCCCCACCTCCCACAACAAAGCACCACCAAAAATAAACAAAAAAATATATCTTGGGGATCTATTTACCTACATGGATATATCCCTTGTTTTTGTAAATTGAAAAACTGGATCAGAAGTCAGTAAATATCCTAACACTATCCCACATAGATATAGACAACTAATGATAACATAACTCTTTATCAGTGAACTAAATCATAAACTACAAGAAAACGCATCTTCCTAATATTTATGTTTTAAAATTATATATTAAAAAAGGGTTAAAAGAAAAGGCAAGTTCACTCTGTCTTGACAGGGAACGGTCTTATACCTTCAAATGTTGATAATTAAAAGTGAGGAAGGTGATACAGAGCATATAATGAATGTCTCTGGAAAATAACTAAATGACTAAAGTACCTGAAATGCTTGAATTTTCTGTGGGACAAGAGAGTCCTCAGTGGTGCCAAGACCAAGTTGACCATTTTGGTTCCGCCCCCAACTTCATAAAAATAAAGACAGATATTTCACTAGTATATCATTTTCCTAAAATTTAGAGCTTATATGCATAAGTAATAAATGACGGCAGAAAGCAAGAATATTTAGAGCTTATATGCATAAGTAATAAATACAGTTCCAACTGAACATAAGATAAAATACCAAATTTTGTGTTTATCAATGAGCCTGCTATGTAATTAACCATTATTATGAGGAAAGCAAGTTCCTCACTCAAAGGAGATGGCCAATAGACCTATAGTTATTGCTTCCATAATGGGTCTTTGTAAAAGGAAACCTTTGAGTAATTCTACATCAGGAATTGGTATGAGTGTGTTCCCAATATCCCTCAAATAGAATTTTCAATTGGCGGTGGGAAGTTCAAACTAAATATGTTGTGCAATAGCGCTCCCAGGATTGAAACTAAATATGGTCAAGATAAGATAAATCAACAACCATACACATGAAGAACACAAGAATTTTTACGTGGTTTGACAAAATACCTACATTAATGGGCAGGGATGAGGATGAAATTTCACTAAGAAAATAGAAAGATTACAAAAATGGCATTAAGGCACTCTCAAGAAACCTAAAACCTTCCTATCAAATAAAAAAAGAAAAACCTAAATACACCCAAAGAGCTCTCTCTCACAAAAATGATCAAAACTAGAGAAAATCTCTTCTTTGTGGCACTCTCAGTTACACAAGATAGCTTAATATCTTGTCATGGCTTGGAACTCTCACGCAAAAACTAAACAAAAGACCAGGTATATAGGCACACAAAAGTTGAGTTTAGAGGAGGTGACACTTGGTTTTTCTGCACAAGCAAAGGAGCTCAAAAGGTTGAAGGAATGAGGACTCCTTTTGCAACTCAAATTCAGTCATGATTGATTGGCTTTTATGGGAACTTTTACTTCATCTGTTAAGAAGATGTGGTTTTGGGAGTGGTGATGGGTTTGGATTTATTTTTGTATTTCCACTGTATGTGTTTCTGTCTTTAGTTACCAGTAGCTCATGTGGGCTTTCAGTAGCTTTAGAGGGCTTTGGCAGGGTAATCCCTTACCGCCCCTACTATTTGTGATAGCTATGGAAGCTTTGAGTAAGTTGTTGGATAGAGTAGCAGACGGGTTGTTTATTCAGGGCTTTTTTGTGGCAAGCACGGATAGTTTTCCTTTGATGGTTTCACAACTATTGTTTGCAGACAATACCCTAATTTTTTGTGGTGCGGATCCAGATCAACTCCTTCACTTGAAATGTGCTATGTTGTGTTTTGAGGCAGTATCAGGTCTAAGAATAAACTTGGGGAATTCTGAATTAGTTCCAGTTGGTTTTGTTCCTGAGGTGGTGGGTTTGGCTCTTATTCTTGGATGTAGGGTCTCTAGTCTTCCAATGAAATACTTGGGACCACCTTTAGGAGCTAAATTTAAACCTATAGAGGTTTGGGATCCTATTGTGGAAAAGATGGTGAAATGGCTTTTGGGTTGGTATAAAATTTTTATATATCTAAGGGGGAAGGCTTACTCTGATTAAGAGTACTCCCTTTAGTTTGTGCACTTACATTCTCCCTATCTTCCTTCTTCTAGCTAGTATTGGAATTCATATTGAGAATGTGCAGTGGGGTTTTCTTTGGGGCGGCTTGGGGGGATGAATTTAAGTATCACCTTGTGAACTGGAAGACAATGCGTACCCCTGATCAAACAGCGAGGGTTGGGAGTTAGGTAGATGGGGCGGTTTAAACAAGTTCTATAGTATAAGTGGTTATGGAGATTGCTACAAAAAATGAGCTCTATGGAGGCAGGTTGTGCAATGCAAATATGGTTGTGATTGGGGTGGGTGATGTTTGAAGGAGGTTTGAGGTGGGTATGGAGTTTGCTTATGGAAGTATATTTGAGCAAGTTGGAACTGGTTTGCTAGGTTTGTATCTTTTACAGTAGGAAAAGGAACCAATGTTCATTTTTGGCTTGATTGGTGGTGCAGAGATGGGGTTTTGAAGTTTATATTCCCTGCTTTGTTTAGCATTGCTCAGGATAAGGGGTTTGCAGATTATCTGTGTTGGCAAGATGGGTCTATTAAATTACCGATTCTCCCAAAAGCTTAAGCTGTTAGGAGGTAATAGATTTAATCATTTAACCATATAATTCTAACAGGGTCCATGTTTTGAGATTTTACCTTTACAGGGCTCTTACATGAATGGGAGTTGGAGGGAGATGGGAGATGATCACATTTATGGATCTTCTCTATTTAAGAACAAGAAGGATGTATAAGAGTAGTTGTGTTGGCAGCCTGATAAGAGTGATATGTTTGAAGTAAATTCCTTTTATAGTGTTATATCAAAGGGAAGTGTCAATTCATTTCCTTGGAAGAGCATGTGGAGAGTTAAGGTTCCTCTTAAGGTTGCCTTTTTTACCTAGACCACTGCCTTGAGTAAGATTCCCACAATTGATAATCTTTGCTGCCAAACAGTTTGTGTGGTTGAGTGGTGTTACAAATGCAGTAGTATGGGGAGACCGCTGATCACTTGTTCCTCCAATGTACGTATGTTAGACCGGTAATGTATCGGAGGCTGGTTGTAGTTCCGATACCACTATTTTTGACGCCGGCGCGGATTTTGCTGGGTTCACGAGCCAAGAGGCCAAGGCGACTCACGGTGTTGACTTTCGAGACTCTGAGTTCACCGGAGACTTGGGGTTAATCTCGGACTTGGCAGGGAGTGAGCCAGTGGTGCATAACAGTTTATTTCCCTTTCCAGATTTGGGTAGTGGGTTGGAAGCTGAGTTTGGGGAAAGGGAAGTTCTTGTAGAAGAAATGGATTTAGTGGAGGAATATTTGTCAAATTCTGGGCTTCACATGCTTCCATAGGAGCCCAATGGGGTGGTTGATAGTGGTTATAGCAGTGGAGAGAAGGAGAATTGTGTGTTGAATTGTGAACCTCTGTCTCAGTGGGTTCCTAATGATCTCAACGTGGGTTTGTTGGTTCAGGATTCTATCGAGGGAACGCAGGTGACTGGGACTGGTCCACCCTCAGTTTGGGTGTCTAAGTTGATGAAAAAATTCTGTAAAATGGTGGGTTTCCTTATTGTGAAACACGAAGCTCACTGTTTGGCTCTCTTTTGTATCCTCGAACAGGAATGCCTTAAAGTGAATGAAGATGGGGTGTTTAAGCGACCTGCAAGCTCAGGGTCACGTGGCCTCAGGGAGCTTAAAGGGCTTATTTCCTATATTAATTATGATGGGGTCGATTCAAGGAGTACGAGTAGAACTTCTTCGACTGAATTGGGGGTTGTCCGTAGTTTTAAATGACTTTACGACTTCTTTCTTGGAATGTTCGGGGGCTTGACAATCCCCGGAAGAGAGAGGTCTGTAAGAACCTTTTAAAAGAGTGGAAGTGCGATTTGGTTTGTTTTCAAGAAACGAAAGTATCTGTTATCGATGTGCCTTTGTTCGGAGTTTATGGGGTAGTCCTTTCATAGATTGGGCTATTCTAGATGTTGTGAAGTCTTCGGGTGGGGTCTTGTTGATTTGGGATAAGAGGGTTTTTGAGAAATTGGATGTTATGGTTAGTCAGTTTTCTATCAGTGTATTGTTCAGAGGAGTGGTGGATGATTTTGTTTGGGCTTGTTCAGGTGTGTATGGCCCTAATGACAATGGTCAGCGGCCTACTTTGTGGGAGGAGTTAGCTCAGGTGCGTGCCAGGTGGCCCATGGCCTAGTGTCTAGTAGGGGATTTTAATATAATTAGGTTCCCAAGTGAGAGGCTTGGCTGCGAGTCTTTTAGTCCTGCTATGTTTACTTTCTCGGATTTTATTGAGAATAACTCTTTAGTTGATTTACCTTTAGAGGGGGCCTCCTTCACTTGGTTTAGAGATTCTGGTCTTCCCTCTATGTCAAGAATTGACAGGGCTTTGGTTTCTCTCGACTGGGAGGAGCACTTTGAGAATGTTTCCCAACGGGTGCTTCCTCGTGTTCTCTCAGATCACTGCCCCCTTCTGTTGGAAGCTGGTGTTGTTAGACGTGGTCGTAGTGCCTTCAAATTTGAAAACATGTGGTTGAAAGCTGAGGGTTTTGTTGATAGAGTTAAGCTATGGTGGGATGGATACAGTTTTGCGGGCACTCCAAGTTACATCTTGGCCCAAAAACTAATGGCTTTGAAAGTAGACTTAAAAAAGTGGAACAAGGAGGAGTTTAGTGATTTGGCTTTTAGAAAGAAGAATTTGCTGTCTAAGCTGTTGGGTTTAGATGCGAAAGAGGAGTTAGTGGGTCTTTCAGTTGAGGATCAGAGTCGGTGTCTTCAACTCAAAGGAGACATAGAATAGTTGGCATCTCTTGAGGAGACTTCCTAGCGGCAAAAGACTCGGGCCTTGTTTGTGAAGGAGGGTGATAATAATACTCGATTTTTTCATAGATTAGCAAACTCTCATAGAAAAGCTAATCAAATTAAAAGGATTGAGGTGGATGGTGTTCTTTATGAGGATGAGTCTAATGTGTGCTCTCAGATTGTTCTCTTTTATCAAGGATTATATAAGGAAACAAAGATGGAGCGTGCTACTATGGATGGGCTAGATTTTGATCGTATTGATGATGATGAGCGGTTATCCTTAGAGAGGGAATTCACGAAGGAGGAAATTATCTAGGTTCTAAGGGAGATGGAGGGTGACAAAGCCCCTGGTCCTGATGGTTTCACTATGGCTTTCTTTCAAAAATGTTGGAGTGTTGTGGAAAAGGATGTAATGGATTTTTTTAATAACTTCCATAGGCACTCTGTGTTTGAGCGGTCTATGAATGCTTTATTCCTCACCTTAATTCCTAAAAAGTGTAATGCCGTTAACATTAAGGACTATCGCCCCATCAGTTTGGTGGTTAGTGTGTACAAGTTGTTGTCCAAGGTGTTGGCTAATAGGTTGAGGGTGGTTTTGGATAAGCTCATCACTGAGACTCAAAATTCGTTTGTTGGCGGAAGACAGATTCTGGATTCAGTGCTTATTGCAAATGAATGTCTGGATAGCAAGTTGAAGAGCAGAATTCCGGGTGTGGTTTGCAAGCTGGATATTGAAAAAGCTTATGACCATGTGAACTAGGAGGCCTTGTTTTACTAGTTGGACAGGATGGGTTTTGGGTTGAAATGGAGGGGGTGGATTAAGGCTTGCATTTCTTCTGTCCGTTTTTCAGTCTTGGTTAACAGATCCCCTTAAGGTTTTTTTGCTAGCTCTCGTGGGTTGAGACAAAGGGACCCACTTTCCCCGCTTTTGTTTCTTTTGATTATGGAGGTTTTAAGCAGACTCTTGAAGAAGACAGAGGAGTGTAATCTTATTCGGGGTTTTCATGTGGGAGTTGAGAACTCGGTGGGTGTGAGTATTTCTCATCTGTTATTCGCTGACGACACTATCTTATTTTGTGATGCCTCTAGGGAACAGTTGTTGTCCATAAGGTTGGTGTTATCTTGTTTTCAGGCTTTTACGGGTTTGAAGGTCAATGCAAGGAAAAGTGAGATTGTCCCTGTTGGGGAGGTGAATAATCTAGATGCTCTGGCTAATATTCTTCATTGTAAAGTGGGCAATCTACCTATGAAATATTTGGGGTTGCCTCTGGGATCTTCTTTTAAGACAGCTACGATCTGGAATCCTATTTTGGAGAAAATAGAGAAGAAGCTTTCTGGGTGGAAGCGTCTATATTTATCTAAAGGTGGTAGGCTCATGTCGCTTAAGAGTACTCTCTCAAGTCTCCCAACATATTTCCTTTCTCTTTTTACTATTCCTAAAGCTGTGGCGGCTAGATTGGAAAGTATCCAGAGGAATTTCCTTTCGGGGTCTTTTGAGGGGTGTTTCAAATACCCTTTGGTGGCTTGGGAAAAGGTGTGTCTTCCCGCTGAGATGGGTGGGTTGGGGATAAGAAGGGTGGTGCCGTTTAATCAAGCTCTTTTAGGGAAATGGCTGTGGAGATATGGTCATGAAGTAACCCATCTTTGGTGGCGAGTTATCTCCTCCAAATATGGGGAGGGTCAAGGGGGGTGGAGAACTAATGTTTGCAGGAGGTCTCATGGGTGCGGCCTATGGAGAAGCATTAATGAAGGGTGGGAGAGCTTCTCTAAGCATCTATCTTTCGTAGTGGGTGAAGGCACTCGTATCTGCTTCTGGCATGATAGGTGGATCGGTGATAACACTCTGAAAGACCTCTATCCTGAGCTCTGTGTGTTCAGCGGTCAAGGATGCTTGTATCTCTGAGGTTTTGTGGACTCCAGAAGGGGGCACTGTTAGAGTGTGGAATTTAAGGTTTTATAAAGCCTTTGAAGATTGTGAGCTGGCTGCTTCGTATTCTCTCCTTCAGCTTATCCAAACTCGTATTTCTCAGGGTAATAGGAGGGATACTCTTCACTGACGGTTAAAAGGGGATGGTAAGTTTGACACTCAGTCTTACTACCATGCGATCCTGGGGGCCTCGAATTCTTTGTTTCCTTGGAAGGGTGTTTGTAAACCAAAGATTCCTAAGCGCGTAGCGTTCTTTCTGTGGACTGCTGCTCATGGTCGGATCCTTACATTGGATAATCTAATGCTAAAGGGCCGCCCTTTGGCTAATAGGTGTTGTATGTGTTGCTGTGATGGGGAGTCGGTTAATCACCTTCTTCTTCATTGTCCTGTTACCCACTCTCTTTGGTCTTCTATGCTTCAGGCCTTTGGTATTCTTTGGGTGATGCCGGGTTCGGTGGCGGGTTTGATATCTTGCTGGCATCAATGGTTTGGGAAACACAACTCAAACATTTGGAACTTTGGTTCCGAGGTGCTTAATGTGGATTGTGTGGTTAGAATGAAATCGTTGATCCTTTGAGGACAAAGGGAAGACGTTGGATGAGTTAAAGACTTTATGCCATCGCAGTCTTTTTGAGTGGTCTTGGTGTTGGGGTTTCACTGATCGCTCTTCTCTCTCTGAGTTTTTGTCCTCCCTTAGCTTAGTTTCCTGATTTCTCTATGTTTGTTGTGCTGTTTGTACCTTTTTCTGCTTGCTGTTCATCATCATGAACTTCTTGTATTCCTCTTTTTTCTATCTTTTATAAAAATTTCCTGATTATCTATCAAAAAAAAAAAAACGTAGATTAGTGTGCTATGGTCCCTAGTCTTCTATTTATTTAGGGTACAGTGGATTATGCCTCAGAGTATCATTGATGTGTTGACATGTTGGAAAGGGAGTTTTGTTCTATGGGGTAATGACAATATTTGTTACGCAGTATGTTTGTGTCTGATGTTGATGGTATGGAGGAAACGGAATAGTCAAATGTTCAGAGGTTTAGAAAGGCCTTCTACAAAGCTAAAACTAGTTTCTCAGCTTGTTTGATATGAGTGGATGGTTGTGATGTCCACCCTTTCATCTCCTTTGCTTCCTTTCATTGATCGTTGTTCTTTTTCTTGATTGTTTGTTGAATTTGTTCTCTTAGTTATAGGTCCTGAATACTAAGGATTTTTAGCAAAATATTATTATTCACCAAAAAATGACCAAGCACACAACATCATTGTTTATTAGGAATATTCACAACCTCTACATTATTTTTTGCTCATCATCTGGACTGAGATCACTTCCTATTGGAGTTCCTTCCTCTTGACTTACTTCTTCCAAGAAATCCACTGGCCTGGGAATTTCACTATCCAACTTCATCTTTACATGCAATAGGAGAGCATTATGCACCTTTTTTGAGTTCTAGACATCAACGTAGTCACTGGATGCTAAAAGGGGTATTGCTTTGTCTTCCTTCCCAAGCTTTAGCCCAAATTCATAAACAAGTATTGAACACGTTAGGATTCTTAGTGTGTTGGCATAGTCCGTGCCAAATTTGCATGTAATTTTTTATCTTTTAATTTCAATGTATTTTGTACTATTGTGAGTTAACTTGTAGCAGGTTGAAGAGGTCAAGAACTAAATTTTGAAGCTGCAGGCTAAAGACTTTAGTTCAAGTGAAATTTGGAGTGTCAGGAAAATCAGGAGTTTGAAAAAATGTTAGCAACAAGTTTGCCTCTCTCTCCACTCATTCGCTCAAGTTACATTTCTGCAACTTGAGAGAAATCAGTTACAAAGTTCTCTACAGTACCAACCTAAAGACCCATCCTCTATATAACCCTCATTTCTCATGAAATTTCAGAAAGAATCCTATTGAAGAGATAGAAAGAATCCTAAAACCCTAGAGAAAAAATCCATTTTTCTCTCTACCTTCTCCCTCTCCAATTGTCAAATTCCATGAGAGGAAATTAAATCCAATACACACAAAGAAACCTTGAAAGTTCTTGGTGTTGGGGAAATATTGGAATAGCCCCAAAATCTCCAAGAGGCCTTGGAATGGCCAAGTAGACTTGGTCTTGCAATTGGAGGCTCAATTCACGGATCCAGTGATTAAGAAGAAGAAAAGATTTGAGGAATCAGGTACTAGCAGGAGCTGGAGGCTCAAGTACATAGTCATTACTTAGCTTGGAGGGTTTTGTAAGTGATTTGTACTATGCAATTATTCTTGTTTAGTAGATCATTTGGTGCTATAGGCCCTAAAGAGTAATTTGCCCAGTTTCAGGTTATTCTCTTAAACAATTTGGTGTGTTTGTATTCTGGTTGGGACTTGCTGCTATGTTTTTATATCCATGCATATGTTAATTGGCTGATTACATTAACGATTGGGCTTAATTTGTTAGTTAGCTTAAAATTGACATAAGCTGTAAAACTGGGGTCTAAATTTGTAAATCTCAATGTTAAACACGTAGAGATGATCCAACAAGTTTGAGCCTTCCTTCATCTGCAAACCATAGAGCTACTTCTTTACATACAACTTATTCACCAAATTCTTTCTCACATAGAGACCTTCTAATTTCTTCCAAATCTACCATATTGTCTATGCTCCTATAATGTTGTGAAGGACCTCATCATCTAGGTTGAGACGAATTTCACTGGCAGCCTTCTCTTCCCGGTATTCATCACTCATATTCTCAAGCTTCCTTACTTTCCAAAGGAACACCTTATGAACTCCTTGTTATATTAGGAGATCTTTCATCTGCCTATGCCAAATGGAGAAATTTCCTTTGCCACAAAACTTCTCCACCTCATAGTTGATGCTCGGCAAATTTACCGTAATCAAGATATCAAAACCCTTACCAAGTTCTAATACCACTTGTTATGCGATAGCACTCACAAGATTCAAACCAAAACAATAAAAGACAATAAATCAAGAAGCACACACATAGAGAACACAAGAAGTTACGTAGTTTAGCAAATTGCCTACATTCATGGGTAACAAAAAGGAGAAACTTTCACTACAAAAATAGGTAGATTTCATTAGTAGCACAAAGGCACTCTCAAGAAGCCTAAACCCAATTACATACATATAGCTCTACCTTACAGAAACAACCAAGCCTAGGGAAAATCTCTCCTTTGTAACGAGGAATCCTTTTTCTACTCAAATTTTATCAATCATGACTGACTTTATGGAAATTCAAGCCACACTTCAACTATATAGACTGATCTAGCATAGACAACCCACTGCAACTAGGCATCAAGGGAATAGGTAGACATGGCAAATTATCGTCTATGTTTCCAAACCTATAGGTTTCTAAAGAGACATGTACATATTAAGCAAGAAATTGCCTTCCTAGATGGGAGCTCAAACATGATATTCATAAAGTGGAACTTTGGTCCCATTTGTGATCTTATGTTTCTCGTCTTTTGTCAGAGATCAAGCGTAGTGTTTGTTCTTCTTAGAGTTCATGGGACTTGTTGGATGATGCTTACTAAGGCATTGGGTCTGTTATCCTGGGTCTGCTATCCTATTGTCCCAAGTGAGTTGTGAATTGTGATGTACTACTACTAAGCAAAAAATTTCAGTCCCTTTCAGTTTGAATATTATTTTTTCCATTCAAATGTAAGATGAAAAAGAAGGGAGGCTGGGCAAAGTGGACTTCTAGAAAATACTGCTAAGACATTGAAGCAACCACCTTGGATTGGACCGCCTCTATAGCTATATTAAAATAACTTAAAAATCTAGGCATTCATCAAAACATAAATTTGGGATAGAGTTTAGGAAAGATTTCTAACCTCTGCACCTCGCCATCCACGGTCACTGCCAAGCAATGGCTGTCCCCACAAGCAATTTGCTTTATCTTTAGACCATGCAATGCTTTGATTGGCTGAGGAGTGAACAAATCACTAGAGTTTCCATGACCCAACCTCCCAAAATCACCCCTGGAAAATAGGTAATGCACACAAGCAACATGAAACTCAAACCAAAAAAAATATCAACATATATTCGCATTTATTATTAAAATAACACAATGAGTAAGAAGCCATGTTACATGAACATCCAGCCAAGAATAGGAAAACTAATAGAGTTCTGTAAATGAGTAAAACAACATTAAGAATCTTACAATATGTCATGCTGTTTCCACAATCGATGATATATGCTTTTTTTTTTTTTTTTTAAGAATTATATATGAAAATCAGTAAGCAAGAAACGTAACTGCAAAACCATAGAATACTTATATGTTTTTTCTTAGGAAATATAATAAAATAAAATAAAATAAAACAATAAATAAAAACCAATATATATACATATCTCACCGCCTCCTAAAACAAATTTAACCCCATGAACATTAACAAGCATGAATCTTTAAGCATTGCCATAATTTATGATCGAAACCATTCAAAAAAGAGTCCATTCAAAGTTTCAAACCAAGAAGTGGACGATAAATTTAGCCATATTGCAATCAAGCAGGAAGCTAAAAATAATGTGATTTAAAAAGCAAAAGGCAAGTACAATTTTGCATATGACAAAATATTAGTGTTGGCAGCCAAGCATTAGGCATTGCTGACACCCCCTCAGAGTTTATCGCAACAAGTGATTTATCTAAAAGGCCCAAACAAGCTCCACCCACCATGCTGACCATGGCACTGCATGGCAGCCCAGGAATGACCTACCTAATGTAAATCAGAAAGGGTTGTTTGGCCAACCTCAGGCCACTGGTGGCCCCAGAAGCCCAACTCAAGACCTACAGGTTTCCTCAAGGACTCAATTACTACAACATACCCCTCTCAAATCTTACAAGCGGGGAGGGTGAACAGAATAAATGGAAACCTTTCTGAAAAATAAAAGTTCCCTTTGACAAGAGCAGGACAAGAGACCATATTCTCTTATACCCCTTTCAACTTTTTTTTCTTTTCATCCATAATAGTACCACTATCAACCATCTGATCAACCACTTTCTTTCATGAAGAGTCAGATAAACGAAGAACATTATTAAACTAGATCTTAACTAACTTCTAAAACATGTTTAGTTTTTAAATTTAAAATCAATGCAACAATGTGCCAAAGACAACATATTTTGAGGTAAAATACCTAAATGGTGCATTAGGATAGAGGAAGTTACAAAAGAAAGATTTGGATTTCAATTTTAGGTTTAATGGCTTGAATATAGCACGAAATGCCAGATTGTTTTCTGTTGATGAAATTTATGGATGGACTTGAGCTCTGTTAATAGTGGATTTTAAATAAGTAGAATTAAGAATCTTAAGATGTCTTTTCAAATCCATAATATCACAATTGTTTTTATTTGAACAAAGTCTTCAAAACCCGCATCATCATGTGTTATATATATATATATATATATATATATATATATATATATATATAGCAATTTATACTAGTGATGTTCTTCAAATCCCTTGATTTTAAATTTTCAAATCCAAACGCAATCAAAGTGAATTTCAAAAGACCAAATTGAAAGAAGATAAACATACCATCCCCAACTATATACTTCCACATGTGACAGAGAATATGCAGTTGTATGATCAGCTCCACATGTAACAGATACTATTTCAAGGTCATCCAATGAACTCAATTGAGTAGGTAAAAGTCTATCATGAGCATCGCCATGGCCTAACTGTCCATCCTCTCCTCGTCCCCAAGAACAAACAATGTTTCCAGCTGTATAATATTAACAAAAGCACAAGAAACAAACGCGTGAAATTTATAACATAGGTATGAGAATGAAGCTGAACATGTTTCCAGAAGAGAACTGGCATCAACTGAATATATACACGAAGGACTAGAAGCCAACAAAAGAGCCATCCATTAAATAAAAGAATAAAGGAAGGTAGTCCTATATATATATATACATCTATGAAGGAAGATAGTCACATTAGAAATTATGGGCACACAAGTCATTCACAGAAGCAACAGTCAAGCCAGAAAGTTTGAAGATCAACAAAACAAACATGGCATCACAAAATATTTCATTGCAGAAAAGAAAATACTGCCAAGCAAATTGCTTGGCAGCAGTAGTAGTTTTTTTTTCTCCTTCAATAAAGGTGTAAATAGTTCTAATTAACTGGGAAAGAAAGTTTGATTACCAGAGGTCCTAAAACAAGGTGCTTGATAATGTTCTTCCATTTAACTTAATACATTGTGGGATAAATAACGATTACTAGTGCTAAGCTTTTAACCTTAGCCATCCTAATGATTTATCTAAGAAGGCAACAGACACCAATTTGATATTATATTCAAAGAGTGCCATGTCAATAACACCAGCTGAATTGAGCTTCCCATTGTACAGAATTCATTCATTGTACATTCTATATAATTCTAAAAATCAATCCATATAGACAGGGTTGCACTTACATGGTAGCCAATATTACAAACAGCAAAACTTTGGTATAACCACATTTCCTGAAATCCATAAATTCATCAAAATAAAATTTGCTGTGATTAAGCTCTAATTTTATAGATTTAACCCTTGAGATGCTAAATGGTATGCAACCCAGTCCTTTAATTTCAACTGACAACCAAACCTACTCTAAATCAATTTGATGTCATTTGATTGCTTCATTCTGATGCATATTATTGTAGAATTAGTTACTTGAAACAAAAATCCTCCCCTCACATGTGCCTACCCTATTTGGTGGCAGGTCAGGAATAAGAGCCCCACAGCAAAATGAAGCAAGATATCAAAATCAATTCTGATCCAATAGCCAAATCAAGCACCAATCTATTAAAAGATAGGGTCAAATCCATGCAGGATCAGACAATGATTACTAGGAAGGCCCCATTAAGGAGACAAGTAACCTAGAAATTTAAGAAAATGACAGAATACTTAGAAGATGCTGATGTTGTATACAACAATCCATGACATCAACATACATACGGCAATGTTTTCTTTGGGTAAAAAAATCAACACTGACAGATAAAGATTATCATAGTTACTCTTCCTTGACTTTTGCCCAATTGTAGACTAAATGATAATGTAGTCTATAACAAAATGTATTAAGGTGCGTGTAGGCTCTGCACTCTAGTATATAGTCATAAATGGGGTTAATCTGTTAATGTCCATCAAATGATCAAATATTAGCACATATTAATCTGTCCATAAAACTATCTGGCTTTATCAAACAAAACAAGGCAATATTTGTAAATGGATGGCAATGTGCTTTGTAAATCTACAATGTGTTGCCAACAGAGCAGTCCCTGCAACATCCCAATATTCCATGAAATTTTAAATGCTAAGGATTGGCTATCACATTTTACTTATCAAAAGAGAAAGATTTTTAAATCCAAAGTGAGATGCGGGAGAAAAAAAGGAAAAAAATAGTTAATAGTTAATCAATCATTGGACTTTATGAACAAGATAAACAAAAACAAAAAACAGTTTGCAAGTTGTTTCCATAATGACATTTAGACATAAAGAGAAGAACCCCAAATGAGCTATGCAATGAAAAAGGAGAATTGTCCACAAAATATCTCATTAAAAGATATGCCCAAAATGGTTGCAGAGATTTTCAGAACTTTGAATTACAGAATTTCCACTACCAGAAAAATCCAAGAAACAATAACTTCCACACAAGCCACTGAACAATCAATATTGCATTCCATTTTCCTCAGAATATATCTCAGTACCTTAGAAAGAGTGACAACAATTCAATCCACCATTCCATCAAAATCAAAATGACTTGAAATAAAAAAGGATGGAAGCTTACAGAGAAGAGCAACAGAATGACTAGCACCAGCAGAAATGAGAAGAACCTGACGAACTGGATTAGTAACTTCACTCATACTTTCCTCTGCCATTTTCCTTCCTATGTTCCAATTTGGTTTCCTCAACTTCGGAGTTCGGACCAAGCCTTCTTATGTACTATGTTTTAGAGGAAAACGACAAAAACCCAGATGCGACAAAAACAATAGAAATAAAAACACTATTCAGAGCTTTAAATGGAATGGTAGAAGGAGTACAAATAAAAGAGGCACCGTTAGAGACAGAGATTTATGGAGGTGATGGCGATAGCACCATGTGCAACTCGGTCCTTTCTTTCAACTATCATATTGATTTATACAGTACGACCAGACTCCCAAGTCCAAACTTCACTCTCACAGAGAGAGAGAGAGAGAGAGAGAAGGTGAATAGAAGAAACTAGAAATGAAATGAAAATGAAATGAAATGAAATGGGGCAGGTAGACTATGAGAAACAACGGTATTCAATGCTGCGGGTCCCACTTCTTTTTCACTTCACTTACGTGTAACGACGTGTGAAACTAGAGTTTGAGTTTCGGCGCTTAAATCTGTTTCAACTTTGTACATTAATAAACTATTGAGTCCGCATGTTATAATCTAATAATTTTTTTATATAAATACAAAAATTCACTTTACATGTTGTACTAATTAAAATCCACTTATAATCTATTAATTAAATAAATTTAATTTAATTTATCCTTTCTCTTTTTCATTCTTAATTTGGCGTGGTAGAAAGGTTAGAGGAAGGAAAAAGAGATGGATGGAATTTTCAACCTAACCCCACCAAAAGCCATCAGCCAAAAATGGGTGGAATATGTTTCTTACATGTAAATTACTATTTTACCCCTTTTAATTATAATCTATTCAATTATCTCTTTATCTAATAAGGTATAATAGTAAATGTGGGGAGTAAAGGACCCAAGCAGGCATTTGGGCCTTTGGGCTCTAGCAATGAGAGCCGAACTGCTCTTGAGCTAAGAATTTGTTAGTACTGCGAATCGGCCCATACGCCGAGGGTCCGAGGATACAGCCGAGGGTGAGTTTCTCTTCGGACAGATCCAAGAGAACTCGGAGATTCACTACGAAGGTCAAGACAGAATTCTGGAAAGACTGTTGGTTAAAAGGGGGAAACTCTGAACCTTCTAGATACACCGGTGTTAGAAAAATACCAAGAGCAAAGGATGCCACCTCCACATTAAAGACTCTGCACCTACCTCCCTGGCCGCATTAATGGAAAAGTGACTCCTGAACAGTAGAACTGAAACTTCTGGTCACTATTCAAAGGCACTAAGAAAAGAAATATCTAGAGGGGGTTTGAGCAACACGTGGATAAAGTATCAGGAAAAAAAGTATTTAAGGGGGGTAAAGGCCAAAGAAGAGGGGGTTTGGAAAAAATAAAGAAATTAAGAATTGTAATCTTTAAGAAAGAAAGAGAAATAATACGGAGGTAGTCCGAGGAGGACTTTTTGCAATTATCATTTGTTATTTACAAATGTTTGCACGCCAAAGCCTGTTATCAAGTTCTCAGTACTTTTAGTCTAGATTTCAAGCTCACACTCTATAAATTTCATTGTTTAAGGCTCATTGGGCCTGAGCCCATAATTTTCTTTGGGTCTAGGTGCAATTGTGCACTTACAATTGGCGCCGTCTGTGGGGATCTAGTCTGAAAGGAGCTGGGATACTATGGCAGACCTAGGCTCACACCATGCAGAGTCTCAAGGATCACAACCGGAAGATCTTTTCGAGCGTCTTGAGCGTGGAAGGGATCGTGAGGGA
Source organism: Castanea sativa (assembly GCF_040712315.1). Classification (NCBI taxonomy): domain Eukaryota; kingdom Viridiplantae; phylum Streptophyta; class Magnoliopsida; order Fagales; family Fagaceae; genus Castanea; species Castanea sativa. The sequence goes on along the minus strand of NC_134016.1, from coordinate 15,940,736 downwards.
AGTGTCCATACAGAATACCTTAGGGCTAACCATACTTATGGCGGGGGCAGCGCCACCCACGGGGACGGTGCTAAAGCCATGCAGAAGGAGATTAATCGTTTGAAAAGAAAGCTGCGCCGCGCCAGACGTAAGTCTTCACCGTCCTCATCTAATCCTTCTTCAGCGGAGGTCCGGGGAGGTAGTTACAGCTCGAGGTCATGCTCACCCCCCAGTGCAATGTCCTCTGGTGAGGAGGACGACCCGCCAGCTCGCAGACACAAGAAACTTCCTTCTAGGGGCTTGGGGAACGATGCTATGAGTCGGGCGTTGCACCAACTCTCCAAATCTCCATTTTCACGGAGGATTGAGAAAGGGAGGCTTCCCAGGAGGTTTACCCAGCCCACCTTTACCATCTACAATGGCCGGACTGATCCGGTGGAGCACGTGAGTCACTTTAACCAAAGGATGGCGGTGCACTCTCATAACGAGACCCTGATGTGTAAAGTTTTCCCCTCTAGCTTGGGACCTGTTGCTATGAGGTGGTTCAACGGCCTTAAATCGGGGTCTGTAGGTTCGTTCGGGGAGCTTACTAGAGCATTCGCTTCGCGGTTTATCACGTGTAGCAGAGTGCCTCGGCCATTGGACTCGCTGTTATCCATGACCATGAGGGAAGGAGAGACGTTGAAAGCATATTCCGACCGGTACTGGGAGATGTTTAACGAGATTGATGGTGATTTTGATGAGGTGGCACTCAATACCTTTAAGGTAGGTCTTCCTACTGACCACGATTTGAGGAAGTCCTTGACCAAAAAGCCCGTCCGCAGCGTACGTCGCCTCATGGACCGTATTGATGAATACAAAAGAGTAGAGGAAGACCAGCAGCAAGGAAAGGGTAAGGAGAAGGTTATCCCGCAGGAGAGAAGGGATTTCAGGTCGGACAGATACCACAACAACAAGCCGAGGAGAGATTACATAGGGCAGTCCGGCTCGGCAGTACCTCAGGCCGTGAACACTGTGTTCCGAGAACCAGTACACCAATTATTGGAGAAAGTTCGTAAGGAGCCCTTCTTCAGATGGCCTAGTAAGATGGCAGGAGACCCCGCGAAGAGGAATCAGAACCTCTTTTGTCAGTATCATCAGGACGTGGGCCACACTACCGAGAACTGTCGGACCCTTTGGAACCACTTGGAGCAGCTTGTCAGCGAAGGAAAACTGAAGCAGTACCTGTGTCAACCTAATGGGCAAGGCAGTCAATCTGGCTCAAACAATCAGAAGAATAATCCATCTCGGCCGGCATTGGGAACAATTAACGTTATCTTTGCTGCACCTGGCAGGACCGGCTCGGGTCCTACTAGGGTAATGGCGGTTTCCCATTCTCAGGCCGAAGAGGCAGGCTCCAGGCCGAAGAGGTTGAAGGTGAATTTACCCGTCTTGGGATTTTCGGAGGAGGATAAGGTTGGTACCATTCAACCCCATGACGATGCTCTGGTGGTCATTCTCAGGATAGGGAATTATGACGTGAAGAGGGTGATGATTGATCAGGGCAGTGGTGTAGATATCATGTACCCTGATTTATTTAAGGGGCTAAGGTTGAAGCTGGAAGATCTTACTCCTTATGACTCACCACTTATAAGCTTTGAAGGAAAGGCCGTTGTGCCGAAGGGACAGATTCGTTTGCCCGTTCAATCCGACTCAGAAACGGTTGAGGTGGATTTCATTGTGGTTGACGCGTACTCCCCATATATAGCCATCCTCGCCAGGCCATGGCTGCACGCTCTGGGAGCCGTCTCCTCTACCTTGCATGTTAAGGTTAAGTTCCCCTCTGGGGAACATGTTGAAGAGATCCTCGGCAGCCAATCAATGGCCAGGCAATGCATATCGGCCGCAGTGCTTCATCAGACAGAAGCCGAGTCATCGGCTTTGCTCATCCAAGACTCATAGCAATTAACAGCTCCGGATGCACCCGGAGCGGTGACAGGAGAGGAGGCTGTTTGTGAGGAGTTAGAGAAGTTTTTGATAGCGGATGACCCAGAGAGGTTCTTCCAAGTCGGCATGCGTTTGCCACACCAGGAGAAGATGGAGCTGTTGGAATTTCTGAAAGGCAATATTGATGTGTTCGCGTGGGACCCTTATGAGGCTCCCGGCGTAGATCCGAGCTTCATTTGTCATCATTTAAATGTCAACCCCGCCATTGTTTTGAGAAGGCAGCCACCTCGGCGTTCTTCCAAGGAACATTCCGATGCTGTCAAGGAGGAGGTAATCAAACTCAAGAGGGCTGGGGCTATTAAAGAGGTTTTCTACCCCGAATGGTTAGCGCATACAGTTGTGGTCAAAAAGAAGAATGGAACGTGGAGAGTATGTGTGGACTTCACGGATTTGAATAAGGCCTGCCCCAAGGATTCGTTCCCAATGCCGCATATTGACCAGCTTGTGGACGCGACTGTCGGACATCCTCGTATGAGTTTTTTGGATGCCTTCCAGGGTTACCATCAGATTCCATTGGCATTGGAGGATCAAGAGAAGACTGCTTTCATTACTCCAACAGGGAACTACCACTATAAGGTCATGCCGTTTGGGTTGAAAAATGCTGGGGCTACCTACCAAAGAATGATGACCAGAATGTTCGAACAGCAACTAGGAAAGACCATTGAGGTTTATGTGGATGATATGGTGGTGAAGAGTAAAACAATACCTTCACACGTTAAAGATTTGGCTGACACCTTTCAGGTGCTAAGAAAATACAAGTTGCGCCTTAATGCCTCAAAGTGCTCTTTTAGCGTGGGATCTGGAAAGTTCTTGGGATATATGATTACTCATAGAGGCATAGAGGTAAACCCAGCGCAGGCCAAGGCTATTCAGGATTTGCAGCCGCCTTGGAACCCAAAAGAAATCCAGAAATTGACCGGAATGATTGCCGCACTGAACAGATTTATCTCTCGGTCAGCTGACCGGTGCCGTCCTTTCTTCCAGTTGTTGAATAAATGGAAGGGGTTTCAATGGACCGAGGACTGCGTGTTAGCCTTCCAATAGCTTAAGCAATATCTTTCTCGGCCATCTATATTGTCTCGCCCCGAGGCGAACGAGGTTTTGTTCGCTTATCTGGCAGTGGCCGTCCATGCGGTCAGCCTGGTTCTTATAAGGGATGAAAGCGGGGTGTAAAGACCGGTCTACTACGTTAGTAAGTCTTTGAATGAGGCCGAGGTGCGTTATCTACTCTTGGAGAAAGCACTTCTGGCCATAGTTCATGCCACGCGGAAGCTTCCTCATTATTTCCAGTCCCACACGGTGGTGGTTCTTACCCAGTTGCCTCTCAAGGCGGTGTTACGCAGCGCCGATTACTCTGGCAGGGTGGCAAAGTGGGGAACCATTCTGGGAGCCTTTGACGTTAAATACAGGCCTCGCACCTCGGTGAAGGGCCAGGTCCTCGCTGACTTGGTGGCAGAGTTTACCGAACCATTGCTAGAAGAAACTCTGAAAGAAGCACACATGGATGATAAATTAGTTGGTGTGATCACAGCCGCAGTACCTCCGACTTGGAAAGTGTATGTGGATGGAGCAGCTAATCAGAGAGGGTTTGGTATTGGACTTGTCCTGATATCCCCTGAGGGAATTGTCTTTGAAAAGTTTTTGAGACTGGCCTTCTCGGCTACTAATAATGAGGCTGAGTATGAAGCAGTCTTGGTGGGCATGAACATGGTACACAGTATGGGTGGAAAGGAAGTTCATGTGTTTTCGGATTCACAGTTGGTGGTCGGTCAGGTCATGGGGACCATGGAGGCTAGGGACCCAAGAATGCAAGAATACTTGGCCCAGGTCAAACGTCAGCAAGCTAAATTTGATTCCTTTGTCTTGTCTCACATCTCTAGGAGTGGAAACACACATGCAGATTCTTTGGCCACATTAGCCACATCCTCGGCTCAGTGCTTACCCAGAATTATCCCTGTAGAGGATTTGCTAGAGCCAACTCTTACAGTTGTCAATGCAGCTCGCATCCATCTGATAAGGCCTGGACCTAGTTGGATTGACCCGGTCATATCTTTTCTTAAGAATGACATCCTTCCTAAGGACAAATCTGAAGCAGATAAGATACGTCGAAAGGCGCCATGTTTCTGGTTGTCCGAGGATCAGAAACTGTATAAACGATCCTTCTCAGGACCGTACTTATTGTGTGTGCACCCTGAATCAACGGAAGCACTTCTGGAAGAACTGCATGAAGGGATTTGTGAGTGCCACACCGGGGGAAGATCCTTAGCCCACAGAGCTCTGACTCAGGGTTATTGGTGGCCCAATATGCAGAGGGAGGCTCAAGACTATGCCAGGAAATGTGATCAGTGCCAGAGGTTCGCCCCTAATATTCATCAACCTAGAGGGGTTCTCAACCCTCTCTCCAGTCCTTGGCCTTTCGCACAATGGGGATTGGACATAGTGGGGCCATTTTCGAGGGCTGCAAGAAATAAAAGATGGCTTCTCGTGGGAACAGACTACTTCACTAAATGGGTTGAGGCCGAGCCCTTAGCAAATATCAGAGACGTTGATTCCAAGAAGTTTGTTTGAAAAAACATCGTTACTAGATTCGATATACCACACACATTTATCTCAGACAATGGCGTTCAATTCGATAGCAAGGCTTTTAGGAAATATTGTGATGATATGGGCATCATAAATAGATACTCCACCCCAGCTTATCTTCAATGAAATGGGCAAGCCGAGGCCGTTAACAAGGTCATAGTCAGTGGGCTCAAGAAAAGGTTAGACGATGCGAAAGGCAGGTGGGTAGAAGAACTCCCACATATTCTCTGGATGTATCGGACTACACTGCGCAGGTCCACGGGAGAAACGCTATTTTCTATGACTTATGGAGCCAAGGCGGTGATACTTCTGGAATCAGGTTTTCCCACCCTGAAGACGAGTTCTTTCAGCCCGAAGAATAACAATGGCCTCCTAGAAAAAGGTCTGGATTTAATTGAGGAACGGTGTGAGGCAGCTATGGTCCAAATGGCTTATTATCAATAGAAGCTTAAACAAGGATGTGATGCCCATGTGAAGCTAAGGCCACTCGCACCTGGGGATCTTGTACTAAGAAAAGTTGTAGGCACTTCTAAGAACCCAGCCTGGGGTAAGCTAGGACCAAACTAGGAAGACCCCTATCGGATTGTTTCAGTAGCAGGCATAGGGACGTATTGGCTAGCTGACCTAGATGAAAGAATTGTACCACGCCCATGGAATGTAAATAACCTTCGAAGGTATTATTATTAATAAAGTGTGCTTTTGTTAGTTAGCAGTTCAAAGTTATAAATACCTCAGGGGTTTGCAGTTACTATTCTTAAGTGTCAAACAGAAACTTGGTTAAGTATGGTCATCGGACCACAAACCTTGTGGAAATTGATATCTTATCATTTGTTAAACAGAACCTTAGTTATGCTAGGTCCTCGGACCTTCTACTTTGGGGAAATTAACATTTGAAGTTACTATTCTTAAGTGTCAAACAGAAACTTGGTTAAATATGGTCCTCGGACCACAAACCTTGTGGAAATTGATATCTTATCATTTGTTAAACAGAACCTTAGTTATGCCGGGTCCTCGAACCTTCTACTTTGGGAAAATTAACATTTGAAGTTACTATTCTTAAGTGTCAAACAGAAACTTGGTTAAGTATGGTCCTCGGACCACAAATCTTGTGAAAATTGATATCTTATCATTTGTTAACCAGAACCTTAGTTATGCCGGGTCCTCAGACTTTCTACTTTGGGAAAATTAACATTTGAAGTTACTATTCTTAAGTGTCAAACAGAAACTTGGTTAAATATGGTCCTCGGACCACAAATCTTGTGGAAATTGATATCTTATCATTTGTTAAACAGAACCTTAGTTATGCCGGGTTCTCGGACCTTCTACTTTGGGAAAATTAACATTTGAAGTTACTATTCTTAAGTGTCAAACAGAAACTTGGTTAAGTATGGTCCTCGGACCACAAACCTTGTGGAAATTGATATCTTATCATTTGTTAAACAGAACCTTAGTTATGCCGGGTCCTCGGACCTTCTACTTTGGGAAAATTAACATTTGAAGTTACTATTCTTAAGTGTCAAACAGAAACTTGGTTAAATATGGTCCTCGGACCACAAACCTTGTGGAAATTGATATCTTATCATTTGTTAAACAGAACCTTAGTTATGCCGGGTCCTCGGACCTTCTACTTTGGGGAAATTAACATTTGAAATTACTATTCTTAAGTGTCAAACAGAAACTTGGTTAAGTATGGTCCTCGGACCATAAACCTCATAAAAATTTATATCTTCTCATTTGTTAAACAGCACCTTAGTCACTGTTCTTATTCTTATCACACGTTTTGTGGAAATCAGTATTTTACCATTCATTGACTTAGATCTTAAGTTCTATATCTTTAAGTGTTAAACAAATTTTTGTAAGGAATGGCCCTCGGACCTTACATCCTACTGAAAGTAATGCCTTAGATTACAAAATTTTAACCATCATATGAATTTTTTAACTAAGGCATTGTTTAATATCCAAACTAAGTTAATCTCTGTCAGGTTCTTAAATATTCTACTTTGCAAAGCAAATATGCGCATGGCTGTTTGGAGGTTATAATTGTGCAACTCTTGGAGTTAGATTTGTTTATTCTGTTCTTCCTTTAACTATGTATTAGTGAGAACTTTCATGACAAGCACAAAAAGAATAAAGTAAAACAAATACGACATGAGTGAAAGTTGAATAAAATTGTTCTTCATTAATTATATACATCATCAAAAAAGGAGTACATAAAAGTCCTATGCTAGGCCCTAAGCTTGGGGAGGGGGTCTTGGAGGGAGCTGCTGCCAGCCTCAGTGCTCTTCAGTTCCAGCTCAAAGGTAGACAGAACTTGCTTCCCTTTGTCTGTTGAAGGAACGAAGGGCTCCACGTTCTGAATTTGCTCCTTCTCGGCACCGCCACGCTCGTCCTTCTCTTTATGGGAACCTTCAGGTTCTGTAGGATCAGGAACGAGTTCTTGCACAACAGGAGGAAGGGCAGAGGAGGCAACAACAGGAGGGTCTTCTATCTCCTGTATGTCTAGGGGAAGCCAAATGTTCTCGGGCTTCCTCAGCTCGGAAGCTTGAGGAACCCCTACTGCATTCATGGCCTTTCCCCAGATCTGTTGACAGTACTCGGCACAAGGCCGCAAAGGCTTCTATCAACCGTTCTTGTGTTGCATTTACTCCCTCCTGATAGCTGGCCTTCTTTGCGGCCTCCAGTGCGTGCTTGTGGACGCGAGCCTCCTCCTTCGCCCGCGTAAGCTCCTTCTCCAAATCAGAGCGTGCCCGTTGGGCTTGAGAGAGCTCGTCGTCCTTTTGGCGAAGAAGCTTACGTTGCCCCTCCACTTGGTTCTCCATCGTCTTTAAGCTGGCCTCGGCACCATCCTTCTCTCTTTTTAAGTCGGCCAGTTGCGATGTGATCTTCCCATTCTCTGCTAGGACCTGGCCTAGGGACCTTTCTTCCTCTAGCCGTAGCTCTTGCTCCATCCCAGCGCGCTTCCGAGAATCCTCCACGAACTTCTCGGCCGCGAAAACTTCTTGGATGGCCTGCAAAAAATGTCAGGAGGTTAAAATGTGGTAAAGTGTTTACAAATGAATCTAGAGTACAAGTGTGAGGTGGAACTTACCAGAGCTAAATCCCTTTTTAATGAAAGGAACAACTGAGGCTGGCCCATCTTCTCCAAGGTTTCCATGTCCTTGGGCAGCAGAAGAGGACGCTCCAACGCCTCGGCCAAGTGGTGGGCGTGGCCTTGTTGGATTGCCCTGATACTGGAGCGGTAAGGGATTGGTGCGCCGTCCAGTCTTAGGTCAGGAGACCAGGTAGTCGGTGCTCGGCGCACTTCGGCCATGTCTCTGATCTCCTCACTCTCGACTGAGCGAGCCCGGCCTTTGCCCTGGTCCAGCTTCTGCTGCTGAGCTGGTTGTGGTTGTTGTCTTTTGCTTCTTGCCACCGCCCCCTCGGCCTCCACCTTCCTTTTCTTCTTCGGATTGTCGGCGGGAGGTTTGGGGTCGGCTGGAGGAGGGGGTGGTGGCAAGGCTAGGGGAGCTTGGGACCCCCTCGTTCCCTTTTTGGCCACTCTCGCGCCTCTCGCGGTCATAAGGTCCTTAAGCTCGTCCATGTTTTCCTCAATGGAGTTATCGTCTGGACGCGCTATCACTAAGCCCGCGATCCCAGAGGTCTCGGCTGCTTCTTCTTCCTCATTGGAAAGAACAACGAACGGGTTTCCACGAGGTCGTAGGGCGTCCTCGAATCGAAATTGTTCTATCTCCTCGTCCAACGTGTTCGAAGAAGACACCTGCTCCTCTGGGACAACAGTTGCCTGAGAGTGCGTAGCGAGAGGGATCGCAGCAATCGGTTGTGAGTACAGTATGGTGTGGGGGTCGTCAGGAAGGTCGTGGTCGGCCAAGAAGTGTGGTCTGGTTACGTGAATCCTCCCACGCCGCCGGTCACCGGCAATAATGGCGTTCTCGATCTCCTGGAAGTCCGAGGAGATAGGGTCGTACCCTAGTATCAAATGAGCCGCCCTAAGTTGTAAGTCTGCACTTACGAACACTTCTGAGTGAAGCACTCTGTTCAAATCTGCGAAGTTGCAGTGGCTCAAGCGGGGGCGCACGTGTTGTTTATCTGCAAAGAAATACACCAAAACAAACAAACATGGTCAGATTCGTAGAACATGTAATAAACTAAAGTCAAATATTTTGTAAAGGCAAATGACATTCTAAGATGTTTAGATGGAGTTATGGGGCTGGAAGTTAGATCCTAAGGTGTCGTACCTGGATCTCCCCACTCAACTGGGCGGTGGGGTCCGTCGTGCCAGTTGCCTGAGACGATGAGGTAGTCGTCCTTCATGCCATTATTGGACTTGAGCAGACAGGAGATTAACCTAACTACGCTAGAGCGGGATTTGATGTAGTATCCTACTCTAGTGAGTTTGTGGCATTCGTACATAAAAGCGACATCATGCCAGGTGAGGTTCAGACCCATCTGCTCGTTTAGAGCGTCGACGCTTCCTAAGACTCTAAAAACGTTGGGAGCGCATTGATCGGGGCACAACCGGTGGTTGCGGAGGTACTCCCTGTTTACGCTTTTCATTGGGAGGGTCATCCCACCTTCTACGAAGGCGACCATCGGGATGATGACCTCTCCGGTTTTCCTAGAACCGGCCACGGCTTCCGCCGGGCAGTATTTTAAACCTACGTCACTGGGAATGTGATACTTAGCTCTAAAACCTTCCATCCCAGCGGCGGTATCAACTAGACACTTAAATTTTCCCATTAGAAAGGAACGAAAGACTAAGTTCTAAGAGGGAGAACGGTTAAAAGGGGAGCCGAGGACAGGATCCGAGGAGAATGGGTTAAGGAAAAAGAATAAGCACTTACAGATTTGAAGTTGTGTGAGTTTCCACGGATTTCTGCAGAGAAAAGGTGATTACTAATGTTTTGATGGGATTAGCTTCTGAAGAAATAAATGAAGGCGCAAGTTCCCAAAGCGTCACGACGTGCGGGAAAGCGGCCTCGAAATTGTATTCATCCCGCCCAAATTTTCAGGGGGTAACAAGGGCCGTTGGATGCTCATCTCACCGTTGAACGTGGGAGACAGGGTGTAACTTACGGTAATAAATGTGCGCGTTTTTGAAAATAAAACCGCCAAGTGGCATCCTCTGGAACACGAAACGATCTCCACACGCGCAGTTATTTACAAAACGTGTGGGATAAGTTCTCGTTGGATCAAAACCCTATTTTTCTCCTTGGATGCTGAAAAATAGAGTTTTGAGGGGCTATTGTGGGGAGTAAAGGACCCAAGCAGGCATTTGGGCCTTTGGGCTCTAGCAAGGAGAGCCGAACTGCTCTTGAGCTAAGGATTTGTTAGTACTGCGAATCGGCCCTTACGCCGAGGGTCCGAGGATACAGCCGAGGGTGAGTTTCTCCTCGGACAGATCCAAGAGAACTCGGAGATTCACTACGAAGGTCAAGGCAGAATTCTGGAAAGACTGTTGGTTAAAAGGGGGAAACCCTGAACCTTCTAGATACACCGGTGTTAGAAAAATACCAAGAGCAAAGGCTGCCACCTCCACATTAAAGACTCTGCACCTACCTCCCTGGCCGCATTAATGGGGAAGTGACTCCTGAACAGTAGAACTGAAACTTTTGGTCACTATTCAAAGGCACTAAGAAAAGAAATATCTAGAGGGGGTTTGAGCAACACGTGGATAAAGTATCAGGAAAAGAAGTATTTAAGGAGGGTGAAGGCCAAAGAAGAGGGGGTCTGGAAAAAAGAAAGAAATTAAGAATTGTAATCTTTAAGAAAGAAAGAGAAATAATACGGAGGTAGTCCTCGGCTTACGTCCGAGGAGGACTTTTTGCAATTATCATTTGTTATTTACAAGTGTTTGCACGCCAAAGCCTGTTATTAAGTTCTCAGTACCTTTAGTCTAGATTTCAAGCCCACACTCTACAAATTTCATTGTTTAAGGCTCATTGGGCCTGAGCCCATAATTTTCTTTGGGTCCGGGTGCAATTGTGCACTTACAGTAAATTTATTAAAATTACATTTCTATCCTTTCACCTTTACATCCTCCCTATCAAATATAAATAAGAAAAAATTAAAATATTTTTTATCATTTCACTTTTCTATTATTTCTACTTTTATTTTAATCTCATTTTTCTAGCTTAAGTTACCATTGCCTTTTCTATTCCTTTAATAGGAGTCCAAATCTTTTGTCACACATTTCATACTCTTCTCTATATTCCACCAATATAGTTTTGACACTTGTTCATCTCTTTAATTAAATCCTAATTTTTAGCCTTTTTTCTTATTTCAATTCCTAGAATAAATAATAAGAAAGAAAAAAATCCCCACCAGCCCACCACCACCAATCCACTACCATAAACCCTCACCAATGCCACTACAAAGAAATCACCGATGCCATTAATAGCCATGCACCACATGGACAAATATCAAAGTTTTATTAGTGGAGTATAGAGTAGAGTAGGAAATGTGGGAAAAGAATATTTGGACTTTTTATATTTATTTTTAGAGATAATTACAACATGCTGCTAACCCTGCAGTTCGAACTCTTTCCCCCTTAAACCCCCAAGCACTTTGTGCATGAGAATGTGTCAATTCAGTTACAAAATATTTGGACTCTAGTAATAGTGGGTTAGTTAGTTACATTTAATGCAACCTTAATAAAAGCCATAATTAAAAAGAGAGGATAGGGGTTAGTTACTTAAATTTAATTCAACCTTAACAAAATCCATGATTAAAAAGAGAGGTTTTTGATAGCTACCTTAATTTGCTCTAAAGGACATCCTTAAAAATGCTACTCACATTTTATTAAAATTTCCTATTTTCTATTTAACAAATAAGAACTAAGACATTAAAATAGTCTTCTTTTTAAGACATTAAAAATAGTATTATATAAAAAAAAACATTAAAATAGTCAAAACAAAATACAATTGAAATTCATAATACTATTCATACTTCTCTAGTATCTATCTTTCTCACTCATAAAAGTTAACAAGAACAGTATTTCTAATATATAATTACCTAATTTGAGAAAAGATAAAATTGAAGGCAGTTTAGATATCTAGCATTTAGCAGACCTGATGCTAATGCTCTTACACCACTTTTTAATATTCATAAAAACAAAATTGAAAAATAGAAGAAGAGAGAGAATGTTGTTTAGGCTCTAGAGAATTGGTTTTAAAGCACTACAAAAGTCTCAGAACACATGTGAAGAGGCTAATTTTTTGTTTTTTCTACTAATATTGTATGGCCAACTTGATATATTTTTAGGTGTAAGACAATACTTTTAAGGTGATTATTATTTTTGGTTAGATGTTCACTTAATTTTTATTATTATATTTTGTTTAATACTTTAACAAATTTTAACAATAAAATCACTTAATGGAATTCAAAAATGAAGATGAATTTACTTTAAATAAAATTAATAATTTTTTTCATATCAATTGCATATAAAGTGTGGGGGTAAAAGCTCTTGAATAAGCGTTTGGGCTTTGGGCCTGATTGGTTGGTACCAGTCTGTTTTGATCAGGGCATCTAGGCCCACAAGTCAGTCTGCACTGTAGAGGTCAGATGAGTTGTCTAAGGAGGAGTGTCTCCTCGGACAGGCCCAGCAATGACCCTGAGACTTGCTAAATGGATTAGATGCAGAATTCTGGAAGAAATGATAGATAAAAGGGTGATCCAAGCACCCTTTAGAAGCAGGAACATGTGAGAAATATTTGAGGAAAAAGCTGCTACCACCACATTAAAGGCCCTGCATCTACCTCCCTAGCCGCATTAATGGAGAAATGACCTCTGAACAATAGAATTCAGCCTTCCTGCCACTATTTGAAGACTTCAAGAAGGTGGTGGACGGGACAAGTATCCAAAAGGAAGATTTGAGTGACACGTGGACAAAACAGGGAAGAAGAAGAAGTATATAAGAAGACAAGAGAGGAAAGAAAGGGGGACTTTTCTTCTTAGCAAAATAAGAACTAAGAATTGTAATCTTTGACATAGAAAGAGAAGTATTATACAAACTCGTCATCGGCTTACGTCCGAGGAGGTTTCTTTGTCATACTTGTTTACCATTTGCATAGATTGTGGCACTCTAGCCTGTTAATCAAACTTCTAACATCCCAAACCTAGATTTCAAATTCATACTCTACAAATTTCATTGTATAAGGCTATTGGGCCTGAGCCTAACACTTGTTTTTTGGTCCAATTGTGCACTTACATAAAGCATAATATACCCCCATTAAAATTTATTTATAAATTTTTTTTTGAAAGAGTAAAAGTGGCTCTTTTGGGTAAAAATGTTAAAACTAATAGCTCATGCATACAATAAGGCACATGAAAGAATTGTAAAAAAATGGGACACAAACATGTCTTGAACATTTATTTAATTTCTTGTACAGATAACTGCAAGATGTGAATATGGAATATTTTATTAGAATGATTGTTAAATGATTAACTATTTGTTTAATTGTAAAATATTTATTGGAAAAATATTTTTGGCATTTTCAATTGTTTGTTTCATTATTAAATTTTGGTCAAAGCTGAAATTATTTTTTTTTTGTGTTGATTAAAAGCACACTGAACAAAATTTTTAAAAAAAAATTAGGACTTTTTTTCATAAAACATTTAAATCCTCACGTGTCCCCTCCCCTCTCTTCTCTATTTCTCACAAACCGCCCCACCACCTCTCCCTTCTTTGTGGTTGATGGGGTGGTTAGTAATTGTCGTCTTAGGGCCGCAGTGGTCATGTTTCTTTTTATCGCTTTATCTCATTAGAAACAATCCTCTCTCTCTCTCTCTCTCTCTCTCTCTCTCTCTCTCTCACACTCACACACACACACACACACACACACACATAATCTAGGGGAGAAATTGAGTGAGCAATGGATGTGCACGCTGCATTTAGTGGTGGTGGCACTAGTGGGAGTATTGGTGGTGGCAATTCTGGTTTATTTCAGGCACAAGAAATTTCCTTCGTTGTTTTTGTTTGGTTGGTAATTTCCTTTGTAAAAAAATTCTCTTTTATTGTGAATGGTTGTTGAGAAATTTTTTGGGTTGCATTTCAATTGTTTTTTGTTGTGTTTTGTGAAGGAAATTTTTTACTTGGTCATGCCAAAGCCGAAAAGGATTTTTGTAATATTTTTAAGAATGGAACCAAACATCAAAAAAATTAATGTCTTTCCTAAAAACGTTTTCAACTAAAAACATTTTACATAAGAGACTATTTTACAAGCAAACAACAAAACATAAATTCATAATTTCCTATTAACATAAGTTAATGAGACAAATAGTTGTTTATCACATTATTAAAGTATACAGCCATGAGTTTGAACCATATTTCAATTTTTAAATGTTTATATTCATCATTTTCTAATATTTTAAAGTTTTGAAACAAATGAATGTTTATATACAAGATATTCACATAATAGGTTATATGTGCATTTGAAAGATTAAAATTTGTTTAATAGAAAATAATAACATATTTAATGCATTGTTTAAACAAAAGAATGGATATTAAACAAAGGTTTTCATGGGTTGCCCACAAAAAAATGGGCGGATTTGGGTGGGTTGAAAATGGGCGGGTTCAAGTCAGGCCAGCAAATTACAGCCCATTTTACCATGTCTAGGTTCAATTATATTTATAAGTAAATAAATAAATATATATATATATATATATATATATATATATATATATATATATATCTATATATATAATCTGCTTCCATCCACAAACACTTCTAATCTATATACTATATATAAGAGAATTCTCTTCTTTCAACTAGACTTTTATGTGGTTCAAAAATACCCTTATTAATGAATGGTAATTTCATTTTAAAATAAGATTATAAATATCAAATAACAAATTTCATTTTGAATTCAAAAAGAGAATTCCTAAAATTTAGGATTTTTTCCCTTCACCTTCAAAAAAGAAATTACATTTTTTTACTTATCTTTAAAGTTTATTGTGAGGACCCGAAGATCCGAGGACCCGAGGATCCAAAGAACTGAAGACCCGGAGACATACTGAAAGGTATAATGAGTAGAGTAGAATCAAAGTAATCTGCCCGAGGATGAAGTGGGATGGCCGGGCAGAAGGCGAGAGAGAGATTGATGATGTATGAGATATATTGCAAATATCCGGGTGGAGTTGGATAACTATGAGCATTGCATTGAATGTTTTGTACCAACCATTCTGGGCGCATTGAATAGGGAATACCAGTTTTGTCCGCTGCATTAATGTAGACATGACCCGAACAGTACAAAGCACAGAGCTAAAACTTTTCTCCATTACCGACTACAAAGGACTGGACAGGTGTCAATAGAAGGGGTTGAGTAGATGGAGAGGTGTAGGGTTGAGATAATAAGGGCAAATGGTATAAAAAAGAGAGGAGAGACACCGAAAGGGAGGACTTTTGTTGTTGCTACCCTCTCTACAAATTCATTGTATTTGGATCTTTAGTCATACAACGTGTTGTAGTGTGTTATATGATTTTTGGTCCTTACATTTATCATTTTTATTTGTTTGAAAAATAAAAAAATATATTTCTAAATTATAATAGATGTAGATTATTAACCTTCACTCAAAAAAATAAAAGAACCTAGCTCAAAGACTAGTATTATTTAAAACTTAAAGAGTGTTCGGTGTTTGTAGTACATAGCTTCCTGTCTCTCTTTCGACTATATTTATCAAATTGCACCACACCCCAAAGTTAGTTGGATTTAAAAGATCTAATTCAAGAGGTTTGAGCAACAACTTTAAGTATAATTGTTTGACATATAAATTTCAACAATTCATAATTATTTTGAGTGTTAGAAGAAAAGTAGAAAAGAGATTTGTGTCATTTAAATTCATAATGGATTTTGTTGGGTTCTAAGACTTTAAGTTTAAATGTATTAGAACTTCAATTTGTAATGTTGGCAAACCATGATTAAAACATATAGTCTTATTTTAGACTTGCTCAAAGTATGTTTAAGTTGTAAAATTGGAATCGAGTGTACTGCAGGATTTACTGTGTAAATCTGTCTGGCTCGATCGATTGAAAATTAGACTCGATCGATTGAAACTCGTGCAGATTGTTTTTCTACAGAATTTTCCAACTCAGCCCAAGCCCCGTTTTTTTGTGTAGGGTTTTATGTTTTGCCCTAGGTATAAAAGGGAAAACCCTAGCCACATTTTAATGTGGCTCTTTATGCTGTGTGTGTGAATCTTTTGTGAGATCTAGAGGTGCTTGCCTTCACATACACTTAAGGTTATCAAGATCTAGATTAATGTCAAGAGCTTGGTGATCAATTCAGTTGCAGATTCAAGAGCTTAAAGATATACAAGCGGGAGTGCTTGTGCTTGCTGGGAATCCAAGAAAGAAGTAGTCTGTAAACTCGGAGCTGTCACGTGGTCGTGGTAGCAAGTTTCCTACTCGAGGTAGCAATAGGATGTTAGTAGTATAAGTCGCTATTGTGTAAATTTCAATTTTTTCATAATGGATTCAGTTTTACCTTGAGGATAGTTAGGTTAAATCCTCCCCAGGTTTTTTACCGGTTTGGTTTTCTTGGATTATCATATCGTTGTGTTTTTATTTTCCGCATTGTTTCAATGATATGATATATTTGTGTTAACCTAGATCTGTTTAATTTGACTAAATAATCACTTGGCTAATTAACTAGGTTAATCTGGTTGTTTTAAAAGGTCTAAAAACATACAAATTTAATTTTTACAAACAATTTGTATTGCTTATATTTTATTCAAATAATTTTGAACTAAATGTTGAAAACCAAATGATAAGTCGAATTTCATTTCTACCCTTCATAGTTGATACATAGGGAGAAACGTGACATTTGTTTTTGTCATGCAATCAATTCCTCTCATCACAAATTACAAACCACTTACTCATAAGATTGGCTCGGCACGAATATTTTTTAATTAATTTTTCTTATTTACTTATTTAAAATATCTTTCTTTTAAGGTATAATTGTATTTTTGTCCAAATCATTTTAAACAAAATAAAGTCCCAAATTCCAATACTTCTTTTCTTCCGGCATTTGGTTATTGTGAATAATGTTCAGAATTTTGGTTTGAATAATGTTTCTTCCACAATGTTTTCACAAATTTTATGCGGTAAATTATTGCTAATTATAATTTAGGTTTATCACTGATATTACTTTTATACCTACTATTAATAGTCGGTCACTTAAAATTAATTGTAAAAGTGTTATAAAAGTGTCATGTATTATAACTCTTTTTTTTTTTTTTTTCAAAAAGAAATAAACTAGTCTTTTATATGCGCACACATAAAATAGGGGGAAAAACCCTCTATCCCCAAGCCTTAGAGGCTTGTGGGGTTTGAGGACCCAAGTACGAGTGGTCTTAGGTGGGGAGAGGTGGAGGTAGCATATTAGGTTTATTAGATTAGGATTTCTATCTGAGCTCAAAAAAAAAAAGTTTTTCATATAGATTTGAATTAAGTTTTAAATTTAGGAAAAGCTTCAATTATGTAAGTGGCGTGCCAAGTTACTAGACAACGGTTCCCATTACAATAAGTCTCGTACAACGTTCATGATACGAGTAGCTATAGTATGCACTATGCAGTTTAAAGATTTCTACTACCGCACCTATCACTTTCATCTACAATGGTGCTTTGAACTTATTTTTAAAGGACAGTCTGTTTAATTTTGTCATCATAATTGAAAGGCATCCCGCAACAAGAATAGAGAAATATTAAAAGGACAACCAATTGCAAGATGTTTCCACCAAAAGTCAGTTCTTCTATGTACTTTTACCCATCCACATATTTCGTCACAATTTTTTCATTTGTTAATGTGTGATTGAATTATACTACTTACGCATATTTATCACATGTATTTAGGGGGCGTTTGGATCCAGCTGAACGCGTTTAGCGTTCAGCGTTTCCAGCTTCTTCTTCTTCTTCTTCTTCTTCTTCTTTTTTTCTTTTTTTCTTTTTTTTTTTTCGTTTCTGCTGCAGGGGACAAGCACTGTGCATGCACTGTTTACCTACTTTTTCAGCAATTTTTTTTATTAAAAATGGGTCTCGCAGTATTATTCACATATTAAAAAATTATTTTGCTACAGTGTTTTTCAGTTTTCAGTTTCAATTTTCAGTTTTCAGCTACATCCAAACGGATCCTTAGTAAAAAGTAATCTAATCACCGTTTATTACATATCTAAGTTGCGTAAAAGCATGCAAACAAATGCCAACAGGGGCTTGGCTCAACTGGGTATGGTTCGTTCGCTCTGCCTAACATGCTCAAGTTCGATTCCCGCTACCAGCAGGAGTCCGTTGGTGGGCATCCTAGGTGGGGTAACTCCCCACATGGGTAGGTAAACTGCCACTTGGCGCCCTGTCCAGGGCTAGAGTAACCTATCTAACCCCCATTTTTTTTAACCAAAAAAAAAAAAAAAAGCATGCAAACAAACAAGCGGTCTTAGACTTTTTGAAAGGGCAGCAACTTGTTCAGGTTTTGTTTTATTTTTTTTATTATTATTTTTATTGCAAAATAATTAGAAACTTTTATCGACAAAAAGAGTGAAAGAAGAAGAAGACCCATCTCCATCTAAGGAAAGCAAGACTGAGTCAGAAGATGAGAATCCTTCCTACCATGTCACTTAAAGAAGTCATTGTATTTTATGTTGTAATATTTCTTGTCTTTCCCATTTTGTCTGGAAATGGTGCAAGAGAGATTTTGGTGCTGCTTCTTTAGGGTCTGTTTGGATTGATGGAGGAGTGGAGGGAAGTAAAGTAGAGTTAGTTAAAAATAGACTAATTTTTAGTCATTTTTACTTTATTCCCTCTCAATCCAAAGGGAACTTGGTAATTTAATAAAATTTCAATTAGGTGGCGTTTGGATACAGATTAAAATTTGCTGCATTTTCACGTTTTGCTTCTTTTTTTTCTTTTTCTTTTTCGTTTCTGCTGCGGCTGCGGGGGACATATGCGCAGTGCACGCACTGTTCACGTATTTTTCAGCCATTTTTTTTATTAAAAATGGGTCCCGTATCACCATTCACACATTTAAAAATTATTTTGCTACAGTGTTTTCAATTTTCAGTTTTCAGCAATAAGTTCTATCCAAATATACCCTTATGATTGAGCTATATAGTCAGCTAAAACAATTGACTGATTTCAACACATGATTCTAAAACTACCAAAATGCATGCTATAATTGATGTTATACAGCTATAGAGTAATGTGATACAAGAGTAGTTCTGTTATAAAATAAAGAAAAAAAAGTGGTCAAAAGTAGTTCAGGATATTGGTTTTACTTTTATAACATTCAACATGCCTAGGTAATAGGTTAGATGGGGGTTAATAATTTTGTCAAATTGTCGAGTTTGTTTGGTATAAGTTTATTTGATTTTTTGTTAATTCTTTTGTTAAAAATGGGCTGAAGATTAAACATACTTTTACTTTTAAAAAGTAGAGTTTTAAAAATGTACATAAAAAATTAAGCGAAAAAGCTCATGCTAAATAAGCATGGTCTGAGTTCGTTTCTTATGTAGGATTAGGGGGTTGTTAGAGAAATGAGAGAAATTATCTTTTTGGATGACTTTTGATATGTTTTGAATATTAGGCCAATTTTCCCTTATAATAGGAAAATTTTGGATGACTTTTGAATTTTTATGGATGTAAATTGGGACTAATATGAGTTTTTATTTAGGTAAACTTTCCTTGATTACTCGTGGGTATGTTTGGGGATTTTTTTTCAAATTTTTTATTTTGAAAAAATGGTTGAAAGGAGAGAGATAGGGTAATTTTTAAAATTATTTTTGTCTATTTATTTTAAGCTGTTTACCCTAGAAAAAAAAAAGTATTTTAATGGTGAAAATGTGACAAATTTTGCAGGGTCATATTGAAGTTGTAATACTCTCAAGGATGTAAATTATAAATTTTCATAGTAAAGAAACCGATTTGAAAGAGACCACGCCAAGAGCATTTGTGGCACAGTGGCATATTTGGTCTCCCATATAATGAGAAAACGAATGGTTGAATCCCCGTCCTCCACTTATGATAACAATTAGAGAATAAATTTAATTAAAAGGAATCCAACCTTAGTTGGTTTAAAATGCTTTAATACCTATTTTAAATATTTAAAAATGGGCTGTATTTCTTATGATCAATTTTTTAGTTATTTAAGGGTAAAATTTAGGTATAGTTACTTAAGTGCAATACTTAAATTCAAACACATAACTCTATTAAATTTAATTATTCTTGAAAAGAAATTACTATTTGTAAGTGCAATACTTAAATTCAAACACATAACTCTATTAAATTTAATTATTCTTGAAAAGAAATTACTATTTGTCCTTCATTGGTCAATACAATCGTATGTTTAAATTTAATTGTAAAATCTAATATATGATAACTAAGAAACTGGTTATAAATTTTTACTTATTTATAACCTACTAGTTCAACTAAGTTAATGGAACTTGTAAATAACACTCGTCTATCAGAACACAAGTACACAATTTACAGCCCATTTTACCATGTCTAGGTTCAATTTTATATATATATAACCTGCTTCCATCCACGAACACTTCTAATCTATATACTATATATAAGAGGATTCCTTTATTTCAACTGGACTTTTATGTGGTTCAAAAATAGCTTTATTAATGAATGGTAACTTCATTTTTACCATTTTAAAATAAGGTTATAAATATCAAATAACAAATTTCATTTTGAATTCAAAAAGAGAATTCCTAAAATTTAGGATTTTTTCCCTTCACCTTCAAAAAAGAATTTACATTTTTTATTTATCTTTAAAGTTTATCATTTTTATTTGTTTGAAAAATAAAAATATATATTTCTAAATTATAATAGATGTAAATTATTAACCTTCACTTAAAAAAATAGAAGAACCTAACTCAAAGACTAGTATAATTTAAAACTTAAAGAGTGTTCCGTGTTTGTAGTACATAGCTTCATTCGACTATATTTATCAAATTGCACCACACCCCAAAGTTAGTTGGATTTAAAAGATCTAATTCAAGAGGTTTGAACAACAACTTTTAAGTATAATTGTTTGACATATAAATTTCAACAATTCATAATTATTTTGAGTGTTAGAAGAAAAGTAGAAAAGAGATTTGTGTCATTTAAATTTATAATGGATTATGTTGGGTTCTAAGACTTTAGGTTTAAATGTATTAGAACTTCAATTTGTAATGTTGGCAAACCATGATCAAAACATATAGTTTTGTTTTAGACTTGCTCAAAGTATGTTTAAGTTGTAAAGTTGGAATCGAGTGTACTGCAGGATTTACTGTGTAAATCTGTCTAGCTCGATCGATCGAAAATTAGACTCGATCGATCGAAACTCATGCAGATTGTTTTTCTACAGAATTTTCCAACTCAGCCCAAGCCCCGTTTTACGTTTAGGGTTTTATGTTTTGCCCTAGGTATAAAAGGGAAAACCCTAGCCATGTTTAAATGTGGCTCTCTATGCTGTGTGTGTGAATCTTTTGTGAGATCTAGAGATGTTTGCCTTCACATACACTTAGGGTTATCAAGATCTAGATTGATGTCAAGAGCTTGGTGATCAATTCAATTGCAAATTCAAGAGCTTAAAGATATACAAGCGAGAGTGCTTGTGCTTGCTAGGAATCCAAGAAAGAAGTAATCAGTGGACTCGGAGCTGTCACGTGGTCGTGGTAGTAAGTTTCCTACTCGATGTAGCAATAGGATGTTAGTGGTCTAATTCACTATTGTGTAAACTTCAATTCTTTCGCAGTGGATTCAGTTTTACCTTGAGGATAGCTAGGTTAAATCCTCTCCAGGTTTTTTACCGGTTTAGTTTTCTTGGGTTATCATATCGTTGTGTTTTTATTTTCCACACAGTTTCAATGATATGATATATTTGTGTTAACCTAGATCTGTTTAATTTGACTAAGTAATCACTTGGCTAATTAACAAGGTTAATCTGATTGTTTTAAGGGATCTAAAAACGTACAAATTTAATTTTTACAAACAATTTGTACTGCTTATATTTTATTCAAATAATTTTGAACTAAAAGTTGAAAACCCAAATGATAATTCGAATTTCATTTCTACCCTTCATAGTTGATGCATAGGGAGAAACATGACATTTGCTTTTGTCATGCAATCAATTCCTCTCATCACAAATTACAAACCACTTATTTATAAGATTGGCTCGGCACGAATTTTTTTTAATTAATTTTTCTTATTTACTTATTTAAAATATCTTTCTTTTAAGGTATAATTGTATTTTTGTCCAAATCATTTTAAACAAAATAAAGTCCCAAATTCCGATACTTCTTTTCTTCCGGTATTTGGTTATTGTGAATAATGTTTAGAATTTTGGTTTGAATAATGTTTCTTCCACAATGTTTTCACAAATTTTATGCGGTAAATTGTTACTAATTATAATTTAAGTTTATTACTGATATCACTTTTATACCTACTATTAATAGTCGGTCACTTAAAATTAATTGTAAAAGTGTTATAAAAGTGTCGTGTATTATAACTCTTTTTTTTTTCAAAAAGAAATAAACTAGTCTTTTACACACACACACACACATAAAATAGGGGAAAAAACCCTCTATCCCCAAGCCTTAGAGGCTTGTGGGGTTTGAGGACCCAAGTTCGAGTGGTCTTAGGTGGGGAGAGGTGGAGGTAGCACATTAGGTTTATTAGATTAGGATTCCTATCTGAGCTCAAAAAAAAAAAAAGTTTTTCATATAGATTTGAAGTTTTAAATTTAGGAAAAGCTTCAATTATGTAAGTCTCGTACAACGGTTCATACGAGTAGCTATAGTATGCACTATGCAGTTTAAAGATTTCTACTTCCGCACCTATCACTCTCATCTACAATGGTGCTTTGAACTTAATTTGAAAGGACAGTCCGTTTAATTTTGTCATCATAATTGAAAGGCATCCCGCAACAAAAATAGAGAAAAATTGAAAGGACAACCAATTGCAAGATGTTTCCACCAAAAAGTCAGTTCTTCTATGTACGAATGCTCATCCACATATTTCGCCACAATTTTTTCATTTGTTAACGCGTGATTGAATTATATCACTTATACGCATCTTTATCACATGCATTTAGTAAAAAGTAATCTAATCACCGTTTATCACATATCTAAGTTGTGTAAAAGCATGCAAACAAATATGTGGTCTTAGACTTTGAAAGGGCAGCAACTTGTTTGGGTTTTGTTTTATCTTGTTTATTATTATTTTTATTGCAAAATAATTAGAAACTTTTATCGACAAAAAGAGTGAAAGAAGAAGAAGAAGACCAATCTCCATCTAAGGAAAGCAAGACTGAGTCAGAAGATGAGAATCCTTCCTACCATGTCACTTAAAGAAGTCATTGTATTTTATGTTGTAATATTTCTTCTCTTTCCCATTTTGTCTGGAAATGGTGCAAGAGGGATTTTGGTGCTGCTTCTTTAGGGCCAGTTTGGATTGATGGAGGAGGGAGGAGGAGTGGAGGGAAGTAAATTAGAGTTGGTTAAAAATATGCTAATTTTTAGTCATTTTTACTTTATTACCTCTCAATCCAAAGGGAACTTGGTATTTTAATAAAATTTCAATCAGTGATTGAGCTACCTAGTGAGCTAAAACAATTGACTGATCTCAACACATGATTCTAAAACTACCAAAATGCATGCTATAATTGATGCTATACAGCTATAGAGTAATGTGAGACAAGAGCAGTTCTGTTATAAAATAAAAATAAAAAAGTAGTCAAAAGTAGTTCAGGATAGTTCAGGATATTGGTTTTACTTTTATAACATTCAACATGCCTAGGTAATAGGTTAGATGGGGGATAGTAATTTTGTCAGATTGTCGAGTTTGTTTGGTATAAGTTTATTTGACTTTTTGTTAATTCTTTTGTTAAAAATGGGCTGAAGATTAAACATACTTTTACTTTTAAAAAGTAGAGTTTTAAAAATGTACATAAAAATTAAGCGAAAAAGCTCATGCTAAAGAAGCATGGTCTGAGTTGGTTTCTTATGTAGGATTAGGGGGTTGTTAGAGAAATGAGAGAAAATTATCTTTTTGGATGACTTTTGATATGTTTTAAATATTAGGCCAATTTTCCCTTATAATAGGAAATTTTTGGATGACTTTTGAATTTTTATGGATGTAAATTGGGACTAATATGAGTTTTTATTTAGGTATACTTTCCTTGATACTCGTGAGTATGTTTGAGGATTTTTTTTTTCAAATTTTTTATTTTGAAAAAATGGTTGAAAGGAGAGAGATAGAGTAATTTTTAAAATTATTTTTGTCTATTTATTTTAAACTGTTTACCCTAGAAAAAAATTGTATTTTAATGGTGAAAATGTGACAAACTTTTGCAGGGTCATATTGAAGTTGTAATACTCTCAAGGATGTAAATTATAAATTTTCATAGTAAAGAAACCGATTTGAAATAGACCACGCCAAGAGCATTTGTAGCACAGTGGCATATTTGGTCTCCCATATAATGAGAAAACGAATAGTTGAATCCCCTCCTCCACTTATGATAACAATTAGAGAGTAAATTTAATTAAAAGGAATCCAACCTTAGTTGGTTTAAAATGCTTTAATACCTATTTTAAATAGTTAAAAATGGGTTGTATTTCTTATGCTCAATTTTTTTAGTTGGGCAGATTATTATTTAAGGGTAAAATTTAGGTATAGTTACTTAAGTGCAATACTTAAATTCAAACACATAACTCTATTAAATTTAATTATTCTTGAAAAGAAATTACTATTTGTCCTTCATTGGTCAATACAATTGTATGTTTAATTTAATTGTAAAATCTAATATACGATAACTAAGAAACTGGTTATAAATTTTTACTTATTTATAACCTACCAGTTTAACTAAGTTAATGGAACTTGTAATTAACACTTGTCTATCAGAACACAAGTACACAATTTCTTATTTCATTTGGACTTTCATATATTTTGATAAGAAAAGCAGAACCTCTCTCATATATATTTGAATACTATTTACTTCAAAAAAACAATAATGCTAATGTTAAAATACAAGTGCACAACTTCTTATTTGGACTTTCATATATTTTGGTTTGTGTATCGATTCCAAAAAGCCATTTAAGCAGTTATGAAAAGCTTAGTGTTAGTTAAACTTAATGTTAAATTCATAATATGGAATTAGTGAGACATCATTAGGAATCTTCTCAGCAATTTAAATTCATAATATGGAATGAATGAGACAAATTTGTCGTGTTTGTGCTAGGTTTATGTTCTTACTTTGTCATTGAGAACGAGATTTCATCTCTACATTTATGACATGATACTTCAATTATGATTGACAGTGGTATCCGAAGTCAATTACTTAGATAATCTATTTTTTCTTATTTCAAAGATTATCTATTGTAATAAAAATAAGATGATTTTTTTGTGGAGGACATAATAGATTATAACTGTTGCCTTAATTGGTTTATTGGTGAGCTTTAGCTTTCAATATCCGTCTCTTTCATTTCTGGTTTGTCATTTTTTGTTTTGGACATTTCCTAGACTTGAAAGACTGACGGCAAAAAGTTTTGAACCTCTCTCCTCCTTCTTGGCATGAATGAAATCATGAATGTAACACATTCAAAGCATAAAAAACAATAGAGTACAAACACCTAGCAACTACCTCATTTTATAGAAGCAATAGTTAGGACTTGAGGTTTAAAGTTCAAACTTTAAAGCCTGAGGGCACGGCTGGGTTCATAAATCAGATGCAGAACAGAACCCGACACGCCATGTGGTGGCAATTAAGCCCTCCCGACGTGTCATGTCCGACCTTGTAGTCTATACCACAATAGTGCGAGGAATTCAACCCTGTCAATTTGTTCGTATCAGTTTTCAAAAGACTAGTGACTCTAGGATACAGCTAAATGTGGGTTCCAGTTGAGCAGTTACGGTTAGGAAACTTATGTTCGATCTCTGTATACGACAAGAACAGAACAACAACAACAACTAATTGGTATTTCTTTCTTTTTTACAATACACCCTTGAAATCTCTGGGACCGGATGGTTTCCAAGCCTTCTTTTATCAACATAATTAGCAGATTGTGGGAGAGGATATTACTAAATTTATTCAAACATTGTTCCTCTGGCAGTATCCCAGAGGAATTGACCCAAATCAAATTAGTGCTCATTCCAAAGGTACCTCATCCCGAAACAGTATCTCAATTACGGCCTATCAGTTTGTGCAATAGGTTGAACAAACTTATAACTCAACTTTTAGTTAATAGGTTTAAACCGTTCCTTCCAGTCATGATCCACTCGGCCCAATCTGGATTTGTCTCGAGTAGAAGAGCAATGGATAATTACCCTATAAAGCACGGGTGCATTTCCAGATTCGAGTGCGAGTGCGGGACTCGACATTTTTTGAAAAAATAGGATGTGGGTGCAATGGGGTGCGGCAATTAAAAAATTATTAAAAATATATTTATTTATATATTTTATATATTTCTAAGCATGCTTTTTTATATAATAATTGTGGGGAGTAAAAAGACCCTGATGGGAATATGGGCCGTTGGGCGTCTTAAGGAAAAGGCCGACTGCTTCTTGGGTTTAGGAGCATCGATTACGGGTCGGCCCATACACCGAGGATCCGAGGATCCAGCCGAGGGTGATTTTATCTTCGGACGGACACCAGAGAACCCGGGACTTCATGATAAAGGTTAGGGAATGACACGGTCAAGACCGATGGTTAAAGGGGGGAAGCCCTTGAATGTCCCAGAAGCACCGATGTTAGAGAGATACCAAAGATAAAGGCTGTCACCTCCACATTAAAGACCCTGCACCTACCACCCTGGCCGCATTAATGGGGAAATGACACCTGAACAGTGGAAGGGAAACTTCTGGTTACTATTCAAAGGCACTGAGAAAAGAAATATCTAGGCTAAGGGGGAGTAGGGGCAACACGTGTACAAAGTATCAAAAAGATGAGTATTTAAGGAGCAACTTAGAACAGAAATGGGGATCCCTTCTTTGTAACCTAAAGGAAAGAGAAAAAGAGAGAGAGAAATAATATAAGAACAGTTCTCGGCTTACGTCCGAGCAGGTTGACTTACAGTATTCCTTGTTGTTGTCAAGTGTTTGTAATCTTTGGCTTGTCATTTAATCCTCAAACACTTCTAACCTGGGTTTCAAGCCCACACTCTACAAATTACATTGTTTAAGGCTCATTGGGCCTGAGCCCGTAACTGTTCTTGGGGCCAGGTGCAATTGTGCACTTACAATAATAATAATAGAAAACTCATATAATAATAATAATAATAATAATAATAATAATAATAATAACAATAACAACAACAATAGAACATAAATAGATAGTAATAAGTACACAAAAGTTTTTTACACTTGAATTATTGACAGAGATATTAATATAGATGAGGCTTCCATAAATAAATAATAAAAGATGTGGTTTAGTGACTCACCTATTTGGTCAGCCCAAAAACAAGATAAATGATATATATATGGCAGGTATTAAAATAGGTATAGCTTCCTATTATAAAAAAAAAGATGGCTCAAGGCTCACGTGTTTGATCAGAGAGGCACGACAAACAAAATAAAGCCTCTCTGACCAAAGGCATTTACCATCCTTTTCAAAAAGAACTTATAAAAAAAAAAAGGAACAGAACAAAAGTTGGGCTCGCGAAAAAGAAGGAACAAGAAGACGAAGAAGCGAAGAAGAAGAAGAAGAAGAAAGGGGTTAAGGCCGGTGAAGACGGCGACAGTGGTGTATCAAGTATATTTGGTTTAAGTTTTTTTTTTTTAACTAGCTGATTTCCTTTTTCCGGCCGAAACACGCCGATATTAGTCCAATACGATCCGATTTGGCCTGAATCGGTGCGCGTTTGATGCGGCACTGACGCACAGGTAGCAGCGTCGCCCACCACACCCCGCGTCAGACGCGGGTTTGGCAGCCATTTTGCCTCGTCAGCACATCATAGATAATTACATCCTTGCGCAAGAACTTTTGCATTATATCCACCACCAGTGGGGGAAAACTAATCTCCTGGCTGCTAAAATTGACTTGGACAAAGCATATGATAAATTGGAAGGGCCCTTTATAAAATATACTTTGTTGTTCTATCATTTCCCCCATCCAATTGTTGATTTAATCATGGCATGTATCTCATCCACATCAATTTCTATCATATGGAATGGAGTGACGGGCACACCTTTTCGTCCCTCTCATGGTATTAGGCAGGGAGATCCTTTATCCCCATATCTGTTTATTCTTTGTCTCAACCATTTGTTTTTGTCTTTAGACCAAGCAATACATATCAAACAACTATCCCTATACACGTTGGGCGTCGCCCTATTGGCTTCAATCATATCTTGTTTGCGAATGATATTTTCCTATTTGCCAAAGCCAATGTTCAGGATTGCAAGACCCTCTTTAATATTTTTTCACAATTTAGTAAGGCGTCGGGACAAATTTGTAGTGTTTCAAAATCTAAGCTATTCTTCTCACGAAATACTCCTTCTGAGATACAGCATAGTATTTCTTCCCTAACACACATGCCTATTGTCCAAGATCTTGGTAAATATTTGGGCATGCCTCTCCTTACTAAACGGAAGTCATCCTAGAACTTCCAACCCTTATTGGACAAAATACACACTCGCATACGCGCCTGGCAATCTAAGCTTCTCTTGCAGGTGGGTAGACTTACTTTGATTAAATCTGTCCTTTCCCCTCTGACCTATTATCAAATGCAAACGACTGTTCTTCCTAGGAACATTACTTCCAACGTAGACAAGTCCATTAGGGATTTCTTATGGGGGTGACACACCAACACAACGACATGTACATCTAATTAAATGGGACACGCTTACCAAGCCCAAGAGTTGTGGTGGGCTGGGTATTAGAGAGGCCAAAACTACCAATAACGCCTTTCTTATGAATCAGGCATGGCGTATATTGCGAAATCCGCATTCCTTATTAGCCAAATTCCTAGCTCAAAAGCATTTTTGAACAACTGATTTCCTACAAACTGCTTCTAAAACTGAGTCTCATTCGTGGAAGGCTTTGTCAAAGGGGAAAACCCTATTGCAAGGTGGTTTGCGATGGATTATTCGAAATGGTAGTAACATCAATTTTTGGACGGATCAATGGCGACGGCCGAGTCCGATTTGTGGTCTTATTAATGGTCCCTTACTTCCTCACGAGTACGAGATTAAAGTAGCTAGATTGATTACTAACGCACACTAATGGCACCTTACACCTTTTAGTATGATTTTTCCATTAATGACAGCCCAGTTTATCTATGCTCAACCATTGCCCATTCATGGCTCTCCTAATAATTTGACTGATGACTGTGTTTGGGATCATCATGCGGGCATTTGCTCTGTACGATCCGCTTATCACTACCTTTTATCAACACCCAAAGAAGTTACTGTGTAGTCATCAAGAACATGGTCTTGGATTTGGAAGCAAAAACTTCGACCTAAAATTCAACTGCATCTGTGGAAATGTGCACATCATCGTATTCCCACCAAATCGATCATTTTCCCATATGCTAATCTGAGCGACCAAGTGTGTTCTTCATGATTGTCACTTTGCACGAAATATCTGGTCTTCCTTCCCGAGCCAATTCTTGACTTCGGACTTTTTCCAACTTGAATTATATGATTAGTGCAAAAGTAATTCCAAACTTCAATCTCCTTTAGGATATGTTCCATGGAACATTATTTTTGTGTTTACCTAATAGGCTATTTGGTTAGGTAGAAATTCTTTAATATTATCAGGTACATTCCTTCCATATCATATTCTAAAACAAAACGCTATTTCTCATGCCATAGAATTTTCTTTCTTAGCACTGTCCATGCGGGGCATTTAGCTCCATTGTCCATCAAATTTATTACGTGGTGTCTAGCGCCCCCACCTTACATCACTATTAATACAAACAATAGCTCACTTGGCAACCTTAATAATTCTAGGGCAAGGGGCGTGGCACGCTCCACCAATGGCGAATGGTTGTGGGGCTTCTCCTTACATCTGGGAGTCATCGACAACACTATGGTTGAACTTTGGGGTATTAGAGATGCGTTGGTTTGAGCTTGGTCTATGGGCCATCACCGAGTTTGTTTACAAACTGATTCTCTTCTCACATACAATTGGTTGAATAATAATGCTGACTATCCTATGGAGTTTTCTAACTTAGTTTTAGATTGCAGGTGGCACATTCGTAGGGATTGGGAGGTGCACGTTGAGCATGTATGGCGAGAGGCAAATAGTTGTGCGAACATTTTCGCAAAGTGAGGTGCTTCCCATCGGAAAGGGAAGTGTTATATGATACTTGCCCCACCTTTTTGTGGCAGCGTTTATATTGGAACTCCATGGGTTTTGTTTCATCCTGGGGTCATCGCAGATAATAAGGTCCAATAATGTTTTGGTTAGATTCAGCTATTCCTCTCTTAGGTCTGGTAGGGTCGGATGGTGTTTTACTTTGCTTCAATCAGTGTGTGTTGTTATGTTGTACTGCTCTGTAGTTTTGTTGTAATATATATGTTTGTAAGACTCATGTTTCTGTAATATAAGTCTTTTGTTTCATGCCAAAAAAAAAACAAAAAAACTAATTAGTATTTTGATTCTTAGCTTGGTGATAAAGAGTGATTACTTTAGAATTGATATCATTGGTTTGAAAAAAGGTTTAGGATATATATTGTAAAATATTATTACATGTACAAATCCACAACTTATGTGAGAATGTTTACATTTTAATACATAAAAGTGGATTTGAAAAAAGAATACGAAATAGTGGACATATAAGAATCAAAACCATTTTAAGAAAAATGCTAAGAGTATCCAATCACTTTATCCATTAGTCAACTAACTAGTGTTTAACCAGAACAATGCCCATAATCATTTTATGCATTAGAAGATAATTAACTTAACATAATAATACAATAAAATACATTAAAATTTGTTTGGGGCATGTTGTATAATTTAATTGATTGTTCAATTAAACCATCATTAGACTTTAATTACAAAAACATTATATCATAACAATTCTAAAAGGAAAAAGTTTCTCTACAACCTGAATTGGAGGAAGTCTCTCCAAACTGTGACGTGTCCATATCAGAGAGTGACACCTATCCAACCTCACTAAAACACAAACTCAAGAGATAACTTCCGTTAACTCCACTTTTCCATATTTTTTATTAAAAAAATTATTTCTCTCTTTCTCCTTCAACGCTCAGTCCTTTCTCTCTCTCTCTCTCCTTCAACGCTTCCACATCCCTCTCTTTTGTTCCAGAGACGAAGAGGAAACTGAGAGTGAAAGAGAGAGCGAGAGAGAGATCTATTCTCCGAAAACCAAAAACGAATCTACTTCGGTGGCTCCAGGGAGGTAGTTTCGGCGTCTCCGGCCCCCATTCGGTTTCTCTGGCCACCCATTCAATTTCTCCGTCCACCCTCAGATTGTAGAGAAACTTTTTCCCTTATTGTAAGCAGTCCTACTACTACCATGGTATGTCGGAATCTGAGTCTGGTCCATGTGTTTGGGTTGTTTGCATTCTTCTTGGGCAGTAGAACTGGGTTGATGTTAGGAAGAACTCCACCGTTAGCAATGGTCACGCCCTAGAGAAGCTTTCTGAGCTCCTCGTAGTTCCTCACGGTGAGCAGCACGTGCCACAGGTTGATCCTGGTCTTCTTGTTGTCATGTGTCGCGTTTCCTGCCAACTCCAGCATTTGCATTCCAATCCAAAAGTCAAAATCATTAGAGAGAGAAAGAGAGAGAGTTGTTTGGATGCCGAGAAAATGTAGTACAAGAAAGGAATTTGAATTTTGAATCTAAGAATTTTGTATTTGTTTATGAAACAGAGAAAGCCTGTGACCTAAAAAATTTACTTTCCACACATTTTCCTCAATTTTCTCGGTGTCTAAAAAAATTTAAACACGAGAAATCAAACCCTATTGTGTAGAGAAAACATGAAAAACAACAAAAACTATCACTTCCGCTTCCATTTTAATTTTTCTGTTACTCATAAACTAAATTTTACATTTCATTTTCCCTTACTTTCTCACCAACCAAACACCAAAATGCCAACCAAAATGTGTTTGCTAGAGAGTGGGAAACAGTCCCAACAAATAGAAATATCCATTTTCCTTCAATTTTTCCATCAGTTTTTCTCTCCTTCTCAATCTCCTTCTCTCTTTCGCTTTCGGTTTCCTCTTCGTCTGTGGAACAAATGAGAGGAATGGGGAAGCGTTGAAAGAGAGAGAGAGAAAGGACTGAGTGTTGAAGGAGAAAGAGAGAAATAATTTTTTTAATAAAAAAAATATGGAAAAGTGGAGTTAACGAAAGTTATCTCTTGAGTTTGTGTTTTAGTGGGGTTGGACAGGTGCCACTCTCTGATATGGACACGTTACAGTTTGGAGAGACTTTCCTCCAATTCAAATTGTAGAGAAACTTTTTCCATTCTAAAATAGTTGTATAGATCAACTTAACATAAAAATTATATCATAAAAAATACAAATGTTATAATGAAACAATAATAAATTATATCCTAGGATGACGTGTAAAAATGATATTGATATATGATTTATCCTAAGATGATATGTAAAAACGACACTTAATCTACCCTAAAATGACACGTGCAATCTAAACTATAATGGCATGTGAATGGATGATATGCATAGTCTATCCTAAGATAATATGTAAATGAATAACATGTATAATTTATCCCAAGATGACATGTAAATGCATGACATATGTATAAATTTACCATGACATGTGAGAAAAGTCTAACAATAACAAGAACATAAATGTTTTTTTTTTTTTTTTGATCGGACAAGAACAAAAATGTTGAATTCCTAAAAAGTCTAATAAAAATGTCATTTGGCAATTTTATTATTTTTGAAGTAGAACATTTTATTTTTGCAAAATAAGGATTAAAATGTATTTTTGATGACCTAAATTAAAGACCTTTGCGCAATTTTTGGAAGTTTTAAAGGCCATTTTGTGATTTCAAAAAGTTTAGGGTCAAAATATAATTCAAGAAAGTTTTGGGTCAAATTGTAATTTTGGAAATTTCCGGTCAAAGTGAATTTGGAAAACTTTTGGGGTCAAATTTTAATTTGGAAAAGATTTGGTGATGAAATTGTATTTTGAAAATGTGTGCGGACCAAAATGTAAATTAAAAAAAACTTTGGGGTTGATATTTGATTCGTAGCAATTGGAAGTGCCAAGGTGCAATTTTGTGTAAATTCATTTGATGGTGGGCCGAACCTTGGATTTGTGTTGGTGAATCTCTCTTATTTAGACGTGGGCTTTTGTGGTCTTAAAGCTAAATTGACTGTTGAGGGCACCAGGTATGAGGGTCTAAGGGAATTTGAGTGCTTGGGCCTTGGGTATTTTAGGACTTGGGCTAAGTGAAAAATGTGAGACCCAATGGGCAGGTGTAGACTCACGGGTTGGGCTTAAAGTGGGTTTAAGTGTTGAACCAGGACCATCTAATTTTATTAGAATTCCTTTTCATCCTCCAATCATAGCTTAGGAAAATCTCTAATGACCAAATGAAACTCTGCCACCTCACTTAGCCTTTATCTCTTTAATTTCCTTTTCAATTTATTTATTTTCTCCTTAACTTTCAAGCCTAACCTTATTCTCTTTAAGCCCAAGCCAAACTCTCTTAGGGGAAATTTGTCATTTAACAAGATTTTAGCAACTATTTCGTTAGTTGGCATGTTTTTGAAACATTTTAGTAAACTAGCATTTCAAGCTTTAGAGGCTGGAGTTCAGTGAAAAAAGTCGAGTCTCTAAGACTCGAGTTTCAAACTAATGTGGATAAATAATCCACGTGGAACTCGAGTCTCAGACTCGAGTTCCATAGAGTGTACAGAGAAAGAAGCAAATTGAGGAGGAGGAGGAGAAGAAGAAGATCTGAAGAGGAAGATCTGATGAAGAAGAAAAAGAAGAAGAAGAAGAATAAAAAGAACCCCTTTGTTGACACCTCATTTTACAACCCACATTTAACCTCACATGGAGGGTAAAAGAGTAATTTTTTCTTGAAAATATTCATCTTGATTCTGGTCATTAGATCCTTAATCTCATTTCACTAAAATGATCTTGATGTTGTAACGATCAAATCAAGTGGTCATAAGCCCTAATCGAACCATCAGATTGAAAGTTATCATCAGATCAAGTTTTAATGGCCGAGATGCACTATCACAAATTGAGTTCAATTATATGTGATTATGAACAATTGATTCCAATTGGTTATAATTATAATCAATTTGAGATTAATGATATCATAATTTGATTGGTTAGGACTACATTTTATGGTGAGGTTGCATACACCTAATTAATCAGATAGATAAATATTAATTATTCAATGAGTAATTTGTGCAATTATCTTTTAATTAAGGTAAATTTGGAACTAATCAAGTTTGAAATGGGAGTGATTGGGGCCATTTAATGTTAATTGGGAGCTAATTTGGGACCTATTAATGTTAATTGTGCTGAAACCATTTTCTAACAAGTGACATATGCTCACAATTTCATTGATATCTCTCAGAATATTTTGAATCTTTGAATGAGATTAATTTTCTCAGAAACTAGACATCCGAGGCTTCAATTTTAGTACAAAAACGAGACAATTCCAATCAGAATTGAGTCAGATATGATTTTTTGAAATTGGATTTACAAGCTGTTACAGCAGCTACAGAAAAACTGAATTTTGGCTTGCTCTTCACTCTCACCAATCTCTACATTTAATGCTCCAGATTTCCCCCAAGGCTAAAATGAGGTATAGGTTCATGATTCTTTGTCAACCCTCATTAATGGCATTCCATTCATATTTCCTCCACCACTACTATATAAACCCCCCTCTCCTTCATTCTAGGAAAAACAAAAACCCCCTCTCTTCTCCTCTCTTGAGTGAGACTAACTCTTCCTCTCCTAACTCTTCATTTCCTCCACCCTTAGGACTTCCCTTAAGAGTCTCCTCATCTACCATATGGATATTGCATGAAGGTATAATCCCTTTCCCTAATTATTTTTTTGTGTTGCCATGATGAGAGTTTAAGATTAAAGCATGATAATAATCATTTAAATTCCTTTGAATATGTTTGAATGTTCTTAATTGTTCTTATATGTTCTTCACATATTTTTGGTTGTTCATCACATGTTCATACATAACACTAGTTTCGATTTTAAATCCACATAAAAAACATGAAAAATATGTTTGTTTAATAATTCTTTTAAATTCTTGAATCTAGGATATCACCATCCACACACATTCACTAGAATTTATTTTTCAATTAAAATGAAATGTATAATAAATTGAATTAGGATCTATCACATGCACACACATTAAATTCGACATGCAAATTAATTGATAACATATTGGATGATGTGATATGAATGTTGGCTACCATAGTCTAGAAGACCGGTTTCACCGGGCAAGGTGGGTGCCTAACACCTTCCCACCTTGTAATATAGCCTCCGAATTTAGATCAAGGGTTGATAGACCAATGTTTATCCTTGTAATTTTCAATTTCTAGATTGTAACTAGGAAATAAAGCTATGTACTTTATCTTAGATTGTATCTAGGACCAAAGCCATGTAATTTTCCTATGATCAATGTAAATTTAATTGAAAATTAATAAAATGAGGAATTTTTCAATTTTGATTTTCTTATTTATCCCAATAATTAAATAAGTGGCGACTCCATTGTGAAACCTTTAATCTAAAGGGGAAAATATAACTAGTTGAACCTCCATTTTGAGAGGCAATAACACGACTCCACCCATTCACGTGAATTTGGCCTAACATTCTATAAAACGAGTCGGGGGCGCGGTCTCTCACATCCTTCACACACAAAAGTAGTGGCAGGAACTTGAGTTCCATGTGAATTTTTTCTTCCACATCAGATTGCCATCACTTGGAACTTGAGACTTAGAGACTTGAGTTCCCTCACTAAACTCTAGTTTCAGAGCCTCAAGATGCTAGTTTACAAAATAATTTTGCAGACTTGACAACTAACTAAATTGTTCCAAAAATAATGTTAAATGACGAATTTTCTCACTCTCTTACCCCTAACCTTAGCTTTCAATCTCAAGACCTCCATGGCCAATATCTCAAGAGCTCACCCACCATAACCGAAGCTAAAACTCTCTCTCTCTCTCTCTCTCTCTCTCTCTCTCTCTCACTCAAAGTTCATGGCCTCCAAGGGTCCACCAAATGACCACCGCAATTCACGGCCAAAGTGTCTCTCTCTTGACCTTTCTCTCTCTTTTTTTCCTTTTTTTTTTTTGTTTACTTGTTGCATCTTGGTTGATGTATTGGGGTTTGGAGTTTAAAACATGAAAGGGTTTTTGGGTGTGAATGTTTGCTCGTGGGTTTGGGGTTAGAAAAATGGGATTTTGATTTGAGTTTTAGGTGTTTTAGAGGTTGATATTGTATTCGCGATTATGTGTATGAACATGTGTTAGTGCTCTATGTTTGTAATGTAGCCTTGTGATGTGTGTCTTGTGTTCAAGCGTAGGCATTATATGAATGAAACAGATAGAAAATATATGACCTTTTATGTTCAAAAATGCATGCTTGTGTGAATGAAACGGATAAATACATGTTCTATGTATGTATCTACAAATCTAGATGTACATGTAGACTAGCAAGCATTGCATAGATGGTAAGCAAAAAAGCCATGGGAAAAGGTTCAGTGTTACTTGCTTTTATTTTTGTTCATTGCCCTTTGTTTCAAGCTTCTTTATTATGCTATGTTTATGTACTCTATTTGTAAGAAATAGAGATTTGCAGCATAAATAATCGGTTTTTCGGCATACCTCTCTTGGCCTAAACCGATGATCACACAGGAGCTTTGAGATTGTTCTACGCTATCTAGAGCTAGCCTCCACGCAAACTAGCTATTCAAACACATTTTGAATTCTAATTTGTATAACCCACGAACCAAAAACGTTTCTCGACAGTATTGCATACTACTAGAATGATGCAAACATAACCCACAACCTAAAAGCCTCACAACACTCTGTAAACACTATGAGAAATCAGAATTTGTTCACTGTACAATGGGTACCACTCTTGGTGTTTATATACACACCACTTCATTAATATTGAGTGGGATAGAGTAACGGTTCAAACCATTACTCCATAATTCATGGATGTTACGATTATTCTAAAGTATATAAAGGGACATGCCCACTTTGGGTGTCTATCCATATTCTTTTTAGTTTCTAACACCTCCCGCTCATCCACTGTGGGCATGGCCCTATTATCCATCTCTCAACGTGTTTCTCAATGCGTTCATACTGGAAAATAGGTTGTACAACCACTGAGCACACTTGAAAAGCATATTTGGGAGCACCATACTAAATCTTATACCAAGGCCAGCATAGCAACATCCCTAAAGTGTCTCGTTATGTCCTAGACATATATATTAACACGTCGAATCAAGCATATCTAACCCTTCTTGAGTTTAATAGTTAGACTTATGTTTGATCCATCATAACTATCTAGATGTAATCATGATTATTTCGCTACCATGAGCTCTATAACCTGTCGACAGTGAGTACAAATATGAGGGTGTGTTACAAAAATAGTCTTCCCTCTGCACTCATGTCCTTTAACTTTGGTCCAATAGCTTTCTTAACAATGTCCCTTTAGACTGAATCCAACATGACCATAGGTAACATGCCAAAGTAGCAGACATCAAAACCTCAGCTTCATGACATAGTCAAAAGTAACAAAGGTGTAAGTAGGATATTAATGAAAGATCCATGGGACTTACACGGTGAAGAGGTAGAGATTTATTCTCTCACCTCCACTTTTGGTCAAGCAAGCACATGTAGTATGAAATACATGCTACAATGGAGTTCTCTTAAGTAAGAGCATATTTCTTAACTCAATACACTTTACAAATCTTAGTCTAGTCGCTACTTAAGCGCCTAATTTGAGTCTTTTATTCGCTTGCCACCTCAGGCATTAAATTAAGGTCTCGCATCTGGCTAACCACAGGCTACATGGATTATGGACTATCCATGTATGGTCTAATTAAGATAAATATATTATAGACCTCATCTTAGTTTCAATTAAGGCAACATCTATTTGTGTCAACCATCTATATGTGCTACATAAGCATTAAAAGACACAATGTCTCATCTTTGCTCGCTACTCAAGCGCCATAGGCCATCGCTCATGTAAGTGAGCCGACCTAAGCCTGCTGACATACAGAACTCATCATATGGTATATGCATGTGTAAACATACATATTACTAATTAAATAATATCATATGCATTAAAAAAAATCCCAAAAGAGTACAATAAATGGTAACTAAAAACAACATATCATCATATTTTATGTAGCTCTAAACTCCTAACATGAGCTTGAAAGGCATCCCTTCCTATAGGCATTGTAAGAGGATCAGCAATCATGAGGCTTGTAGAAATGTGTTTTAGAACTACTTCATTGTGAGCAACCATGTCTTAAATGTAATGACATCGTATATCAATGTGTTTGGTTTTACCGTGATATTTAGAGTCTTTAGCATAGGCAAGTGCTGCCATGCTATCACAATGTATCGTAATGGGATCTAAGGCATCCTTGACAACCTCAAGATTCTGAAAGAACCTTTTCAACCAAACTACTTCCTGAACAGCTGTTGAACATGTTACATACTCAGCTTCCATAGTTGATAATGCTATACAGGGTTGTTTCTTGCTACTCCAAGTGTTGGGGCCATTATTTAGCAAGAAAATATATCCAAATGAAGATTTTCATTCATTTAGGTCACTACCCCAATCAGCATCACTATAGCCAATCATACGCAAATCTGAACCCTGATAACAAAGGACGTAGTCTGTTGTCCCTTTAAGATACCTTAATATCCTCTTGACAGCTTTCCAATGAGCAAGTCCTAGATTAGACTGAGATCTACTGACTAATCCAACAATATAACATATATCAGGCCGAGTACACATCATTGCATACATCAAGCTTCCAACTGCATTAGCATAAGGAACACAAACCATCTTTTCTTTTTCATCTTGAGTCTTAGGACACATATCCAGGCTTAAGCTCTCATTTTTTGCAACTGGAGTATCTATGGGTTTGCAATTATGCATTTGGAAATGCTCAAGAACTTTCTTAATGTAGGTTTGTTGTGATAAACCTAAAAGTTTCTTTGAGCGATCCTTGAGGATTTTAATTCCCAAAATATAATTTGCCACACCCATGTCCTTCATCTCAAAGTTAGAGGACAACCACCCTTTTGTGGTGATAATCATCTCCATGTCATTACCAGCCAATAATATGTCATTGACATACAATGACAAAACAATGAAACTTCCCTTGGATCGTTTTAAGTAGACACAATGATCTTCTTTGATCATCGTAAACCCATTTGATAGAACGGCTCGATGAAAACTCAGTTACCATTGTCTAGATGACTGCTTTAAACCATATATGGATTGCTTAAGTTTGCACACTTTGTGCTCTTGACCTTTGGTCACAATGCCAATAGGTTGATCGATATAGATTTCTTCATCTAGTTCTCCATTGAGAAAAACTGTCTTAACGTCCATTTGGTATAATTCCAAATTCAAGTTTGCAACAGTAGCTAGAATGAGTCGAACAGAGGCAAACCTCACAATCGGAGAATAGGTTTCCTCGTAGTTAACACCCTCTTTTTAAGTGTATCCTTTTGCCACTAATCGAGCTTTCTACATTTCCATTGACCCATCCACCTTGCGTTTGATTTTAAGAACCCATTTGTTCCCAATTGCTTTTTACCCTGACGGTAGGTCTACTAGATCCCAGACTTGATTAGTCTTCATAGACTCGATTTCATCATTCATTACTTTCATGCACTCTTCACTAACACAAGATGAGAGAGCCTCTTGAACAGTTTTTGGCTCATCATCATCATGTGAAGCAATCATGAAAGCTTCCCCTTCAATCTCAAAACGACGACGAGGAACATTACCATGGTTGCTTCTACATGGTTGAGGTTGTTGTGGATCAACTTCTAATGGTGTGCTCCCACTAGGTTGTGAATCGCTCCCACTGTCTCTAGGAGTTTAAGGAATTTCTTCCTTGTCCTCTACTAGTCTACTTGGGGCACCTCCCTCTGGATCCATCATTTCATATAGGCTGCAGTCAAAAGTGCATCCCCCCAATACTAAATCGGTAGGTTTGCTTGTACCATCATTGACCTAACCATTTCTAGCAATGTTCGATTTCTCCTTTCCACTACACCATTTTGTTGTGGTGTATAAGGCATCGTTAATTGCCTTGCAATTCCCTTTTCATCACAGAGCTCCTTAAATTGCTCAGATAGATACTCATGCCCACGATCAATTTTGAGAGCCTTAATGCTCTTGTCTAATTAATTCTCAACCAATCTCATTTATCATCTAAAGCAATCTAAAGCCTCAGACTTATGAGAAATCAAATAGACATGACTGTAACGTGTATAGTCATCTATAAATGTGATGAAGTAGAAACCTTCATGCCTTGTCCTCACATTCATTAGACCACATATATCAGAGTGGATTAGTTGCAATGGAAAAGATGCCCTTGTGGCTTTTCCAAACAGTTTTCTTTTTTACTTTTCCACTAGACAATATTCACACGTGGACAAAGTGACCTTAGCGAGATTGCCCATAAGCCCTTCTCTAGCTAACCTAGTCATCCTCTCTTGCCCTATATGGCCAAGCCTAGCATGCCATATAATTGAATTATCAGAAGCATTATTAGATGAAGTCAAAAAAACTAAACTATCATTATTATAATATTCAATATCCAAAATTAATAAAACCATTTAAAATAAAACCAAGACCATAATAAACTGTTCTTAAATGTAATAAAACATAATTATTCTAAAAAATAAACCGAAAACGAAGTCTTAACAAAGTAACTAATGAAAGTAAGTTCCTTTTGGATCTTAGGAGCATACAATATGTCATGGAGTAACAGAGTGTGACCATCTCGTAACTCTAACTTGTAAGTACCAATTCCAAGTACCTACACACTAGCTCCGTTTCCCACCTTGATGTATCTACTCCCAATAGGAATCCGACGATACTCCACAAATGCCACTCTATCTCTCACTACATGTTCTGTTGCTGTTGAGTTTACAGTCCACATAGGAGCAGAATTAGCGACAAGGACATGACTAGTTACAAAAACATGGTGAGATGTAGGATTAGGTGTTTCCTTTTTTTGGCTCAATGCAATCACGAGCAAAATGTCATTTCTTTCCGCAATTATAACAAGTCAACTTAGACTTGTCTTTCTTTACGCGCTTTCCTCTAGTATTGCACTTGGCAAACTTAGCCTTCTTAGGCAATGGCCCATTAGGTCTCTCTTGTCCAGGATTGTAATCAGGTTGCTTGCATTTAGGCCTAGATGCCTTACGTGAGCTAATCTCAGCCATGTGCATAGAACTAATCGGCTTGGCTACTTCAAGGCGCTTAGCTTCAATTTCCAAGTGACGAGCCACATCATCAAATGTTTTGATGTTCTCATTATGTGTCAAGTTTTGACACATCGTCTCCCATGAACTTGGTAGTGAACGA
This sequence comes from Castanea sativa, assembly GCF_040712315.1. Classification (NCBI taxonomy): domain Eukaryota; kingdom Viridiplantae; phylum Streptophyta; class Magnoliopsida; order Fagales; family Fagaceae; genus Castanea; species Castanea sativa. Next base: position 15,899,665 of record NC_134016.1, on the reverse strand, counting down.
ATCACTGCCTGGACTTGTTGTTCGTTAGTAAGATTGTTTCCAGCTAATTTGAGCTCTCGAATCATGGAGGACATCGCCCAAAGATGTTGCTTCATCGAATGTTCAAAGCACATCTTATATGAATCAAATTTCATTGTTAAGCCACATAGTCTAGTGGCTGATGTCCTTCCATATCTTAGTTTTAGAGCTTTCCACAAGTCTTGCGCAGTTGTATACTGCTCAAAATCACCAATCAAGTCATTTTGCATGCTGCTCAACACTATAAAGCGTGCATACAAATCTTTCTTGTGCCAGTTTTCATAGGCAACAAGATCACGTTGGTGTTGCTCAGTGCTTCCCTCATCAAGTTTACTCGACAAATGAGTCAAAGTCTCCAAGATTTCTTGCTTATTTAGCACATACTAGATTTTGCGGTGCCAAATATTGTGATTTTCACCATCCAGTTTCTCTCCTTTATTGAGGTTAGCAACTATACCTTTGGAAGCTATTTCACTACAAAATTTTACAAATAGGACATTACACACATTTCATAAAATTTGTCTTTCGATCTAAAATAAACTTAGATAATCAACACATATTGCAAGATCAAAAATTCGCTAAGCTTCTTAATCATCTCTTGTGCCCCTAGTATTTATTACTAAGCTTGATTTTAACCTATTCATGCAAAATTATGTATGAGAGATAACCCAACTCAACTATATTCCCACTATTCTATATTTCAATTCTAAACATATTTACAAAATATATGTATTGAAAATAATTCACCAATATTATCAATTAACTATTAAGCCAAACATGCTATCTCAATTTAAACTCATAAGAACAATTCTAAAAGGCATCTCATTATTTCACTAAGAAATAATTATTGTTTTGTCGCGTTAAATATAATATTTATCTTTTATACCATATTTCACTAAGAAATAATAATGGAATTAAACAATGGACTAAGTTTAGCTACAAAATTAATTGTAACCTTAGGCTACAAACTTACTTAATATTTTTTTATTGGACGTAAATTTTGACAAATCCACCATTGAATTACATCTTCTTCTTATATCCTCCATGCTCGCAAAATTTCAAGAAAATTAAAGATCAATAGCTACGTCATCAATAAATTTTTGAAATTGCAAATTTTTATAATTTAAAATTATGCACAAAATATAAGTTTATAGATCATATAGCAAATGATATTTGATTGACACAAAATTTAACATGTGTATGAAGGACGTAAAGAACATGCAATTCAACGGTTAGATTTTCAAAATATGTTGTAATATTTATTTTATAGAGTGAGTTTGTAATCTTAAACTACAACCAATTTTGTAGCTAAACTTTGTCCTTAAACAATTTACAAAATTAAATTAATTCCATATCATTTACGCAGATACCTTTTACGTTTCATGAGAAATAAATGCTAGGCCTCTATGGTATATGTTTCAATGAAATAATTGGACAGATTTAATAGAGTGTTAATCTAGATAAATTATCACAAATTTATCACTGATCATGATATAGAGTTGGTCATGTACTTAGGCCTTTTTATTTATTTTATATTTAAATGGTGAAACAATTGCAATAGGCTTATTATACCAAAAAAAAAAAAACTCACAAGAATCAAGGAACCCAAATGGAGCACATGTACATACTGAATAGTACACACTAGCAGAGCAAAAAAGAAAATACAAAAAAGTGTTTAAGAAGTAAACAATTGTGGGACCTCCTTTTTGTATTTCATTGGCTATCACTCTACCATTTTTGGCGAGTGGCAGACATGTGATATGCTAAACGCATAAAACAGGTTGTCTTCTACCTTCATCCTCTCAATTTCTTTCAGCCAAAAAAAAAAAAAAAAACGAGTTTCAAACATGAACTTCAAAGTTTTATATCTTCTTCATTTCAAGTCCATTTTTAATGTACCATATACCGATTTAAAGCATATAACATATAGATTCATAATATAAAATCATATTTTGCAAATAGAAATCATATAAGAGCAGTTTTGTCCTTAAAATTTCGGTGTTCTAAGTTTTGTTAAACTACATCTCATGGCACACTTAGAGATTTGCTACAAAACTTAAGGTGGATAACATACATGTAATATAAACAACATATATTAATTTCAAGGCACGAAATGCTCAAAATTAAAACTTGCCATTGAAGGCCATGTGAGGTACATAGAAATTCATAACATATTTAGAAGCATAAAACACATTAAGAACTAATCATATATGCCTATGACATCGAGAACAACCTATAAATGCTCTAATACCAATGTAAGAAATAGAGACTTGCAGCGGAATATAAATAGTCGGTTTTTCAACATACCTCTCTTGGCCCAAATCAACGATCACATAAGAGCTTTGAGATTGTTCTATGTTGTCTAGAGCCAGCCTCCACACAAACCAGCTATTCAAACACATTTTGAATTCCAGTTTATATAACCCACGAACCAAAAACGTTTCTCGATGGTGCTGCACACTAGTAGAGTGATGCAAACATAACCCACAGCCTAAGAGCCTCACAACACTCTGTAAACACTATGAGAAATGCAGAATTCGTTCATTGTACAATGGGTACCACTTTCGGTGTTTATATACACACCATTCCATTAATATTGAGTGGGATAGTGGACTTAGTGGGTTAGAGTAACAGTCTAAACCATTACTCCATAACTCCTGAATGTTACAATTCTTCTGAAGTAACAGAGGGACATGCCCACTTTAGGTGTCTATCCATATTCTTTTCAATTTCTAACACTAGTGATAGCCAAAAAGGAACAAACTTTAGGTTAGGCATTTAGTTGAAGGAAAATTATTAGGTATTCTCGGAGTACCAAAAATGCGTATTCCTCCCTCTCACATAAATGGTGGGTCCCACCATGAATTTAATTAATGGGGCTCACCATTCATGTGAGAAGAAGGAGTACGCATTTATGGCATTCCAGGAGTACACAATAATTTTCCCTAGCTAAAATGGAAAAGAAAGATGAGAGAGTGAGAAAATATTATTAGAATGTCTTTGCTCTGTTCTATCTTCTTTCTTCCTTTTCTTTGATGTATGTTGCTACCTTTGTTGCATTTATCCTTCTTGTTGTTGTTTGTTGTGGTTGCTGTTACCATTGAGGTTTTCAATTGTTGAGTAAATGGCCAAAATGAGTGACCTTTTTTGGTTTTATGGTGAAAAGGAGGGACCAAATAGGACAAAGTAAATGGACCATTAAAAAAAAAAATAGGACTTGTAATTTAGGAAATTCAGCTAAATTTGTTAATCAATTTTGGTGTGTGATCCTTAATGTCATGCTTGATTAACAAGTCCCAAAATGGCACCAATTTTTCATGAAAATCATACTAACGATATAGCACACATCACATAGAAAACTATGTACTTTTTCACAATTAAAATGCAAAGTGGGCAATTTCCTCGATTAAGTGACATTTTATTTGATTCAAATCCAATTTCTTGTCCATGAGAAACTGAATTAAAGAGAATTTCATGATATTAAAAATGGAGTCTAGCTATTAAAATTATGAAATCCTTTAACTATAGGGCTAACACCTCTATCAAAATTTAGAGCTGGACAAAATGCAGTATCAACAATAGGAAACCCCATTTAAATGCTCTTTGACATCTTGGACTTCTAAAATTGTTGGGAAATTTGTTCATAATAATGGCCCTATATGCTGGGCTTAAAAATCACCTTGGTTGGGCTTAAGAATCTGGTTGGATTATGCTGTAGGCTTATTTGGATACTCCTCATGCCACCATGCTTGTGGCTGCCACTTTATTCAAGTGTTAGTAGGCCCTTACACATACACATACTGACATGCACCCTAACCTTAGAATCTAACTATAAGACAAGAAACAAAGGGGAATGTGGATAAACTTAATCATGTATACATTATGGCCAACCAACGATTGAAAACAAGAAGCAAAAGCTCCTTGTACTTTGGACAAATTACCCCAAGCAAGAACGATCATCTTTTGCATGTTTTGCTTCTCTCTCTCTCTCTCTGTTTATTTGGGCCATATTCTTGTGTTCAGTCTCATTTGTTTTTCTATATTTTGAGAAAACATTTTTGGGATATTGAACTTCCTCTGCTCATCATTTTTTTTCTCTTTTTCGAATGAAGTGTCAATTCATACATAATTTGTTAATAACAAATGTATAATTTGTTACACTTGTTTAATCTAATTTAGATATGATGGTAAATTTATACAAACTTTATTTTCTATTTTCTCATTTTTTTTAACAAAAAAAATCAATTATTCATCCCTTCACTTTTCCACCCCCAGCCAAATACCTTGAGGGAAAACTAAAGTCTCTTCTATCTCCATACTTTTTCATCCCCTCACCATTTTCTGTCCCTCTCAATTTTTCACTCACACAACCAAACAAACCCTTAAAGGTTTTTGGAAGGATGCTCATATTCATTGAGTCATTAAATTTTTTTTTTTGAGAAGCCATTGAGTCATTAAATTATCTTGTTATTTCTTAATCTGTTTTTAAATATGAATTTGATTGTCTTGAACTCTTTAGGCAACTTGATCTCTTGATCATAGTTGTCAATATCGCAAGAGACGTATCATTTCTTATACAACAAGTTTCGTATCGTAAGGATGTATCGTTAGTGCTCATGAATTGTTTGCTACATAGGTGCATATTGTATTAATCATATCGTATCATATCGGTGAATCATATGTATCAGATGATATATAGACACGTGTTTAAATTGAGTTTTTTTTTTTTGGTTAAAATTTGTGGTTTTATTTGATTTAAACAAGTTCTCAAACTCTTTTTTTAACATATTGGGGAAATTAATTGAGTCTAATAAAATAGCATGTGAGTTCTTTTTTCCCTATCTTCTCTTTCTTTTACAAAATTTGGACTTTACACTTGACACTTTACTTTCATATTTGAAAATTTCGTTTTCTATGTTATGAATAATGTATTAAATGAAAATATAATTATTTTTTATTTTGTTATTATTTTTATAAGTCTAAAAAGCTAGAATGCCAAGAAAAATATAAAGGAAAAAAATTATTAGAGTAAAAAAAACAAAAATAATGGCAGTAAATGTTGATAATAGTGAAGAAAATGTCAATGAAAATTTAATTTTGCAAGATGATGACTATGATAATAACGTTGACTTATATAGAGTTGATTAAGCAAGGTATTATCACTTCTGAGTTTAATCGATTTGAATGTATATGTTATAAACATAAGTTAATATTATATCTCAAGTTAGCTTTGTTAAATATTATTACATAAGTAGTGTTTAAATTAGTCATTAGTTAAATATATTCTGAATTTATAATGAATATACCTTTTATATATGAATGTCTATAATTTTTATTAATAATTTTCTTAAGTGTTTGTGTATCTCGTGATACACTGAATTTTCTTTTCCATAATTAAATTTAAAATTCAAAATTTTAATTAGTTGGTGTAAGTGCACAATTTGTACCCGGTCCAATCACTAGATGGACTCAGGCCCAAAGAGCCTTATACAATGAAATTTGTAGAGTATGGGCTTGAAACCTAGGTTTATGGATACTGGACAAATGGTAAACTAGCTAGATTGCCGCTATCTACGCAGTCAATGGATGAATATAACCATAAAACTCTCCTCGAACGTAAGCCGAGGACCACTTGTATTGCTTTTCTTTCTTCAAGCAATAGATTACAAATGAAGTTCAAAAGTCCCCCTTCTCTCTACCCCTTTCGTCTTCTTATACCCATCTTCTTCTTCCATTTTTCATCCACGTGTAGCACAGATCTTCCAAATAGATACTTGTCCCATCCATCACATTCTTGAAGTCTTCAAACAACAGCTGGAAGGCTGAATATTACTGTTCAGAAGTCATTTCTCCATTAATGCGGCCAGGGAGGTAGGTGCAGGGTCTTTAATGAGGTGGTAGCGGTTTCCCTTGACCAATCTCGTATATTCTTCTTTTTTGTAACCAAATGGTATATATCTTTACCCACCAAACCTTCCAGAATTCTCTCACCAAACACCATGACGTGTCATAAAATTTTTACTAGACTCCATCGAGGAGATGCCCCTCCTCGGACAACATCACCAACTTTTCCAGTAAAAGCTAGCTTGTGGCCCCCAAAGACTCTTCTCGGACAGGCTTACACCACCAAATCAAGCTCAATGCCCAAATGCATATTTTGACCATTTTACCCCTACAATAGCCCCTCAAAACTTCATTTTTCTCCTAATCCGAGGAAAGAAATGGAGTTTTGAACTAACCCCACAACCTCCACATGCTTTGCAAATTACCGCACGTGAAAGGGTCACTTCGCTTTTTTTAAACCGCCCTTGACGCTTCGAAATCCATAACACTTGCATTAATGGCTGTAAGTTACACCTTGTCCTCCACATTCAACGATGAGATGCGCATCTAACGGTTCAGATTCTTCCTCAAATTTGGGCGCGATAACTCCCATTCAATGCCACCTCCCACACGCCAAAACACCTAGGAAACTGAAATTCGACCTCTCACTTCATAAATCAATCAAATCTCAAAATTTCCTAACCTCTTTCCTCTCAAGAAGCTCGCGAAGAAATATCCGCCTCTTTACCGTAAGTTCTCAATTATTTTAACTTATTTCTCCTCACCCATTGTCCTCGGCCATTAATTATATCCTTCCTTTCACTAAATTTTCGATCCTGCCTTCAACAAATGGGTAGATTCAAGTGTTTGGTAGATACTGATGCCGGGATGGAGGGTTTTAGGGCCAAATACCGTATTCCCCAAGATGTAGGTTTGAGATATTGTTCCCCTGAAGCCATAGCCAACGATAGGATAGAAGGAGAAGTCATCATTCCCATCATCGCCTTTTTGGAGGGTGGGATGACACTTCCCATGAAAAATGTAACCAGTGAATACCTCTGTAACCATAGGATATGCCCAGATTAATGCACACCCAACGAATTTAGGGTCTTAGGCTGTGTCGATGCTCTAAATGAGCAAATGGGCCTAAATCTCACATGGCACGACATCGTTTACATTTACGAGTGTCATAAACTTAAAGATGTAGGATACTACTTGAAATCTAGGTCTAGCGTTGTGAGGCTCATATCTTGCCTTCCGAAATCCAATAAAGGCATGAAGGACGACTACCTTATTGCTTCTGGAATGCGGTACGATGGTCCTCATTGCCCAGTCAAATGGGGAGACCCAAATGTGACTCCATAGGAGTTAGATTCCCTAACCTGTGACTTGGTTCTATTAACTTTAATCGTTTCTAATTACATAGCCTATTATTGCTACTTTATTTGGTATTCTTCGCTGATCTAACCATGCTTGCATTCTCGAATATTTTTGCAGACAAACAACACGTACAACCCCGTCTTAGCCTTTGTAGTGTCGTGGACCTCAATCGCATTCTTCGATTGAGGGCAGCCCACCCCATACTAGGATACGATCCTTTATCAGAGGACTTCCAAGACATCGGCAACGCAATCACTGCGAGTGACCAGAGGCGCAGAAGGATAAATATTTCGAGACCGGGCTTCCTCGATAAACATGAGCTACCAGACGATCCTTCTATTATCTCATACACACACCCCATCCTAGCAATCCCTCTTTCGGTACACTCTCAAGCATCAGCCATCCGAGAAGAACCAACATCCTCGCGAAAATCATTCGAAGAGGAAATAGATCAGTTTTGACTTGAGGAAGCTGAGAGACCTCTAGAGAGCCACATCGTCACCATCTCGGACAAAGAAAACGAATCCTAGGAGGATTCTGGTATAAAAGGCTTAGTACAGCACAAGTTGATACTAGCGACGAAGAAGAAGATATGGCCAGTTTGAGGACACTGATGTCCAAGAGGGGTACACAAGCTCCCAAAAAGGGCACAGTTGGATCTCAACCTCCTCCCAAGCTGCCACCACCTCCTCCTCTTTCTGACCCCAAAATTCTAGCCTCCAACCCCAAAAATAAAAGGAAGAACGAGGCCGAGGAGACAGAGATGGCGAAACAAAAGAAACTTAAGCAACAACAACAACAACAAAACGTTGCCAAGGGTAGAACGCGTGCCCCTTCTGTTGAGAGTGGGGAGAGCCATGACGTGGCCAAGGTGCACCGAACGCAAGGCAATTGGTCTCCTACGCTGGAACTAGATGGGTCTCCCATTTTTGGCTAGTCCAGCATTAGAGCGTTCTAGCAAAGACGTGCTCACCACCTCGCGAATGCCCTGGAACAGCCTCTTCTTCTACCAAGGGATATGGAGGCTTTGGACAAGATGAGCCAACCACACCTTTTCCTCTCCCTAAAAAGGGATTTAGCTTTGGTAAGTGCCCTTCAACTACTTCTATCTCGCTACTTCATTATCTTTCTGTATAATATCTTTCATATATGTTTCTATATTGTTTCTGTCATTATGTGCTTGTTTAATATTTCAACGCAGACCATCCAAGAAGTCTTTGTTACAGAGAAATAGGTGGAAGACTCCCGGAAAAAGGCTACAGCCGAACTCCAGGTTAGAGTCGAAACCAGCCTCAAAACGAGGATCTGACCAAGAAGTTGGCAAATGAAAAGAGAGAAAGAAGCGGCGTCGAGGCCAACCTCAAAACAACCAAGACTCAAGTGGAGGGGCAACGTAAGCTGCTACGCCAAAAGGATGAAGACTTATCCAAAGCTCAGCAAGAAAATTCAGGGTTAAAGGAAGAGCTTGCTAGAGCGAAGGAAGAGGTTCGCACCTTCAAGGAGACCATGGAGGATGTCAAGAAGGCTTTTTACAATGAAGGGGTCGAGGCGACAGAAACCCAACTGACAAAGGAGTTGGCAGAGTTATGTAGGGAGTATTGCCAACAAGTGTGAGCAGAAGCCCTAAACGTGGTAGGATTCCCCACAACTTCTGAATTGAGGAAACCTTAGAACATTTGGATTCCCCAAGACATCCAAGTGTTCGAAGAACTTCCTCCTGTCACACCTACCCCCGAGACAGTGCCTTCAACATAGCCATCCACCATTCAAGAACCCATTCCAACTCCTAAAGAACCTGCTGGTTCCAACAAAGAGAAGGGACAAGGTGAAGAAGCCGAGAAGCATCTAAGCAAGGATGCCGAGCCAAATATTCCTCCACCAATGGCAAAGCACAAAGGAAAACAAGTCCAAACCTCGTTTGAAGCGAAGCTTAAGAAAACTAAGGAGGAGGACAAAATAAAAGAAGCTGCCAGCAAGTCCAAGTAGGACCCCCCACCAAAACTTAAGGCATAGGCCAGTTAGGACCCTTTTCTTTATGTAATAAGTTTTTTGTATTAGGACTTTTATCTTGATCTTTTTATTTCAGAGTTTCATTTCCAATGTACCCCTTGATAGAATTAATGAGAAATTTGAAAGATTGCTCTTTAACTCATTGCCAATCTCCGATAGTGAAATTCTAATTTCCTTCACCTTAATGTAAATTACATGCATGGAAAAATTAACTCAATATTCCAATGTACGGTGAAGCCTTTACAACGCCTCAGTCATCAATAAGCCCACATAAAAGTACATTCACTTTATCAATTTTTATCATCAGCAGATAAATTATGTATCGAAACTGCAATATATGAAGTACAACAATATACAGTCAAGTATGAATGAATATTTCTACATTTAAACAAGAGAAATACAGTCTAAGACTTAATTTGGTATTTAGTTTAAGGCATAAAATAAACCGTCAAACTTACCATGGTTTATCAATACTTCAATTTCCACGAGGCATGTAATCTGAGGAGCCACCCATAACCAAGTTTCTGTTTGATACTTAGAATTATGAATCGAAATGTTAATTTTCCCAAAGTAGAAGGTCCGAGGACCCGACGTAACTAAAGTTCTATTTAACATTTAATAAGATATCAATTTCCACGAGATATGTGGTCCGAGGACCATGCATGACCAAGTTTCTGTTTGATACTCAGAATAATGAATCGAATGTTAATTTTTCCAAAGTAGAAGGTTCAAGGACCCGACGTAACTAAGGTTCTATTTAACATTTAATAAGATATCAATTTTCACGAGGTATGTGGTTCGAGGACCATGCATGCTCAAGTTTCTATTCGATACTCAGAATAATGTATCAAACTGTTAATTTTCCCGAAGTAGAAGGTCCGAGGACCCGACGTAACTAAGGTTCTGTTTAACATTTAATAAGATATCAATTTCCACGAGATACGTGGTCCGAGGACCATGCATGACCAATTTCTATTTGATACTCAGAATAATGAATCGAAATGTTAATTTTCCCAAAGTAGAAGGTCCGAGGACTCGACATAACTAAGGTTCTGTTTAACATTTAATAAGATATCAATTTCCACGAGGTATGTGGTCTGAGGACCATGCATGACTTAGTTTCTGTTTGACACTCAGAATAATGAATCGAACTGTTAATTTTCCCGAAGTAGAAGGTCCGAGGACCTGACGTAACTAAGGTTCTGTTTAACATTTAATAAGATATCAATTTCCACGAGATATGTGGTCCGAGGACCATGCATGACCAAGTTTCTATTTGATACTCAGAATAATGAATCAAAATGTTAATTTTTCCAAAGTAGAAGGTCCGAGGAACCGACGTAACTAAGGTTCTGTTTAACATTTAATAAGATATCAATTTTCATGAGGTATGTGGTCCAAGAACCATGCATGAACAAGTTTCTATTTGATACTTAGAATTATGAATCAAAATACAACACAATGATAATTGAACAAAAATGATGAAAGTGCCTTTCATTAATAGTAATACCTTCGTAGGTTATTTACATTCTAAGGACATTGTACAATTTTTTCATCTAAGTCTGCTAAGCAATATGACCCTATACCCGCCATAGAAGTGATTCGGTATGGTCCTTCCCAAGTAGGTGCTAGCTTTCCCCATGCTGGATTCTTAGAGGTACCCATGACTTTCATCAAGACCAAATCTCCAGGCACAAGTGGCCTTAGTTTCACGTGAGCATCATATCCTCTTTTGAGCTTCTGCTGATAATAAGCTAGTTGAACCATGGCAGCCTATCGCCATTCCTCAACCAGATCCAAGCTTTTCTCTAACAAACTATCGTTATTTTCTGGGCTAAAAAAGCTTGTCCTTAACGTCGGAAACCCAGTTTCCAAAAGGATCACGGCTTCGGCCCCATAGGTCATGGAGAAGGGCGTTTCTCCTGTGGACCTTCGTGGTATAGTCCGATACGTCCACAGAACATGTGGTAATTCTTTCACCCACCTTCCTTTTGCATTATCCAGCCTCTTCTTCAGTCCATTTACTATCACCTTGTTAACAGCCTCGGCCTGCCCATTCCCTGAGGATAAGCTGGAGTGGAGTATCTATTCATAATACCCATATCACCACAATATTTTCTGAAAGTTTTGCTATCAAACTGCAAGCCATTATCTGAAATAAGTGTATGGGGTACTCCAAAACTTGTGACGATATTCTTCCAAACAAAATTCTTTGCATCCACATTCCTAATGTTTGACAAAGGCTCTGCTTCAACCCATTTGATAAAGTAATCGGTCCCTACGAGTAACCATCTTTTATTCTCCACAGTCTTTGGGAAAGGCCCCACTATATCCAATCCCCATTGCGCGAACGGCCACGGACTAGATAGAGGGTTAAGTACACCACCAGGTTGGTGGATGTTAAGAGCAAATCTCTGGCATTGGTCACATTTTCTAGCGTAATCCTGAGCTTCTGTCCTCATATTGGGCCACCAATATCCTTGGGTCAGAGCTCTATGAGCTAAAGACCTCCCTTCTGTATGACTTCCACAAATCCCTTCATGTAATTCCTCCAATAGTGACTCTATGGCTTCAGGGTGTACACACAGCAAGTATGCCCCAGAAAAGGAGCGTTTATATAACTTCTGATCCTCGGACAACTAGAACCAGGGCGCCTTTCTACGAACTTTATCTACCTTAGATCTATCCTCGGGTAGGACATCGCTCTTAAGAAAGGATGTTATGGGGTCCATCCAACTAGGGCCGAGCCTAACTTGATGAATACAGACAACATCAATAGACGTCCGAGCAGGTTTCAACAAGTCTTCCACAAGGATGACCCTAGGCAAACCTTGAGCTGAGGATGTTGCAAGTGTGGCTAATGAATCCGCCTGTGTGTTGGCACTCTTAGAAACATGCGTCAGGATAAAAGAATCAAACTTGGATCGTAAGTATCTAACCTTGGTCAAATATTCTTGCATTCTTGAATCTCTTGCCTCTAGTGTCCCTATCACTTGGCCCACGACTAACTGAGAGTCCGAGAACATTTGAACTGATTTTCTGCCCATTTTCTTAACCATACCCAGCCCAACCAAAACAACTTCATATTCAGCCTCATTATTAGTGGCCGGGAACCCTAATCTCAGTGATTTCTCGAAAGTAAGCCCCTCTGGAGACACAAGCACAAGTCCAACACCTGACCCTCTCTGGTTTGCCGCCCCATCAACGTACACTTTCCAAACAGGGAGCTCTTTGCATATGATCATACCAACTAATTTTCCATCCATGTGCAACTCCTTTACACTCTCTTCTAATGAAGGCTCAGCAAATTCTGCCACCAAATCGGCAAGGACCTGGCCCTTCATAGGGGTGCGAGGCATATACCTGATATCAAAAGCCCCTAGGATAGTTCCCCATTTTGCTATCCTTCCTGAGTAATCAGCACTTTGCAACATCGACTTAAGAGGGAACTGAGTCAAAACAACAACTGTGTGGGATTGGAAATAGTAAGGAAGCTTACGCGTAGCATGTACTATGGCCAAAATCGCCTTCTCCAATGGCAAATAACACACCTCAGCTTCATGCAAAGATTTGCTCACATAATAAACAGGTCTCTGTATACTATCATCGTCTCGTATCAAAACCAAACTGACAGCATGGATGGCCACAACTATATATTCAAATAGGACTTCATCGACGTCTAGCCGAGACATGATGGGTGGTCGAGAAAGGTACTCTTTAAGTTGTTGAAAAGCCAAAGCACACTCATCGGTCCATTCGAATCCCTTCCACCTATTCAGCAACTGGAAGAAAGGTCTGTACCTATCAACTGATCGAGAGATGAACTTGCTGAGAGCAGCAGTCATCCCAGTCAATTTCTAAACTTCCTTTGGATTTCGAGGTGGTTGTAGACCATGGATTGCCCTGACTTGCGCCGGATTTGTTTCTATTCCTCTATGAGTCACTATGTAGCCTAGGAATTTACCAGAGCCCACCCGAAAAGAGCACTTAGAGGCATTAAGGCGTAACTTGTACTTCTTGAGCGTTTGAAGGGTGTCATCCAAATCTTTCATGTGCCTAGTACCGTCTTGCTTTTCACTACCATGTCATCCACATATACCTCAATAGTCTTTTTGAGCTGAGACTCGAACATCCTGGTCATCATCTTTGATAGGTAGCCCTCGCGTTTTTCAAATCAAACGACATCACCTTGTAGTGATAATTTCCCGTAGGAGTAATGAAGGTTGTCTTCTCCTGGTCCTCCAGTGCCAAAGGTATTTGGTGATAGCCTTGGAAAGCGTCCAGAAAACTCATCCGAGGATATCCAACTGTAGCATCCACTAACTGATCTATGCGAGGCATTGGAAACGAGTCTTTGGGATAGGCTTTGTTCAGGTCTGTGAAGTCCACACATACTCTTCACTTTCCGTTCTTCTTTTTTACTACAACTGTGTGCACCAACCATTCGGGGTATAAAACTTCTTTAATAGTCCCTGTCCTTTTGAGCTTGAGCACCTCTTCTTTGACAGCCTCTACATGCTCCCTAGAGGAACGCCTAGGTGGCTGCCTCCTCGGAACAATGGCAGGATTGACATTCAAACGATAGCAAATGAAGCTTGGATCAACCCCCGGGGCCTTATAAGGATCCCATGCAAATACGTCGATATTTTTTTTCAGAAACATGACCAATTCCATCTTCTCCTGATATGGTAGTCGGACACCCACTTGAAAGAACATTTCAGGATCATCACCTATAAGAAATTTCTCTAGCCCTTCGCATTTTTCCTCCTCTGTTGTCACCACACTGAGCACATCCAGAGGCATTAATTGCTATAAGTCCTCGGTAGCCGAGGATCTAGATTCAGCCTGATGCAATATCGCAACCGATATACATTGTCTAGCCACTGATTGACTTCCAAGAATTTCTTCGATCTGTTCCCTTGAAGGGAACTTCACTTTGACATGCAACGTTGAAAATACAGCACCCAAAGCATGTAGCCAAGGCCTTGCTACGATGGCCGTGTATGGGGAATAAGCGTCAACTACAATAAAATCCACATCTATCGTTTCTGGGCCTGATTGCACAGGTAGACGAATTTGTCCTTTTGGTATGATAGTCTTCCCTTCAAAACTTATCAGCGGTGAGTCATAAGGAGTGAGATTCTCCAGTTTTAGATTAAGCCCCTTAAACAAATCAGGGTACATAATATTTGCACCATTACCCTGATCAACCATGACTCTCCTCACATCATAACCCCCTATCCTTAGTGTAACCACCAAGGCATCGTCATGTGGTTGAATCGTCCCAACCTTATCTTCGTCTGAAAAGCCCAAAATAGGTGGAGCACTCTCTTTAATCCTCTTTGGCCTCGAGCCAGACTCCTTGACGAGGACATGTGACATAGACATCACCCTGGTAGGACATGAGTCGGTTCTTCCAAGAGCAGCAAAGATGACATTAATCGTCCCCAAGGGAGGCCGGGACGAATTGTTCCTTTGATTGTTTAAACCCGAATGGCTTCCTTGTCCATTGGGTTGATACAAATATTGCTTCAATTTTCCTTCACTAACCAACTTCTCCAAATGGTTCCACAATGTCCGACAGTTCTTAGTGGTATGACCCACATCCTAGTGGTATTGGCAAAGGAGGTTCTAATTCCGTTTTGTAGGATCTCTAGCCATCTTGGTTAGCCATTTGAAGTATGGTTCTTTCCGGATCTTCTCCAACAACTGATGTACCGGCTCTCGGAATACGGTGTTAACTGCCTGAGGGATGGCTGAACCAGACTGCCCAGCGAAATCTCTCCTCAGCCTGCTGTTATTGTACCTATCCGACCTGAAATCCCTCCTCTCCTAAGAGATAACCTTCGCCTTTCCCTTACCCTGTTGCTGATCTTCCTCGACCCGTTTGTACTCATCAATACGATCCATGAGCCAACGTACGCTCCGTACAGGCTTTTTGGTCAAAGATTTCCTTAAGTCGTGATCAGTTGAGAGTTCCACTTTGAAAGTGTTAATCGTCACTACATCAAAATCACCATCAATTTCATTAAACATCTCCCAGTATCAATCAGAATACGTTTTCAAGGTCTCTCCCTCCGTCATAGCTATGGACAGCAACGAGTTTAAAGGCCGAGGAATTCTACTGCATGTAATGAATCGAGACCCAAATGCCTTGGTAAGCTCTATGAAGGAATTGATAGAACCTGCCTTGAGGCCATTAAACCATCTCATCGCAACGGGTCCCAAGCTAGAGAGGAAGATCTTGCACATTAAGGTTTCGTTCTTAGAGTGTACCGTCATTCTCTGATTGAAATGATTCACGTGTTCCACTGGATCTGTTCTGCCATTGTATATGGTGAACGTGGGTTGAACGAACCGTCATGGAAGCTCTCCTTTTTCGATCCTACGTGTGAAAGGAGACTTGGAGATCTGGTGCAACGCCCTACTCATAGTATCGTTTCCCAAGCCCCTAGAGGAAGACTTCTTATCCCTACGATCATGAAGTTCGTCCTCCTCATACGAGAAGGTTTCACTA
Source organism: Castanea sativa (assembly GCF_040712315.1). NCBI lineage: Eukaryota > Viridiplantae > Streptophyta > Magnoliopsida > Fagales > Fagaceae > Castanea > Castanea sativa. The sequence goes on along the minus strand of NC_134016.1, from coordinate 15,883,917 downwards.
GGAGGAGTTTTGGACTTTGGCCTGTAGATATTGCCCTAGGAGCCCTCAGAAGAAGAATCAGAAGGGGAAGGTGTCCTCCTCTGTCTCGCGCGGCGTAACTTCTTCCTAAGGTGGTCAATCGCCTTCTGCATGGCCTTGGTATCATTTTCATGGAGGAACCTACTTCCACCACGCGAATGACTCCTTCCGGTGTGCACTGTGTGTACACTACCCTCTCGTTCCCTTTCTCGCTCGAGACGTTGGAACTGATCCTCACGCTAGGATCCTTGAGACTCTGCATGATGCGGACCTGAGTCGGCCATCTTGTTCCAGTCCCTTCGAAACAAGGTTTCCCACAGACGGCGCCAATTGTAAGCGCACAATTTGTACCCGGTCTAATCATTAGATGGACTCAGGCCCAAAAAACCTTATACAATGAAATTTGTAGAGTATGGACTTGAAACCTAGGTTTATGGATACTGGACAAATGGTAAACTAGCTAGATTGCCACTATTGACGCAGTCAATGGATGAATATAACCAAAAAACTCTCCTCGGACGTAAGCTGAGGACCACTTGTATTACTTTTCTTTCTTCAAGCAAGAGATTACAAATGAAGTTCAAAAGTCCCCCTTCTCTCTTCCTCTCTCGTCTTCTTATATCCATCTTCTTCTTCCCTTTTTCATCCATGTGTAGCACAAATCTTCCAAATAGATACTTGTCTCATCCATCACGTTCTTGAAGTCTTCAAACAATAGCTAGAAGGCTGAATATTACTGTTCAGAGGTCATTCCTCCATTAATGCGGCCAGGGAGGTAGGTGCAGGGTCTTTAATGCGATGGTAGCAGCTTTTCCCTTGATCAGCCTCGTATATTCTTCTCTCCTGTAACCATATGGTACATATTTTTACCCACCAAACCTTCCAGAATTCTCTCACCAAACACCATGACATGTCATACAATTTTTACTAGACTCCGCCTAGGAGATGCCCCTCCTTGGACAACATCACCAACTTTTCTAGCAAAAACTAGCTTGTGGCCCCCAAAGACTCTTCTCGGACAGGCTTACACTACCAAATCAGGCCCAAGGCCCAAATGCATATTTTGACCATTTACCCCCACAGTTGGCTTGTGTTATTAAAGCTTGATTGCCATAAACTTGAAAATATTTTAATATTTAATTAGGTAATTAAGACTTTTCCTTCTTAATTTAATTAGATCCAAGTTTGAAATTTAAACATAATTATCTATCATCTTTTATGGGAAGATCTTTCGGTTTTAATACATTTAAGATTATTGCCTTTCCGAAATTTGTTTTATCATTGGTTGGATCTTTTTTTTTAAGTCATCTAGAATTTTCTAAAGAAAAAGTTTAACAAGTGTATGTGTGAATTGGTGGCCACAATGATTATAACAAACATTTTCTTAAAATAAGATTTCAAAAAATATATGAGAGAGAGAGAGATACTGATGACTATAACTCACATCTTTCAAAAGAAAGATTTTCAACAAACCCAAAAAACTAGAGGTCAAGAATGACATGGAATACGTGAAAGGCAGCATGTTACATTGAAGATCATCATTCATTCATGGTGTAAGTACAAGTGAGAACGACATATTTATTTGTTTAACTGTAAGATAAAAAGTGAATTTAGAATAAAAAGTTAGGTTATTTGAAAAAGTTAGCTTTAAGGCAATTTTTTTTGGTACTTTTAATAAAGTCAAAAGTTATCAGATATCCTAGCATTAGTTTGTGAATATTTTTTAAAAACTTTTTATGGTAAAAAAAATAATTAAAAATTTTAAAAATGGTTTATTAATAAATATTTTAGGAGAACCTTTAATAAAGAATACGTTTGGATTCAGCGTTTTTCAGCTGCGTCCACGTTTTTTTTTTTTTTTTTTTTCAACGCGTGTTTGTTATTGTTCATTGGCCATGAACAGTGATTTTAGGTCAATGAACAGTAACTTCTGGAATGAACAGTATTTTTTACCCATTTAAAAATTATTTTGCTACAGTGTTTTCAGTTTTCAGTAATAAGTTCTATCCAAACGGACTCAAAATATGCCTAGTTAGCACGTTTGCATGCAGTTTGCTAATGGGTTTTGGGGTGAAACTATACGTGGGCAGGCTAACTGTGAGCAGACATGGTGCTCAGTCGGTAGGCCCCACATAAAGGTAAGGTTTTTGAGTTATCAGAAGGAAAAAAAATAAGTGTCAAACAAACCTCTAAAGAAAGTTGAAAATTTTAAGTGATAAGTGATGGGTTATTAAGTGATAGCACTTATAGCAGTGGAGCTAAATAGATATATAGCTATTTTAGCTCCACCAAAACACCAAAAAGAAGCATGCAGCAGTGGAACTAAATCTATATTTTTTTAGCTCATTGCTACAGTGCACATCTATAGATAGATGTGCACTATTTATGAGAGCTAAAAAAAATTAATTTTTTATTTTGTGTTCACATTACCTTTTTATTGTGGTGTTTTTATTGTAGTGAGATGTATTATTTTATTGTGGTAGATATATTATTTTATTGTGATATTTATATTATTTTATTGTATTGAAAGCTAAAATAGATCCACTGCTGCAACATGTGTGTAGGTAAAATAGATAAAGTAATTTTTGGTGGAGTTAAATTGCTAAATTTTTAGCTCCACTGCTGTGAATGCTCTAAGTGTGAGTGATGGGTTTTGAGTGATGACTGATGAGTGAGGGGTCTCCTACATCCAAACAGGCCTTATATACCGAAAGTAAAGTGGAAACGAAAGGAAAACCGAAATTGTTTTGTTTTTGTTTTTTTGTTTTTTTTTGGGGGTTGTGCGGGGCCGTCAAAGTAAGAACTAAAAGCCCAAATACTTTTTTTTCGGCTTAACAAAAGCACACTGAATTGCTTCAAAAACAAAAACGCGGCTTTTATCTAAGATCTAAAAGCCCAAAGACTTCTTTTGGGCTTAGCAAACGTAGCTTTTATGATCTAAGGTGTTCAGTTCACAATGGATTCACCAAAAGGAAATGAGGGAATCGAATGTAAATTGCTAAAATAATAAAATAGGTAATGAATAGTGAATGAAGGTAATCTCGGACACGTGTCTAATAAGTAATGTGTCTTTTTTTCTTTCTTTTTTCAATTTATCCAAAGAAAAGAAAGATAGACTTTTCTTGAAGGGAATGATGTGTTCACTATGTCATTGTTAGAGTTGGTAAGTGGTAGGAGATGATAGTTGTGGTTTGGAATTGGACTCAAAACAAAACAATACAATAAAAAGGAGATGTTGGAAGTTTGTGGGTTGTTGAGACGTAATTTGGTCATTTTGACAATACCAACCCCCTTGATAATGACATCTTCCTTGATCCCTTCCCCCCTCTGCACTCGTTTAGCAGCCAATGTGGTTGTTGGAACTTGGTGCCTTACTTTCAATTACTATACATCAACCTTTAGTTCTCCTTCATGCTTCCATACATGTGGAAGATTATGTTAAAAGGGTGTTGTTAAAACAGTTATTAATGGATTATATGTATTTATTTGGTAGCACCTTAAAACTTCAGCTTTTAATTTTGGAAAATACTAACGGATGCCCTTAGGGCAAGGTTAATAATTTATTTAAAGAAAGTTTTATGGAAAAAAAAAAAAGTAATTAATGTTTGATACTTTTTTTCATTTCTTATAAAAGTGGTGTCAAAACTTTCCTAAAATGGATTGTTAACTCATTGTCTTAAGAGCATCTGTTAATATAACCCTTTTAACTTTTATGCATAGCTTTTTAAAACTTCACTTTTTTCGGCATTTTTTTCAATATTTTTCGAAGAACAAGTATACTTTAGCAGACTTTTAAAAAAATAATAGTAAAAAGCATGAATAATTATTTTCAAACAGACACTAGTTCTAACACTACTTTCATGAAAAATATAAAAAAAAATTAATTATTTTATTATTTCCTCATACATTCCAGAGACTTGCATTATTTATTTGAGCTTATCTTTTAGCGTTTTAAAACAAAAGGCTAAATCTTTGCTCTGCTTAAAGACTCTAAAGTCGTCTATTTTTTTTTTCCTCTCTCGTTCTCGTTCTCTATCTCACTCGATCCCCTGTCAGTGATCTAATATGGCCTTTCCATCTTTGTTTTCATCGTCAATGAGGGAGTGATTAGTTTCATTTTTCACCGTGCATGCTTCTATTTCTCTCTCTTTCTCCCTTATTCTATCTCAGATGGAAATTATCATGTCTCTCTCATCGCAATGTAAAGGTAAGTGAGAACCATGGAGTCTCGGGAGGGACTGACTCTTGAGTTGGAATTAGAAATAGTTTTGGTCACCAACAACACCAATTTTATGATTATGATTGTTTGTGTTGTGTTGATTTTCAAAAAATAGTTGTTTTTTTTTCTTTTTTTTGAGATAGTTGTGTTGTGTTATCAAGGAAGAAGGGTGTGCGCATATTTCCCGCCTTATAACTTGCTTCATGCAATTAATTGCCTTATGCAATTTTGGTTATGACATATGAGTTTAAGGTTTTTCAAAAAAATCATTGGGCATATTGTCCTACATCGGTGTGCATGTGTGTTTCCTGCCCTATAACTTACTCTGCACAACTAATTGTCATACGTAGTTTTGACTGTGGCGTGTAAGGTTTATAAAATAAAATTAAAAAAATAAAATAAAATAAAAGCAAAGCGTAAAATTGGGTTTTGGGAGAAAAAAAATGTTAAGGGTAATTAAGGTATATGAAAGAAACTTTTCCACTGTAATGGAAAGCAATCCTATTTTACTTATTTTTAACTAAAGTTGATTGATTACAATAAAAAATAAAAATAAAAACTCAACCTTAATCATATTAGAGCCATTGAATATTTACTTATTTTGATAAATTTCTTCGCTCTTCACCATTAGTTTGGATATTTATTCTAATAGACGTCTTCAATCTTTGCCCTGTCCTTGTTGTGGTTATTAAAGTTTGGACTTCCGATAACACCCTCACCTAACACACCAACCCAGTTGGAGACTTAGTGCTGGGACCGACTTTTTGGACGAGTAAGAGTATACACCTACTGCAGCTTTTATACATGCACCCAAGGTCAAGCCAAAATCGCATTCTACGTAGGATCACGGAGGTAGAGGATCGAGATCGTAAGACGGACGCGATCGTAAGATCCTACCTATTTTCAAATTTTAAGTTAAAAAACCTATCGATAATGATTTCAGATATTATATAATCACTTAAAATATGAATCCATCCATTAAAAAAAAAAAATTGCATCATAAAATGTAATTTGCATGCACTACATTGTTCTTATGTCATTCTAACGAAGCAAAATATATTTAACTTTCAACATAATGTATCTAAAAAGTTTAGTACATGTTTAATTAGCAACTAAGTACCAAAATATTATCTACACATATGGAAAATGTTTTCCAAATTCTAAGTTCCAAATCCAAAATAAGTTAGGCTAGTTAGCATATAAAAACTAGCTAACTACAAATTTACAATATGTAATCCAAAAGAGAATTCTCATTCTAAGGTTTTTCTAATTTAATCACTATAATTGCCATATCCCATTTCATCATCTATATCATTCCTAGTATCAACATCCATGGCGTAATCATCGAAATCCCTAACTCTCTCAAATCCAGGTGGGGGCCCATCACTATCATCATCATTAGAACCATCATCATTCTCATGATATTCATCACTAACATCATGAACTAGCACACTCTTTCCTTTGGCAGCAACTCTTGAAACTTCATCATCACCTAACATTGATAACCAAAATATACAAAATGTAAGTAAAGTATACAAAAAGTAGTTATTGCATAGATCAAACCCAACATCAAAAGATAATCCATGATACATTTATCTCAAAAGATAAAAAACAATAAAAAGGCCTAATTTTTAAGCCCAAAGCAAGCTTCCTTTTTAATTAAAACCCCTGATTCTTACCTCAAAGAACAAGCTTTCCCAGTCCATACACAACTCACAAAGTCCCAAACTTTCTTCACAATCAGACACTAACTTTTTCTTTTTTCTTTTTTCTTTTTTTGTTAAAACCCAAATATCAAAAATTTGTGAGAATTCAAAAGCAATTCAAAGAGGCTAAAAGAGGCTAGCTGCTTAGTCATAGATAACAATAGGACAGATCATAGTCATAGATAAGAAAGTGGAGAGAGTAAACAATAGCATTTTGAGGATAAAAGAGGCTAGTTGCTAATGTACGCCTGGTGTGCCTGCTAAGGTGTTCTTTGTAGTGTGGGCTTGATGTGGGTTTGGGCTGGTTGATCCAGTCCTAGACTTGGGGTCCAGTTTATTCTAAACTTTTTTAATTTGATGTTGGGTTTGATCTATGCAATAACTACTTTTTGTATACTTTTAGTGGTCATACATTCAAACTATACATAGGTAACTTGTATAAATATTAGCTATAAAGGAAGGCTTTAAAGTTATAAATTAATACCTTCATTGTCTTCATCAAAATCTGCATTATCATCTTCTGAATGTACAGAATCTGCTACTAACCACTCATCATCAGAAGACAAATTCTCCAAACCAACTTCTTCTTTTGTACTCAATGGTTTAGCTCTTTTCTCTTTTATCTTCAAGTTGTACATAACGAAGACCAAGTCATTCATTTTTTTCTGGTGTAAGCGGTTTCTCCTTTTTGAATGTACCTATAGTTGCAACAATTTTAATTGAGAATTCTCAAACAAAGGGGAGAGGGGAAGAAACAAACTTTTAACTAAGAACGAAAATGGAAAATCATATTGTCATAATATAACAAAGTTATTTGGTCTTACCATTTCAAACGCACTCCAATTTCTTTCACAACCAGATGAGCTACATGTTAAGCTCAATATTCTTAAAGCAATTTTTTTCAATTCAAAGACAATCATCTCCATATGAGTCCCACCACTCACTCGATACATATATGAATTATAATATCTTAGTCTTAAGAATATAATCTACAACTAATAAAGATGAATTTGAATGTAAAACAAAAAATGAAAAACAAAATTGTTACCTGGCTGTTTAGTATTTCTGGCTAGTATGGCAGCTTCAATACCAAAAAGTCCCTTTTCTTGTTTGAATTTTTCAAGTTGGACATCTATCTTTTTCCTATCACTAACTTCTGGAACCATTCGTTGAAGACACGTATACAGTCCTAATTTAATATCTGAACCCGGATCAAAAGAAGGATCATAATGAATAGATGGGTTCAAATAGTATCCCGCAGCATGCAAAGGCCTATGAAGTTGCATTTCCCATCGATCATCAATAATATCCCATATTTCTTTGTAACTACAATTTAAAACAGTGGATATTATATTAAAAAAAACAATGACTATATATTTAATAAGCTAATGAATTAAAAACAAATGTAAATTTAAGGAAGATATAAATAAAATGGTTACCTCTTTTGAACATTATTGAAATTTTTCTGTATTTCTTCTTTTGCTTTTTCCATTTCCATATAAATAAATCTCATTGGAGGTGTATCAGAGTCAACCATGCGAAGTACCTTTAAGAGGGGTATTACAGCCTTCAAGCATCTGACAACAAGTCGCCAAAAGCCGTTGTTATCCATAACTATGGCATGAATTGTTTTCCCTTCTTTTGTTTTTGCAAATTTACTACACCTCCATTGTTCTGAAGAAAACATTGTCATCAATTCTCCTTTGAACTCGTTAAGGCATGACAATGTCAAATACGATGTTGCAAATCTAGTGGCAGCAGGTCTAATCAATTCCCTCCCTTTAGTGAAATTCCTCAACCAATTTAAAAGCATAGCTCTAGAATATATGTACGTTGTAATCTTCTTCCCCTTTGCAATTGTGTACTTATGGTCCTTAATCTTTTTTTCAAAATCCTCAAGCATCAAATCTAAGCAATGGGCAACACATGGAGTCCAAAACAAGCACTTTCTCTTCTGCATCAGCATCTCTCCAGCTAGTTTATAGTTTGCAGCATTGTCAGTCACCAATTGCACAACATTCTCCTCTCCAACCCTATCCACAACTTCATCTAACATTTGATAAACTTTTTCAGCTGTTTTAGATATGTCAGATGTGTCTATAGAGTATAGGAAAATGGTTCCTTTGGGACTATTCACCAAAAAATTACAGATGGATCTCCTTTTCTTATCAGACCAACCATCAGACATAATTGAACAACCTGTTTTTTTCCATTCAACCTTATATTCTTCAAGCATTTGTTGTGTGAAATCTACCTCTTTCTTCAAGCATGTCTCCCTAATCTCATGATAGGAAGGAGGCTTGAGGCCAATTCCAAATCTTGAAATCATTTCAATCATTTGTAGAAACTCTGGATTTTTGACACAATTAAAAGGGATGGCACTAGTGTAGAAGAATCTAGCAATTTGTTGGATCACTATATCGCGTTCTCCTTTTTTAAACATACGATTCATTGTTACTTGCTTTTTTTTTGTAACAAACTTATCCATGGAGGAGCCTATGTGTTTGTCTCCTCCCTTTTGATGAATGTAGTTGTTGTACTTCAACTAATTCATCATCACTGCCATCATCCTCTTCTTCTATAGTATACCACCTTTTCTTTTTTATAGATGCTTCAACTTGGGCATTCAAAAGAGCCACAAATCTTTCCCTCACCTTTTCTGGCACACTAGAACAAGCTAAAACATTTTTCCTAGTCCTTAGCGAAATGATGGTTCAGCCGATATATACACCCACAATGAAATTCTTTGCAATAATTACATAGAACTTTCCTTGACCCTAATTCAACACCATGATCCCATCCCAAGCCAAACCTATTTCCTGGTGCATTTTTTCATTTAATTTTCTTTCTAGCCAAAGTATACATTGTATATTTGTACTAGAGCTGCAAAAGAAGGACACCAAGATACAGAGCATGCTTTAAAAATCACACAGAGAATTCATCAAACAAGTTGTGTGCAATTCTAAACTACTAATTGTGTTTACTAATATTTCTCAAAGAATCAAATACTGAAGATCCTATTTCATAATTTTTCAAATTTACTTAATTTAGTTAACAAAATAGAAAAATAAAACCCTTAAAAGCTTGGTCAAAATCATATTCACAACAGAACAATATGGAATCAAGCAATCAAAGTACAAATAAATGATAAACTAACTACCAAAACAAATTACCAGAAAGTTTAAACGCAACAATGGCTCACGGCAACATCATTGAGAGGGCTGAGAGGTCTGGGTTCTTGACAGAGGAGTGAGGATGCGTGAAACTGAGGTGATGGGTTTTTTAAATAAAAAAAACGCTAAGCTTTGGCAGTGATTTACCAAGGCTGAGAGGTGCTGGACTGCTGGGTTTTTGAGCGCGGGACAGGGGAGGCGCGGGACAGGGGAGGCGCAGGACAGGGGAGGCGTGGGACAGAGAGCTTGCTGGAGCTGTGTTTGGCAGTGATTTACCAAGGCTGAGAGGTGCCGGACCGTCGGGTTTTTCGAGCGCGGATGCAGGAGGCGTAGGACAGGGGAGGCGCGGGAGAGGGGAGGGGAGGCGCGGGACAGAGAGCTTGCTGGAGCTGTGTTTCTAAATAGGTTTTGTTTTTGAAAACCTTATACTTATACCTAGGTTTTTTTGAGATTGTATATTCACAGAGGGGTTAATTTGAGACTTCATGGGCTTTAAAAACCGTTGGGCACTTGGGCCTGTGGGTTTCAGTTTATCCAAACCAATCACACTTAAAAAATGTTGGGCTTGTGGGTTTTAATTGTCCAAAACGAATCACACTTAAAAAAAATAAAAAAAAGCCAAATGGTAGGATCGGTAGGATCCCATACGATCCTACGATCCTACACGATCCTACCTACGATCCTAACATTTTTGCGATCCTGCTACGATTTTAAACTTTTTGGTGAGGTGGGATCGTAAAATCGCACGATTTTATGATCCGGATCGCGATTTTGACAACCATGCATGCACCACATCTTTTAGGAACATAATATAAACAAGCAAATAATTAACTTAGAGAGAGAACATCTTTTTGGAACATAATATAAACAAGCAAACAATTAACTTAGAGAGAGAGAGAGAGAGAGAGACAGAGAGATTGGTGTGAGGGTCGTGAAATGAGAAATAGGATATTCAAATGAGGTACTTGGCCTACCTAGATCCTATCATATCCTTATTACATCATAAACTAAACTAGGACTTGCTTTTCATTGAATGGTTTACCAAATCTGATTTTTTTTTATTATTTAAATTATAGATTTGTTTGGGATCCGCTTATTTTATTGAAATTGAAATATTTTTGTTGAAAGTACTGTAAATAAATGTAAAAGTTCGTTGACATAGTATAGTGGGACTTATGAATAAAACTAAAAAATGCAATGAAACTCATAAATAGTAGCAAAAATAAACTAAATAGTATAATAAGCTGGCTTTTTAATTTGGAGTCAAACGCATTCTATATATAAGCAAACACTCCAGTTATATTTTTTAGTACTCACAGAGGTAGGACATAACCCTCAATATTCAATCCTCATTGCCGGCTACCCCTACCAATACCATTTTCCTAATTTAATTTCATAATGTTCCAAATTCTATCGAAGTTTTGAGAAAATTATATTTGATACAGATAGTATAAAATAAAATGGTTGAGGTCAAAATTTTCTCCATAGCCTAAGTTGGTCTTTGACTAGTGTTGTTGTGATTGAAATTTTGTAAAAAGTAAGCAAGCAGCCAATATAAGCAAGTAATGGTAATTAATTGTCAAAGGCCAAGACTCATTTCTAAATTCATAATCCCAAGCGACCTCTTTTATAATTATAGATGCTTGCGTAGTTTTGTAAACCTTTTTTTTGGCCCGACCAATAAGGGTGAGGTTAGTTGGGCTTTTTGAAAAAGTGCATAATGAAAAAGTTGAGTTTTCAAAAAATGCATAATGAAAAAGTGTTTTTTCAAAAAACTGAGTGTTTTTTAAAATCTGTTAAAAAGTGCTTTTTGAAAAAGCTGAGTATTTGGCTAGCACTATAAAAGTTATAGTTTGAGGAATAAATTACCAAAAAGGACAATGTATATATAAGGGAGTTTATTTCATACTTAAATCAACTACTTCATATACTTACTAAATAATAATAATAATAACAAGTCTACAAACCATTCATAGCAAGATTCAAACCACTGTAAATTCCAATCAACAAAAACAAATAACTAAACAAGTAAAGGAACAATACCCATTAATCTATAACAATAACTCTCTTCTGGGTTGCCGAGAAAACAAATCAAACACAACAAAAAACAAAAAATTTGAAGCAACCCAATACTTTAAAAATACATTCTTTTTTTATCTGTTTCAGCTTCCCAAAAAGTGTATGACTAATTACAAAAGAAAAAAATTACAAAGCATCTACAAAGCATGTAGCTAATAGTCAAACAGAGCATCCACAAAGCATCCTCAGTCAAACAGAGCATCCACAAAAGAAATAAAAATTACAAAGCATGTAGCTAAAAAAAATTGTAGTACCCGGCAAGAGAACAAATAGATCATTAGCAACAACAAAGCATGCAAGATCTGAAATTTTTTTTTCCCACACTTGGTAAAAAAAAAAAAATTCAGATCAGTGTTGGTACCTGGTGGTTTTTGGTAGCAGATCAGTGTTGCTTGGTGTTTTGTTGATCAAATCTCTACCTTTAAAATGTATTTCTCATATTAGATTAGACATAAATAATTTTTTTTTTTTAAATATAGATTAGAGAAGACGAAGAAGAAGACAAAGAAAGCAGAAGAAGAGGAAGAAGATTCACGGATGACTTACCACGGAGAGACTGGTAACAGCACGGAGAGGGTAGAGTAGAGAAGAGATGAAATGCGTTAAGCTTCAGGGATTTTAGGCGGAGCAGAGAGATGAGATGAGAGGAATGAGGGATAGTTGCACAAGAGAACAAATGATTTATCAATGGGTGATTCGGTAATTTTAGAAAGAGCCCAACGGATAGCTGAAAACGCGCATGGATTTTTTGTTTATGGAGCTCCAGAGCTCCATAATTGGATTGGGCGTTTTTGCCTTGGCCCAAAATGCAACTTTTACCCAAAAATTGCGTTTTTGCTTCACCAAACGCTCAAAGAAGTCCAGCTTTTAAATAAAGCTGCGTTTCAGCCCCTAAAAGCCCAACCAAACGGGCACTAAATGTCGGACGCTACCGTACCTTTCCTCAACCACAGGGAAAAAAAAAATATATATATATATATATATATATTATATGGCAAAAATACACTGTTAGTCCCTAAAGTTTATTGATTGAGTGTTTTTGGTTTCTAAAGTTTCAAATGCGCATTATTGGTCCCTAAAGTTGAAAAAATAAATGCTATAAGTCCCTTTGTTAACTTCTGTTAGTTCTTTTGCTTATGTGTATAACGAAGTGATGGCATTTTTTTATTCACATGACAACTATTTTATTGATAAAAAACTACACATTAGATTTGAAGCAACCCATTTGTATTACCCACCCAGTTCAATAAAGTCTAATGGATCTCTCTTTCCCAAATCAAAACCGGTTTGAAAACCTCCAAACGTGGTCTGGTCACCAGCCTTCTTTTTCTATCGTTGTGATTTCTCTAAGTTGCTTGTCAAGTCTGCAACTCTAATGTAAAAGTGTTATCCCTAGGAATTTCACGACCACCTCTTTATTCTTGGTTTGTACTTCATCTTTGATGATATTTTGTAGTTAACTTTAACTTCACAGTTCACACCATCATCTAGGTTGTAGAATAATCCCACCAAATCAAGATCTAAAGCCCTAACTGGAAAAGAGAGTGGATATATTCAAAATTAACCTCAATTACAAGATTACAATTACTAGGTAGATCCCCATTGTGCAAAGTTGATCTCTTGACAAATAATTATAATTAAATCACTCTTAGGCTGAGCCTTCTTGATCTTGCAATGCAAATCAAAGAGGAAGAGTGATTCAACCTCTTTGGAGAAATCAAGTTGGGGACTTTTATGAACATTTTGCAACACCTTTCTTCCATTAATTGATGTCTTGGGTTTCCTGAGGGCTTTGGGCTTCCTTTCACTTCTCAGTTTTCTTTTTTCTATTCTTTCTCTTCTGCTTGTTGATCATGAAGCTCAATAATGGGCAAAGAAGACCCGATAGAAACCGTTTTGAATTGGGTGGGTAATAAAAATAAGTTGCTCCAATGCGTAATTTTTTATAAATAAAGGTTGACACATTAGTTAAAACATGTCATGTCATTGTTTATTAGACACACAAGCAAAAAAAATTTAACGGAAGTTAATGGAAGGAACAATAACACCTATTTTTTAAACTTCAGGATGGGTAGTGCTCATTTGAAACTTTAGGGACCAAAAACATTCAGTAGGTAAACTTTAGGGACAAATAGTGTAGTTTCGCCTATAATATATATATATAACTAGTTAATAATAAGTGTGCGTTTAGATGTAGATTAAAATTATAAATTATTTCACTATTCAGCTCATTTTTGCTACTATTTATGGGCCTCATGACACTTTTTGACACTATTCATAAGCCCCACTGTACTATTTCAACTAATTTTTTCATTTATCTACAGTACTTTCAGTAATAAGTTTTTAGTTTCAACAAAATAAGCGGTATTTAAACAGACCCTAAAGTTGGATCTTAGATTTAAGTATTTTTATATAGCTATTTGTATATTGGCATAAATGCATTTTTAGTCTCTACATTTTGACCCGATTTCTATTTTGGTCCCTACATTTTCATTTTACCACTTTTAGTCCTTAAACCAATTAACAAGTGACATTTAAGTCCTTACCGTCACCCAACTAACAGAAAATGCTATGTGGCTAATGGCACAGTAAAATAATAATTAAAAAATCTATTTTGGCATTAAAAAATTGTCACGTCAGCATCTAAATTAATTTTAATTAAATAAAAAAAATTAAAAACATAAAATTAAATCTAAGAACAAGAACTTGTTCTTCAATAAACCTAGCAAAGAGCATACCCAGATTGATGCTCCAACGCTTCCTTGGCTTTCTTCTTGGCCAAAGAAACATCCTTAACGCGCTTTTCAGCATCAGCCTGAGTTGTAGCAGCCACCTTGTTCATAAACGCGGTAGCAATCCTTGCCGCTGCTAACAAAGCCTTGGTGGATTCCTTATTAATCGCTTTCTCATTATGGCCGCGGAGAGAGGAGTTGCCTCCGTCCTCAGTCTTGATTTGCTTGGTCTTAGCGTCGGGATCAAAATCGGAGAAGAAGTAAGAGAAATTAGGGTTAGAGCAAGGAGGGCAGAGAAAAGAGGGAGCAAAAGAGTCAGGTGGAACACAAGAGAGGTGAGCGATCGAAGGGCAATTGAGGCAAACGAGACAATCGATGGGTAAAGGCGGAGGCATATCGTTGAACACTTGGAAGCAAAGTGGGCAAAAGCGGGACTGGTGGTTTTTGAGGATGCAATCAGTGCAGAGGCAGCGGTAGCTACCTCTGTGTTGAACTGTGTGGAGGGGCCACCATTCTGAGGAGCCGCAAGCGCCGCACGGAATCGTTGAATGGTGAATTGGTTTTTACTAGTGGTGGTTGTTGTGGTTGTGGTTGTGGTTGAGTTGGGGCGAGGGCTAGCGTGTTCCATTCATGTTTCTTTGTTTGGTTTTCGACATGATTTCGAACGAGTCAGGGCGGATTTGATTACAGATATTGTTTGTAATATGTTGAGGACTATGATGGTTACAACCACAGTTGGGTTTGCTGGGTTTGATGTCTTTGATATTCAATCTGGGTTTGCTTTTTGATTCTAGGTTTGATATCCTGGGTTTATTTCTTGATTCATGAAGAACATTGAAGAACAAGTTCTTAGGTTCTTAGATCTGTAATTTTATGTTTTTAATTTTGTTTTTAATTTTTTTATTTAATTAAAATTAATTTAGATGCTGATGTGGCAATTTTTTAATGCCAAAATAGATTTTTTTTAATTATTATTTTACTGTGCCATTAGCTACGTCAGCATTTTTTGTTAGTTGGGTGTCGGTAAGGACTTAAATGTCACGCATTAATTGGTTTAGGGACTAAAAGTGGTAAAATGAAAATGTAGGGACCAAAATAGAAATCGGGTCAAAATGTAAAGACTAAAAGTTCATTTACGCCTTGTATATTTTGTGCTAAGCATCAAATTAAGTTTGATAAAAATATCCATTTTCTAACAACATTTATTCATCGTTATTTGGATGTTACTACTTGTAAAAGAATACAATTAATATGCATTTGGATTATGCTGTGAGGAAATGAGAAGTTCATTTCAAACAACTGAAACAAGTATTAGTATTAAAGTTAATTTTTTTTTCAATTGTAGATCAATTGACATTTTTTGATATTTTCAAATGAGAAAATTAGGATTTAAATTTCCTTGATGTATTAAAAAATATATATATATATATATATATTAAAATACGTTAATAATATATATGATGATGATGTAATATAGTGATAGATTTAAGAGTGGGATGAAGCTAGCTTTTCTCCCTGTGTCGAAGTGCCTTTAAATTTAATTATTACGTGCAAACCACGAGCCCGCATGGCACATGCTGATATTCCCTAAGCTATCAGGATTCAGGACCATCCTCACATGCTCACCTCACGTTTTAATAGCACCCACCGACGCTGCTTGAGATAAATGAAAATTTAAAATTATGAGTTTATTTTTCTACTATTTATGGACGAGTCTAAATTTTTTATCTCATTTTTCCTACTTCACTCTATACTTCACCAATAAAAATTTGTCATGTGTTCACCTAATTAATTAAATACTACTATTAATTAATAACGGTAGCATTAATAAGTCAATAATGATAGTATTTAATTAGTTAGGTGAACACGTGGCAAGTTTTTATTGGTGGATAATAAAGTGGAGCAGGAAAAGTGAGACAGAAGATTTGGACTCTTTATGAACTCTATTACATTTTTTGATACTATTTATAAGTTGTATTATTTCAACTAACTTTTACTTTTACCTACAGTACTTTTAGTAATAAGTATTCAACAAAAAAAGCGGTATCCAAACAGACCTTTAGTGTTTGTTTGGCATAATTAATTTTGCTAACTTATTTTACTATTTATCTTATTTTTGTTACTATTTATGAATTTCATTATACTTTTTAATTCATGAATTTTACTGTACTATTTCAATTAATTTTTGCTTACGTATATTATTGAGCAAAAATATTTCAGTTTTAGTGATGGGCCAAAGACAAAGAGACAATCGGGCGGGTAACAGTGTTCATAGCACAGAACGAATTTGATTGAGTTGCATCATAGCATCAGCTGGGTGCCCACAGATCCAGTCGACATGATAAATAATCTTTGAATAGCCAACCAACAAAAGCCGAAGGTCCTTGGGTTCCTTGCATAATTTGATTCATTAAATTATCTGTGTGGTCAAGTACTCACTCAGTTACAATTTGATACCGACATATATGTAGACCATAGAGAGAGAGAGTACCTTGCTTGATACTTGATAGTACTAACACATATATATAGAAAGAGCGAGTAGTGAGTAGTGAGTAGTGAGTAGTGAGTAGTGAGTATTATATAACTTGCTGGCGATCAATTCATCTTTTCCCATTTTAGAAGAAGATATATGAGTCATCTCTCTTACAAATGGTAGGTCCTATTAAGGGTATATGAGTCTTCTCGTTCATAAATGGTGTATATGAGTCCTCTCTTTCATGGATAGTAAGTTTCACTCGTTTTTCCTTTATTTTTTAGGTACATAGTAGGTTAAGCGGTGTAATCCATTGTACTCGGAGCATCAGCATCAGGAAATGCTATTCCATCTTATTTTACCATCTCAAAAAGCTGCTTTATCAATTATACAATATTATTTTACAACACATCCAATATCTCAAAATTCTATTTTTTTCCCATTTTATTTAAATATTCTATTTTATTCTTTTTTTAAATGTTTCTCTTTCTCTATTCATTTTCCTCTCTTTTTCCCTCAATCTCTAGCATCGGTTTCAACACACAAAGCCACACACACACAGACCCATGATACACCGATCCACCTATCCAAATCCATCAACATACACACACACAAACACCAACCATCAAACCATCAATAGAGCCACACACACACACAAACACAAACACAAACCATCAAACCATCAACTAAGCCACACACACAAACCATCAAACCAATCGGAGCCAGCAATAGCCACCACACCTGCAAAGAAACCCACCACCGATGCCTCGTCAGAATCATATCGAAGCCATCGGAGCTTCGATTCAAACTCAATGGAGCCGAACAAAGTTTCTCTCCAAATTAATTTGGAGATAAACTCTTCAAATTTCTTATATATTTCTTTTTTGGGTGTGAATTTTGAAAATCTAACTGTTGAATTTCATGTTCTTTATGTTCTTAACATGCATATCATATTTTGTTCAAATTGGATGTTATTTACTATTGATGACATAGTAATTGATTTTTGATCTTCTTGAAATTTTGTAAGCATTAAGGATGTAATAAGAGCATGCAATCCAACGGTTAGATTTTCAAAATTCACACTCAATATAAAGATATATGATGAGTTTGTAGGGTTTCTTTCCAAACTAGTTTAGAGAGAAACTTTGTTCATCGGAGCCCTCACGCCGATCCAAACCCAACCCACCGTCGTCAAAACTCACGATCTCCACCGTTGTCAAAACCCACGCCGACCTTGATCTTAGCTTCTCGGAAATACTTAATTAGATAGCCTTTCAGATTTTAAACATGCAAGCATCTAACTTATAAGAGAGAGAGGGTCATCAGAGAAAGCACAAGGTCTTGGGTCTGAAGAGAGCAGAGAGTAGATGAGAAAGAGAGAAGGAAGAGAGAGAAAAGAAGAGAAATAATGAGAAAGGAGAGAAATTTCGGGGTTAAAAAGGAGGAGAGAGAGTATTAAAAAATTATTTTTTTATCCCATTTAGCTATTGTACCATCTTAAATTTAAAATGGTATTGTAGCACTATGTCAAAAAAATTTAGTCTTTCTCAATTTTGGCCTTCTAGTTGCTGAGCATGTTTTGGGCTTGAATGCCAAATGTACCTTACATTTGGCATATGGCAGCCCACTGCCTATGCTCTCAGGGCCTTGCTAGTTGCTATGACACAACAAAACATCCAAAATTATTTCATTCTCCTTACCATTCAGGAGCTCAGCTCCACCAAAATACAATTACAACCGTAAAATACAGTAAAAGCTAATCATTTTTTTGATGAGTAGATGTCATTTTCTTAAGTAAGATGTCTAGCTCTAGAATTTTCAGATGTCATATTCTTAGCTACCCATTTTTTCATAGGTACAGTCGCTGGAATATATGCAAGTCAAGTCCAGGGAAATGCTTAAATTTAGCTGTGAATTCATAGAATCAAAATATTTATTGGAAATAAGTGCAATTTATTGATAGGAATATGGCTTTACAGTTTACAGTACAACTCGTATGATTTTTTTATTTTTTATTATTTATTTTTTGATTTCACAACTCGTATAATTTTCAGCTGTAGGTATAGCAAACTCCATATCTAGACTTGGACACCCACTTCGCCCAAGGTGGGGGGGCCCAATTGTAGGATAATCTAATAAACTATATCTTGGTTTTGAATTTTCAATGCAGACAAATATCGCCAAAGATACCTGTGAGGGATGCCTAAATTAACCCCCTAGGAGTTCACCGCTGATTCCTAGTTCCTACTCCAACTATTTACGTAGCTTTAATAAAAATAAATAATAAGGGATAAGCACTCCACAATAGAAAACTCAAGTAGTTGATTTCTTTAACTAAAAGCATTACAATTTCTATTCAGGTGTTACAATTGGGAACTATCACTTTCCTGTGGTGCTTCTTATATTTTCTCTCTATTTTGTTTTTGTTTTTTTCAGATCCTTTTCTCGAGTCTTTTGGCTAAAAATTGTAAAAAATGAAGTTTATTATTGTTATAGGTACTGTTCAAAGTTATTTGGCAAAATGAGGAGAGAGACTGAATTTCGGCAACTGTATTGCCGAAATTGCAAGAAAAAGTAGAATGGGTCAGGGGAGAGAGAAAATTGAATTTCGGTAATGACATTACCGAAATTCTTGTCCTGCCCTGCCTGCCCGTGAAGTGCCCAAAATACTGAAATGGAAAACCAATTGTGACAATGGCATTGCCGAAAATGGAAGGAAAAAAAAAAAAAAAAGAATTGTGGCAACCAAGTTGCCGAAAATGGAGGGAAAAAAAAAAAAAAGATGCTACGTCCACAATATTTTTCACAATAAATTACAGGTGGTTAGTTGTTATTGGTTCAAATTTGAACCTAACACTAAGATAACTTTTTGCCCCAATAATAACAATAAGTAATAACTTGCTATTTATGATTTGTTGTAAAAATATTGTAAAAATGTTGTGGATGTATCATTTCAAAAAAAATCGTGGAGCCGAAATAGAAGGAAAACAAAAAAAAAAAAAAAAAAAAGTGGCAATGTGGCAATGCCATTGCCGAAATAGAGGGAAAAAGTTTCCCTCTATTTCGGCAATGGCATTGCCACATTGCCACTTTTTTTTTTTTCTTTTCCTTCTATTTCGGCACCACAATTTTTTTTAGAAATGATACATTCACAACATTTTCACAATATTTTTACAACAAATCATAAATGACAAATTGTTACTTATTGTTATTATTGGAGCAAAAAAGTTATCTTAGTGTTAGGTTCAAATTTGAACCAATAACAACTAATCACCTGTAATTTGTTGTGAAAAATGTTGTGGATGTAGAATTTTTTTCCCCCCTCCATTTTCGGCAACTTGGTTGCCACAATTTTTTTTTTTCCACCTATTTTCGGCAATGCCATTGCCACAATTGGTTTTTCATTTCAGTATTTTGGGCACTTCACGGGCAGGCTCGCAAGTAAGGGCAGGACAAGAATTTCGGTAATCTCATTACCGAAATTCAATTTTCCTCTCTCCCCTAACACATTCTACTTTTTCTTGCAATTTCGGCAATACCGTTGCCGAAATTCAATCTCTCTCCTCATTTTGCTAAATAACTTTGAACAGTACCTATAACAATAATAAACTCTGTTTTTTACAATTTTTAGCCAAAAGACTCTCCTTTTCTCTCTCCCCTCTTTCCTCCCTTTATAGCTTTAGTCTTTGCCCTTATCTCCATAGCTCTCCTGTTGCTAGCTAGAGTCTCAAAGATATTTTTCTTCACTCTATTATTATTAAGACCTATTATTATTATTTTTGACTATATGTCAAAACATAAAGACCCCAATCAGCGACCGAATGAAATTAAGCCAATGTACTCGTGCTGTCGTGCATTCCTTTACGAAAAATAAAATATAATAATAAATAAATAAAGAAAAAGGGTAGGTTGGTGTCACGGAAGGCAAGATTTGATCATGGGTCTCACCCACAGGTGCTAACAAATTGAAAAAGGGCCACCCAAAAGAAAACATGAAACCCACACAAACTCACAATAAAATGATGCAATTCGGGGCTAAAGCCCATGTTAGGTCCATTTCCACAACAAAGGCATTTAAGATCTAATATAAGCCAATGTTCTGAATATTGTTTTGGTTTATCCATTGGAATTGAACATTTTAGTAGGTGAGAGATTCCTAGTGAACAGAGGAAGGAATCCTAGAGAAAAAAGGTTGATTTACGAAATTGAGAGAAAGTAGCACATATACTTGTATTTTCCTAAATGTAAACGGTTCCTTGGCTATTTCCGAGGAAGATAATACAAACTAATTTGCACTTTATGAGTAATCCCATAACTATTTTCTTGTCATATTTATATCTTTGAATAAGAATTATGGCCAAAAGTTTAACTGTTAGTCTAGAGTTCTATCTCTATAAATTAATTGCATTGAACCTTAATCCAAGCGGAATTCCTTTTTGGGTCTCGGATTTTTGCCCCATACAAGTATCAAACTTTTGAAAAAAAACGACAACAACTAATATATGTACTGAGAAAAATAATCATTGCATTTAAAAGAAAAAAATCATTAATAATGAAATTAAACCAAAAGGAACACTGCTAACTTTAACTAAACTCTGTTTGTTTCAGCATCAACATTTTCTGGAAAATGATTCATTTTTCAAAGAACATTTTCTACAAAACTATATTATTTTTCAGTATTTGGTAACGACCTTGAAAATGATCTTGAGAATATTTTCTGGTGTTTGATATGCAAATTTTTATTTTTTATATTTCTTGTGTAATTTAAAACATACGTATTATGTAAACTAACTAATGTAATAAATATTAAAAAAAAAAATCAATAATGAATTTGGTTTTCATACTAAAATTTTGACAATACATACAATAAAAATTAGTTGTCAACTTTTTATAATCTCTACCACTCATCTTGTTCATATATATGGACAGGAACGTCCACACACACACACACACACACACACACACATATATATATATATATATATATATATATATATATATATATATATATATCAACCACATACACACACACACATACATACATATATATATATATATATATCAACCATTTGTCTATATACGTAAAATTGACAGGAGAATAGATCTTTAATAAGTACAAAATAACAATAACTTTTCATTGTTTACTCTTTTTGTTGGTAGACTAATTGTCTATTATGGTCAACTAGAAATCTTTAATATTACTCAAAATTATGTATTTATATAATGTATCTATATAATATATCATCACTACATAGTATCTGCATAATGTATCTATCAACAAAAAAGATTATCCTATGTCAAAGCAATTGTGAGGACCTAAGAGCCCGAGGACCCGAAGAAAGAAAGGCCAACATTTAGAATGAAAGATGAGGTCTCTTCGGGTGTGCCCGAAGATGAGGTGGCGAGGACGATAACTACATAAGGGGCATGTTACAAATATCTGGTTGTAATAGGCTGATTTGGAAGGTTGCAAAGTTGCATTAAATGCTTGGCAACAACCATTCTGGCCGCATTAATTAGCAAGCATCTCCTCTATCTGTCGCATTAATGTGGACATGACCTGAACAGTGCGGGATGCAAAGTGGAATCTTGTTCCATTGCCGACGGACAAGTGTCACAGGAAAAGGACCGCAGATTGCAAGGTGTAAGGTTACGATGAAAACAGAGAATAGTATAAATAGGAATCAAGAGACTACGAGAAGGGGGCTTTTTGTTGTTGAACCCTCTCTACCAAATGTATTGTATGAGGACTCTTAAGTGAATAAAGCAGCAGGAACGTTTTGAAGTTGATTTTATGAGCTTTTGGTCCTTACAGCAATTTAGAGCCATATAGGCACTCTTGTTAAAATTTTCGTCTTTTACTTCATTCATTCATTTTTTCTTATTTTTTATTTTTTATATTTTTAGCACTTTTATGTGCAAAAAAAACTTATACATGGAATCCATCAAACCAAAAGTTTCTTAGAGAAAAAAAATAAAATCAAGTTTGAAAATCAAAGTAAAGAATTGGGATTTTGGTAGAGAGGAATGAATAATTACCGCTGCAAATATGTTCTTTTCTGCAAGTTAGTAGAGAGAAATGAAATAATTACGAAGCAATGAGGAGAAAAAATCTACTCAAAGAACTGTGTTATAAAGGGGAAGAGAAATATAGAGAGAGAGTGAGGGAAAGAGATCTATGGAAAATAAGAGACCAGAGTGAGTGACAGTGATGGTGTGAGGAAAGAAAAAGAAAAGGGAAAAGGGAAAAGAGAAAGAGTGATAGTGAGAGAGCGTACTGAGAGAGAGATTGTTTTCCAAAAAAATTTTTTGGAAAACAAGCTATAAAAAACAATCTTTATTTTTATTAGGATTTTCCATTGACTAAAGATAATTTTCCGTTGACCAGTTTTTTTTTGTTACTAAACACTGAAAAATATAGAAAATTATCTTTATAGAAAGTTTTCCAGTAAAATAAACAGAGCTAAAAGTGTTGCTTTAATTTGACCACATATACCAAATTTTGACAACATGCAAAAGAGAAATGTAAAGTAAAAATCCCACAAATAAGCCTGGTAATATCAATCAGGTAAATGTAAAAAAAGTATAAGAAGACTAACAAAGGGCTGATAGAAAATATTGGAAATCTCAACAATGGCGACTCCAGGATTTTTTTCTAGGGGGTTCACAATGATAGAGCAAGAAATTTGTCATAGGAGTAAATAAAAAATAAAATAATTTTTCTTCTTGTACATACAACTTCCATATTATATACAATAATCTAAAATAGTATTCTAAATACAATTCAGTATATTATACAACTATATTATTCAATAATATAAAAAAGTTATTAATAGTTTAAAGATCAGTAATACAACAAATATAATTAAATAATTAATCATATATTTTTGTCAAATTAGTAATAACTTATTATATTTATATGTATTATCAATTAAATAAAAATATATGATAAAGAAGAATACTAACACACCTAAGAGTAGAACTAGGAGTAATGTGAAACAAAGAAAAAAAATGGTAACTAATATAAGTTTTTTATATGGCTTTTTTTTATAATCATGTATGGCTTTTTAATCATACATGTGATCGCTCTCTTGGAATTTGAGCAAGCACTAAAAAACTTCTTGGACTTGAAAATCTGTAGAGTATTTATCAAACAATTTGATCAAATAAAGAGAAAAACCAAAAAAATACATAAGAAAGAAAGAGAGATGAAGAGAATGGGAAATAATCACCAATGTAGATAGAGATATATTGGTTGTAACAGTAGTGTAATTTTTTGCTTATGAAGAAAAAATATGCATGAAAAAATAGCTTCATTTTGCTATCAACAATAAAGTAAGCTAGAGTTCTGTAGAGAATATACACATATATTTTTAACAAAGGAGCAAAAATGAAACTTTTTTTTAATAATATTCAATATACAATACGTTTACAAATTTTTTTTAACAAAATCTAGGTGGTAAGTTGTTAATGGTAGGTAAAAAGTGATGTTAATTATGGGTCTAAATAAAAACCAATTAAAACTTGTCACATAACATTTATTGTGAAAATATTATGAAAGTAGCATTAAGATGATCATATTCAAAATTATTTTATTTGGCTTTAAATAAAATTTAGGGTTAGGATGTTCAAATTTTTATTTTATAGGGTCAAAATAAAAGTTAAAAAATTTATATATATATATATATATAATTGACAAGTCAGGGGGTTCATTTTAACCCCTGGCTCTAACATAAGGTCGCCCCTGAATCTCAACCTCAATATTGATACGCAAATTTTACTAAGAAAAAAAAACAAGAGACCATTTAATTAGAGTAAAAAACTCAAAAAAAAAAAAAGAGTAAAACAAAAATCTACAGCATCTAGAGAACAAATCAAACAAAGGTTGTAAAAATATTTGGAAACAAACAAACATTTGCGTATTAATGCAATTTAACTGGTGGATTTGTTTAATTTGAAGCAGTCTGTGAACTGTGAACTGTGAAGTGAGGAAGGGAGACGTGATACACTTGTGGGAGTTGAGATAGTGACACGCTTGTGGTTCCCTTGTTTCAGACTCTTTGGAAGTGGCTAGTGGGAGGTGAGATAGCCTTAGGTGTTTTGGAGTAGTAAAGCTTCGTTGTTAACCCTATTATTAATGCAATCAGTTTTTAACATTTTTAAAAGAGGGCAATTTTCATTTTGTTTTTAGTTAAACCCATCTAATTGTTGTGATAAATCATTCTCAAAAAAGTAAAATAAAATTGTTGTGATAATTGCATGGGTTGGGATAACAATGAGCAATTTCCTTTTTTAAAAGAAGTAAAAAAGAAGTGGACATGTGGAAATTTTTAATTTTTGTTTTTGTTTTAATTTTTAATTTTTTAATTTTATAGTTAAACCTGTCTAATTGTTATGATAATGTTATAGATTGGGACAAGAAAGAGTAGTTTTTTAAAAAAAAAAATATTTAAGGAAGTAACCGTATGTAGGTAAAGTACTTTAATTACAATAGATAAGAAATAGAAATAGAAAGCAGACATTTGAATACAAATAGAAGTAACAGTTTTTCTTTCAGTTCCGATGAAAAAGGTCGATGAAGCGTATGTGGGGTAGTGGGTTTTGGTGGAGTGTCTGTTATTGGTAGTAAAAATTTCGATAAATTTTAAGAATGCTAAATAGCTCTTTTAATCCTTTTTTTTTTTGGTCGGAAATTAAATTAAACTAAAAGATATGTTATTTTAGAATTTGTGTATGGATATTTTGGTACACCAAAAAGTGAAACCCAAGCAAAGAATTTGTTATTAGTTGAAAGAGAGGCTGAGAATAGGTAATAGAAATAATAGTGTTTAAGGACCAAATTGTGTTAAGGGTCACTATTGAAAAGTCTTAAACCTAGTTGGCATTAGCCCAAACCACAGGGTAGTTTACTGAAATTTACCCTAAAATACCTCGCACCCAACGTTTAATAAGTGTAAACAATTGAGGAAAAAACAGTAAAAATACGTCTACTAAATCCCCCTAAAACAATGCCTGATAAAACTATTGCACTCTCCTATTAATTAACAAATTGAAATTTAAATGTTCAGTCTACTATTTAAGGGATTTATCATGTTTGGGATGGACATTTTATTGGTCTAAAATACCCTCGAATCCAACGTTTAATAAGTGAAAACCATTGAGGACAAAGTAGTAAAAATACATCTACTAACTCCCCCTAAAAAAATGCCCGATAAAATTGTTGCACTCTCCCATCAATTTACAAATTGAAATTTAAATGTTCAGTTTACTATTTAAGGGATTTTCCTTATTTGGGATATACATTTTATCAGTCTAAAATATCCTCGCATCCAATGTTTAATAAGTGAAAACAATTGAGGACAAAACAGTAAAAATACGTCTGCTAACTCCCCCTTAAAAAAATGCCCGATAAAATTGTTGCACTGTCCCATCAGTTTACAAATAGAAATTTAAATGTTTAGTCTTCCATCACAATTTTAAATTTTTAGTTATCATCAAGTAGTTACAATGTTGTCCAATCTCTATTCTGAAGTCTCCTACAAATTCCAAAAAAACACACTCACAACTGACACAAGAAGCCAATCTTCCATTCTTCCTAAGTTACTCAAAGCATTAAGGGCATGTTTTGGTAGACTATAATAGGCGCTATAATGTAATAGGTATCCCTATAGTTTAATTATTCTTTAGGTCATGTTTGGTAGACTGTAATAGGCACTGTAATGTAATAGTTATTCCTATAGTTTAGTTATTCTTTAGGTCATGTTTGGTAGACTGTAATAGGCACTGTAATATAACAAATATTCCTATGGTTTAACTATTCAATAGTTTGGTTATATTTTTATTATAAGGAATAGTCATTTCTTATAAATAGCTATTCTTTAAAATGAGGAATAATTATTCCTCTCTAAAAGGGTTGTAATAGCTATTCCTTAGTAGATGTAATAATTTCTAACATTAATATATTTTCAAATAAATAAACTTTCTACTCCACCTAACAATTATGGAAATAAAAAATTATCAAAAAATAACTCATCTCTCTAAAATTTAAAATATATTATTTTCTAGGAAATATAATTGTATGAATGAAATATTTCTTAAAATAGATCATAAGTTTTATTATAATGTAATAACTCTCAACCAAACTAATGAATAAGTTTAGTTATTCCATTACAACACATTTTAGTCCTGGTAATAAAGATTATCATTCCTGTTGTAATCCACATTCAATGTACCAAACGTGCCCTTAAGGCATATATGGTAGTCTGTAATACATACTGTAATGTAATAAATATTTCTACGACATAACTATTCAGTTGGTTGGTTATTATTTTTATTACAATGAATAGTTATTCCTTATGAATAACTATTCTTCAAAATGAAGAATAACTATTCTTTATAAAAAATATTGAATATCTATTTCTTCATCTTATGTAATAACTTTTTAAAAAAATTTCCTAAAAAGCCATTAGTTGCCACATCTTCAAAAAGAAAGAAAATAATTTTTCCTTGTTGTTAATTATTAACTCTATTTTGAACATCCTAAAATAAGTGTATTTTAGGCAGTGGCGATTCTAGGAATTTTTCCCAGGGTATTCATTAAGAAGCATAATTTTTCTTAGTGGCGGCTCTAGGAATTTTTTTCCAAATGTATTGTTGTTTAGTTGTTTCATTAATTTGTTTGTCTTTTATAAACTATAATTTGTTATATTGTTGTTTCATTAATTATAAAATTATTAATTGTTGTTTAGCCTAACATAATGTTTTTTGTTTGTCTTTTATAATGTATTGGTTAATTAAATTATTAATTATTAGTTGTTTTCCCCAATTAATTATTGGTTAATTAATGTCCCAAACAAACAAAATTAATTAGTTCAACTAATTGCTATGGTTGTTTGATACTTGGAACATCACACTATTACTTAACAAAAAAAAAAAAAAAGTCAATAAATTGTGCGGCACAAAAATATATAGGCCGTATAGCTTAAGTCCAAGTCTAAAAAAGAGTGATTTATTACATATTTTACGACCATTAGTTAAACTAATCAACTAGCACACACCACACAACCATATTTATTAATTATTAGTTGTACACTTGCACTTGCACTAGCACTAACACACAGTAAATTAGATAAAACCAATTTATTGTATCTCACCAAAAGACACCAACACCAACACTAAAAGACAATTGATAATCTCCCCAACATCAACACCAACACCTTGCACTTACACCAACACCAACACCAACACTATATCAAAAAAAAAAGAAGCACCAACACCAATATCGGATAAAGCCAAAAACAAACAGGGTAAATGTTAAAAAAGTGAGACTGAGATGAAGAGAGAGAGAGAGAGAGACTGAGAGTGAGACAGGGAGAGATTGAGATAGAGATGAAATACCTTGAGGTTGAGGGAGCAGGGAGGCCTGAGGTTGAGGGGTGGCGTCGTCGGGACTCGGGCAGAACATCGAGGCGAGGAAGACCAATCTGATCTCCAATCTGATATGTTCAGCCGTTTTGGAGCTCGAGTTTGAAGCCCGATCTGGCAATCCCCTTCTCCGATCTGGCGATCCGTTGGTTCTGGCGTTCTGCTGTTCTAAAGCTCAGTATAGGTTTATGGGTTAGATTTTTTTTCTTTAGACTTTAGGTTAGGTTTCTTTCTTTCTTTCAAGTGCCATCTATTGGTTTCTGGTTTTAGTATAGTGGGTTTTGGTTTGTTTGGGTTTTTTTTTTTTTTGAGAATCCGTGAGTTTGCTACTGTAATCTGTTGGGTTTGCTTTATTGATTGATGTTAGGCTTTTTTTCCTAGTGGGCTTGCTTTGTTACCATTTTTTAGTTCAAATTTTTTTTTGGGCTTATTTCTTTTTTGCTTGAAAGTAAGAACAATTTTTTTTTTTTTTAGTTGAGAGTGTTCCTAATTTTGATTGAGGGTGTTCCTCATTTTTTTTAAGGGTAAACAAATAAAATAATTTTAATTATTATATATAAAATATTTTTTTTTTTTCAGTTCAGGGTGTTCCTAGGAACACCCTGGGATCAACGTGGTGCTGCCCACCTCACTCTCTCCTTTTCAACTTCTACTCTCACCTCTCTCTCCGGTCCCTCAGTTTAGCCTCCTCCATTCCCTGAGAGCAAAGCCTTCCTCAGGCTCCATCTCCATTGGAGGGGGCAAAATTGAACCGTTCGATCCAGGATACCCTTCATCGAAGTCCTCACCGATTGCTTCATTGGCATAGATCTTCGAGACTGGTTGCGACGCGAACGCGTCATCTCCGACGGAGAAAGAGGTGTCATTGTTGTTGTGGAAGATCAGTGAATCAATGGCCAAGTCCTTGAGTGGATTAGAGTTGGCAAAATGAGTTGCAGCGAACGAGTTGAATCGCTAGGAGGGTTTGATTATTGGGTTATTTGATCGGTGTCATTGAGTGAGTCAATGTCGTTTTTGTTTGATGTTGTTGTTTGATCGGTGGGTTTTGATTAGTGGGTTGTTTGATGTCGTTGTTTGATCGCCGCGGCTCTAATCGTTAATGGTGGCTGGGTATTGAGTCAAGAATGAATATTTTATTAAATAAATGTGTAGAATAGACAAACTAATGTGAGTATTTTGTAAAAATAGATGTGTAAAATAGAAAAAGTATATTTTTTCTTATAAAATGGACAGAAATTATGCATCCACTAATGTGGATGCTCTAACTATAGTAAATTGAGATAAATAGAAAATTATCACTAATAATAAAAAAATGGTCTAGTTAATGTGGGCCTTAGGACACACATTAACCTATCTATTTTTTGAAACATTTTATGAGAAATTGAAAAAGCTGTAAAAATTTTTTAATTTCCAATAAATTTTTTTAAAAAAAATGGTATACTATTAGGTGCACATTAGTAAAATAAAAAAATAAAAAAATAAAAAAGTTAAGAAGGTATTTGATATACTCACTTAAACATATATTTTCAGTTTTTAAACAACATTATACTTATTTTTATACATTTTTTACCTCACACATATTTTTATATACATTTTCAAATATCAAAATATATATTTTGAAACACATGTACCAAATAGGCTCTTAGACTCTGTCTGCCGTCACGCTTCCCCCGCATCATCATCGTTTATTCATTTCTAATTCTAGCCACTCGGGTCCCCGCATCAGCTTCCGTGTCCTATGCCATAACTCATCAGTCTACCAAAGATCCATCCACCAACTCTCTAAAACCAATCTACACCGTTCATTTCACACACTCTAACCTATTAATACCCACATTCGCTCCTTCAGTCTCTCGTGTCTCACTCTCTCTCTCCCTACCCCCTAATCTAATCAGATCCAATTCTCGACCCTCATTCTCAACATGGCTTTGTTGGTAGAGAAAACCACAAGCGGTCGTGAGTACAAGGTGAAGGACATGTCTCAGGCCGACTTCGGTCGTCTCGAGATCGAGCTGGCCGAAGTGGAGATGCCAGGTCTCATGTCCTGCAGAACTGAGTTCGGCCCTTCACAGCCCTTCAAGGGAGCCAGAATCACAGGCTCCCTCCACATGACCATCCAAACCGCTGTCCTCATCGAGACCCTGACGGCCCTCGGCGCCGAGGTCCGTTGGTGTTCATGCAACATCTTCTCGACCCAGGACCACGCCGCCGCCGCCATCGCCCGTGACTCCGCCGCCGTGTTCGCCTGGAAAGGGGAGACCCTTCAGGAGTACTGGTGGTGCACCGAGCGTGCTCTCGACTGGGGTCCCGGTGGTGGGCCCGATCTCATTGTCGATGACGGTGGTGACGCCACTCTGCTCATCCACGAGGGTGTTAAGGCCGAGGAGTTGTTCGAGAAGAATGGGACTCTCCCAGACCCTGCTTCCACCGACAACGCCGAGTTCCAGATTGTGCTGACCATTATCAGAGATGGGTTGAAGACAGACCCCAAGAGGTACCACAAGATGAAGCAAAGATTGGTTGGTGTGTCCGAGGAGACAACCACTGGAGTTAAGAGGCTTTACCAGATGCAGTTCAATGGTTCCCTCTTGTTCCCTGCTATTAACGTTAACGACTCCGTCACCAAGAGCAAGGTAATAACTAAAAACGTTGTCTTTTGTCATTTTCGTTTAGATCTGGGGGCCCTTATTGTTGTTAATGAATTAATTGGTTTAGGGTAGATTTTGATTTGATTTAAGTTCTAGATCTAGTTTGTCTTTTGGGTTTTGCATCAGATCTGATATGGAAATGCTCTGTGTTCTATTCGTGTTTACTCTTTAGCTATTTTGATAACTTGACTGAAAATAGAACACCAGAAATGAATAGTGTAGTCTAAAAATAAATTTGTAGTGCATATTCTAGTGGATCTTATTTATTTAGTTATTTTTATTGAATTTGTAGGATTTCGAATCTAAGATCCAATGTTGGGTTTGCTTTTATGTGTTTGTTACTTTTGTGAGATTACTTGTAATTGTTGGACGCATCCATCTCTTTTTTTAACAAGCGGATCTTTAATACATTAACAATCTTAATTCATAGTTGGTGCATCTTTTAATACAAGTGTTTTAGTGATTGATCTGTATGTCATATGATTGATCTAATAATGGGCGTGATCTTTTGTTGGAACAGTTTGATAACTTGTATGGATGCCGCCATTCCCTCCCCGATGGTTTGATGAGGGCAACTGATGTCATGATTGCCGGCAAGGTTGCTGTTGTTGCTGGATATGGTGATGTTGGCAAGGGCTGTGCTGCTGCCTTGAAGCAAGCTGGTGCCCGTGTGATTGTGACTGAGATTGATCCAATTTGTGCTCTTCAGGCCCTTATGGAAGGCCTCCAAGTTCTAACCCTTGAGGATGTTGTATCTGAGGCTGACATCTTTGTAACCACCACCGGTAACAAGGACATCATCATGGTTGACCACATGAGGAAGATGAAGAACAATGCCATTGTTTGCAACATTGGTCACTTTGACAATGAGATTGACATGCTTGGCCTTGAGAACTATCCAGGTGTGAAGCGCATCACCATCAAGCCCCAAACAGACAGGTGGGTCTTCCCTGATACAAACTCAGGCATCATTGTGTTGGCCGAGGGTCGGCTCATGAACTTGGGTTGTGCCACAGGGCACCCAAGTTTCGTGATGTCTTGCTCATTTACAAACCAGGTGATTGCACAGCTTGAGCTGTGGAAGGAGAGGACTAGCGGGAAATATGAGAAGAAGGTCTATGTCTTGCCAAAGCACCTTGATGAGAAGGTTGCTGCACTTCACCTTGGCAAACTTGGGGCTAGGCTCACCAAGCTCAGCAAGGACCAGGCTGACTATATTAGTGTCCCTGTGGAGGGTCCATACAAGCCTGCTCACTACAGGTACTGAGAAGAGTCAAGAGAGCAAGGCATATCAAGAAAACCAATATATTTGATATTTGGACCGGCTTGAATTACAAATTTATGACTTTTATTAGGATGTTAGGTTTTGAATTTCTTTTTGGTAGGGGCTTTTTGTGTTTGGTGGTGGATGTTATGGAGGAAAGAAATTGGTTGGTCTCTGTTGAAAGGAGACCAATTGGGGTATCAATAAGGGTTGGATGGGGCTGTGTGGGAATATATTATTGACAGATGCTGTTTGAGTTTTTGTTGCGTTTGTTATTAAAACCTAAAAAAAAAGGACTGCTATTTCCTTAGCTTTCTGTCTTGTTTTGGTGGCTCTCTACTCTCGACCTTCTGGTCTATTTTCATATGCAATGTGACTTTTTTTTTAAATGCCATTAAATATTTTTCCGCACTAAGATATTTTTTTAGAAGAATCACTTATAAGATTAGTGTAGCCTGTAGGTATATAATACTATAATAGTCACTTCTTTTTTCCCCTTTATTTTTATTTTTTTCAAATTTTATATTTTCAACTTGGTAATGGTGACTGTCACTCTCCTTTGGCTCAATGAAACTCAAAACTACAGGAAGCCAGGTTCAAATTCCCTAAGTACAAAAATATCTTTTTTTATGTTTTTTGGTGAAAAGGCAAATTCATTAGCAACTAAACAACAGCAAAAGAAGAAGATACAGCACGAACGTACTGAACCCCCGCAGAGTCTAAACTAAGCAACGGCGCGCGAGGTTCCAAAAAAACAACAAAATCTTGAGGTAACAAAGCTCCCCTTCTAGCAAGGGCACCATCACAATTGGTGGTTTACCTATATTAATGCTGACTTCTAACCGTAGGAATATCCCTCAAGCTGATCCTACATAGTTGGATTCCATCTCTCAACAGCCACAGCTCAGCTACAAGACTGGTGGTAACACCAATGGCTTCAGCATAGCCTTTGACCTAATCTCCACTATAATTCTAGATCGGCCCTCCTCCCAACGGCCACAACTCAACTACAACGCTGGTGGTAACACTAACACCAATGGCTCTAGCATAGCCTTTGACCCAATCTCTATTATCATTCCAGATCAGCCCTCCTCCCACTAGCCCATGATTTCCTAGGGAAGAACCATCCCAATTCAACTTATACCAGCTCACTGGAGGCCTAAGCCGGTTAACTTTCATATTGGTGTGAGAACAGGTTAGCTTACTATTAATGCCAATGAATGGTAACTCCGTTGCTTTGGCCAAGGTCTCTGCCTTCAAGTTTCTATGAGACCTCTTATTCCTGAAGACGACACTATTCCTTTGAAGCCATAAGGACCAGATCCTAAAGGAAAACAAGATACCCCAGTCAACATCCAAAAAAAAAGAAGGCTTGGAACTACAACAGTTTAATCTCAGCCAGTCGAGAACATTAGCTCCATAAAACAGAGTGGCTTGTATGGGGGAAGGGAAAGAATTTCAAAAGTATTGAGCAAAACGACAGTCTCTCAAAGCATGGATTATAGACTCGGGCTTCATTACAAATCGGACATAAAGGGGGTATTTCCATCCTTCTAGCAGTAATGGTAGCTTGAACCAGTATACTCTTATGATAGCACTGCCATAAAAAGCATTTCACCTTGGGAATGGTTAGGACTTTACAGATCCAATCCCCTCTGAATGGTTCAGTCTGGCATCCCTCTTCTTCTATATTTGCTAACCTGTAAGCTTCCTTGAGTTCGAACATCTCACTTAGGGAAGATGACCAAGTAACGTGATCTCCACTCTGAGGGGAAAAGGATATAGGAGTGGCTTTTATTTCAAGAAGCAAGTTATTATGCAAAGTAGTTCACTGTGTCAAAATCATTTTCTCTATAATGCTTCATATTTGATGTTCATACAACAAGGAAGAGATTTACTGAATCGAAACTTCAGTCCTTGGATTCACAATCTCTTATTGATTCTTATCTCAAAGTCTTGGAGTCAGCTAAAGAGAAGAGATCTCCAGAAAAGGTTCCTGACATTTGCTTCACAGATCTTATCAATTGATGCATATCAGAATGAATATGTTTATGCATCACTTTTGCGATTATAGAGGTGCTAATGGTATTATGGGGCATCCCCTGCAGCAAATACAACATTGCAGTTGATATGTGGTAAATGTTTGATCCCTTTGAAAGGGTTGCCTGTGCTCATCATGTTTGCCCTTGCTGTGACTCTCTGTGGAAGATGAAGATGAGTTTGTTAAAAAGGTTGGTCTATTTCATCATTAGGTTAATCATTGGACTGTAGCACACACTAGTTTGTTTGTTTGTTTTTTTTTTTTTGGGAATGTTTGGTGTTGCACTAGGATGCCCATTAAATCTGGTGGCTGATATTTTCTTGTGAATTACGCAAGAGTGAAGGCAGCAAGTTCTGTTGAGCATATGAAAGTGCTAGCTGTGGATACCTCAAGTGCTGACTCTCATTTTCAGCAGTTGGACAAGCTCCGTATGGTTTATGAAGAATATGTTAAAATCGGAAAGGAAACAATTCCTAATGCTGAGAAAGATTTGCATGAGCTTACTCGTGCTGGATCAAAAGTCACAAGCCCCTGATGATGTACTTACCAATTCTGGTAATTTCTCTTCAATTGAGTATTGTCAACTTTTGAGGGAAGCATGTGTTGTACACTGTTCACTATAATTCAACCTCCAAACAATGAAGTTCTATGTGTAATACTGTGTTTTCCCTTACAGCATAGACAAAATATGGTAGTATGTGGGAAGGATGATGCTTGGATATAGTTAATGGGTTACTAGTCTCATCACACGCTCTTCGCGTGTGCGATAGGACTTTTCTTTTTTAGTGGTCCTATTTTGTAGAAAAAAACTGTATTTAATTATTTTATATATATATATATATATGATTTTTATTTTAAAAATCTAATTTATAAGTGAATAAATCAATTTAAAAATTAATAGGAGAGTGGTCCTATTTTTTAGGCAATATTTTAGTGGGAGTTGGAGTTGCATTTTTACTGAATTGTCCTTTAGTTTTGTCTCTACTTAAACATAAGGCTGTAGGGGCATCTTTGAACTAAAAAATGAGTTTTTACCGGATTGTCTTTTAGTTTTGTCTCTATTTAAATATAGGATTGTAGGGGTATTTTTGAACTAAAAAAATAAGAATCCAAACAGGGAAAACCCCTTAAATAGTAGTATAGATATGATGTGACCTTTGGAAGACTGGGGTACATTTCTTTTGAAACAAACAAAACAAAAAGTAGTACTTTAGTCAAGAGCAGTTAAAAAAAAAAAAACTCTATCTTGCTTCATGTTTTAACATGACAACAAAGATCATGTCAAGTTCAAGAAGAAATAAAATTAAGGGGTGATTTGATTTGAGATAGGGGCACTACAAGGAGAAAAAGTAGTTGATTGAGACTAAGAAATGTTGCGATTGCTTTTGATCAAACAGATGACACACCCCTTAAAAGAGCAGAATGGTATGAAAGTATTTCTGCCACCAGCACAAAAGTAATTGACCGTATTAGTAGTAGCATTAAGTTTGTTGTTATCATTTTACTAGAATCCATATCAATTTCATCAAAAAAAGAGAGTACAATCAAAACTGAAAATGAAGTAATAAACTTCTTCCTCTTTTTTGTAACTTGTCTGAGTAGTGCCTCGTGGATGAGGTTTCCTTACAATGATTTAATATGTTGTTAATTTTTTTCTTAGGGAATTCTCTCTTCCTTTCCCTTCTTAAGGCCGGATAGATTATAAGTGGTAGTATCTGTGCGTGAGAACAGATGGGGAAGGTCGAAAGTGGATCAAGAAGCCCCTGCCCGCTATTTGAGCTTTCTATTATTGTTGAAGCTTGTTTGTTTTGCTAAATCGAAAAGTCTTTTCTTATAACGGTTTAAGTGTTTTTCATCACCAACCATGGCTGTTATCTGTTGTAGGTCATATACGTATTTTAGCTCAAGTAAAGGCTAGTAAGGACTCAATTGAGGCCTTGGTACAACCTGTTGAAACTGCTGACAGTCTCTTCCTAGAAATTCAAAGGCTGATAAGAACTCAATTGAAGGTTTTTTAATGGTGAGAAAACTCTATTTTTCTCTTTTCTTTCAAATTGCCATTATTGAAAAAACTTAATCCCCACTATATTCTGTCACTAGCCAATTGGCTCATAATATATAGGAAAAAAATGCTCACATACCCCCTAAATTTAAGGTAGTAGCCGTTACATTCTCTGAATTTACTTCTTAAATTTCACACATTTGGCAATTCATTATGTCTGTTAGTTTGCTATTAAAATATTAACATAATATGCACTTGAAATGCACGTGATGTTAAAATACCAAAACCAAAAGTCCAAACCCCTATGGAAGAAAAGAGAAACATTTTGAGTGTAAGAGAGAGAAATGGTTAGAACCAACGATTACCCCTCTCTCTGGTGTTAGAAGTTTTTGGCCTGCTGTCCAAGTTCTCGCCTCGCCTTTTGTGTGGGTCTTTTTTGCAAGTGTTGGGCTGGGCCAGTACACTAGACCCAAAGTTTTTTGGATCGAGGAGTTGGGACCAGTCCAAGAGCAAACCTTCCTGGTCTGTTTTGTGCACAAACAATGCCCTTGTTGGTCAGGTCTTGATTGTACGCTTACGGCAGGCAGAACTATCACGTTAACTACACCAGACAGATATAATAAATATAATAATAAGAATTTAGGCAAAATAGTTAGTGGGCCTTAATGGTGGGTGCCCGTCTTACACGATGTTAACAAAGTAATGAGTATTAGATGGAGAATAAGGAACATATTAAAGAAACAAATGTCAGCCTGCCGCGTTAAGCCGTTCCACG
This sequence comes from Castanea sativa, assembly GCF_040712315.1. Taxonomy (NCBI): domain Eukaryota; kingdom Viridiplantae; phylum Streptophyta; class Magnoliopsida; order Fagales; family Fagaceae; genus Castanea; species Castanea sativa. The sequence goes on along the minus strand of NC_134016.1, from coordinate 15,847,363 downwards.
GAGTGTGTTAGGAAGGGAAACCACTCCTTCAACGCGACTAATCTCTTTGAGGAGGAAATTAGCTGCTTTGAGGAGGAAATTAGCTGCTTTGAAGGAACGGTCCTAAGTGACTTGGGTTGAATGAAGTTTCTTCCTTCTATTACCAGAGAGCATGGGTTGGAAGGGGAGAGGGAGATTAACCCATTCGGTGCATGCCAATCACTCTATTCCCTCTACCTCTCTCTCACTTCTTTTCTTATTCTGTTTTCTTTTGTTTTTTTCTTTCTTGTTTTTACTCTCTTTTTATTCTTTCTCTCTTATTCTTCTTGTTTCTCTCGCTCCCCTGTTTTTGTGATTCTAGCGACTATCTTACAGAGGTTTTCCCCCCGTCTGTCCCTAGTCGTGCACAGTAGGGCTCCTTATATAGGGTCACCCGTGCTTGGCTTTTTACCATTTTAACCCTTAACCGTTTTTGTCTGGCATAGGTTCTTTTGCCGACCGTCACTAATTGGTCAGTCACCCAGCCAGCGCCCCTCCGACTCAGTCAGAGAAAGCCTTTTTCGTTTTGCTTGCTCCTTGTGGCATTCTTACTTGCCACAGTGTGAATACTTTCCTTCCCTCAATCTCTCACGGCATGCACCTGGTGGTTCCCACCCAGCCTTACCTCTTTTGGATAGTATGTCATCCCAGCAGGACAGTACTTCCAAAAGAGCTTAAGCAGAAAACATGAAAATGGGTCTTTCCCCTTCCCCACCGCCAGACCATACCCCCTTTACCTCTGACCCATGACCTCACCATTTCCTATATTAGCTGGGTACAGGCTGGTGGTGTCTGGGCCTTGCGCGTGCTTTGCCTTCATGCTTGTTCAAAATTCTGCCTGCTGTTCATCTGTCTGCCGTGGTTTAAACAATAAACTGCCTAGTCTGCTACTTGTTTTTGGCTTCTTTCAGCATGGGCTGTTTCACCTGACTCCTTATTTATGGCCTGCATCTCCTAAGGGTTGGGCCTTGCCTGGTTGTGGGCCGTTCCAAGCCTTTATTCCCAGCTCCTGTTACTTGTTTCCTGCCACACAGTTCTGTTGTGCCTGCAGTGAGGTCTACCTGACCCAAGCCTGCTGGGCCATTTTAGACCTTTTCTGTTTATCCTTTCTTCGAAGGCCTAATGATCTCACTGGGCCCTTTGCTACTTGTGGGCTCCCGTTGTCCCGCCTACTTTCATTTGGGCGTCCTTGGCCCACTTATTCTCTTGGGCATCCTTGACCCTTTTTTCTACTTTAAATGTTTCCCATGGGTTTTTAATAACTTCTTGGACTTTCTTGGCCCAAGTATTTCTCACCTTTACCTTGGAGTTCATGGGTTTTCCATAGCCCCTTACTTTTTTTATTTGCACTACTTTGGGCCTGCTGTAGCAGCCGTGGCCTATTCTCTCTTTTCCACATCCATATAGCCCATGGGTTTGTTGTTACTTTCTTCCGGGCCTTTTTAGGCCCACTTACTTCTTCAGGATCTATTTATTTGCTTTTTTAGACCCATTATCCATTATTCTTGCCACTTAGCTTAATGACACTCCATACTACTTTCTTTTGCCCCCTGACTTTAAGCCTACTTCCCTGCTAGGCTCGTAAAAAAAAAGAAAAATGAGCATCTACACCTTTCAACAGCATATACAGATCCACACCTTACCCACCAAAAAAAAAAAAAAAAAAACCTCAACTCTCTAAAGCCAATTAGTTTCAATTTTTTTTGAGACATAGTTTCAATTTTAAGAAGGCTATAATGGATCCGGACATAGGGGATTGCACCTCTAAAGTTTACAACACAAGGAAAATAAAAAGAAATCACTATACATCCGCACATAAAATAGTGTGTTCAACCCATTAGAGAAGGCAAATTAATAATTTCAAAACAAGAACTACTTGAAAAGGCCTCCCTATCTATTATGAACAAGATTTCCAATTCTTTGAACAAACTTGCCTCGTCTCAATGAAAATATAATCAAGTATGATGGGACTGACGAAATCAACTACAGACAAGTTCAATACTGTAGACGATACCACTCCCTTAGACGAACCAAAGCAGGTATCCACATCACCGACGAGGATACCAGGATCATTCAATGCCCCCAATAATGCCTCAGGCGGTTACAACACCAGCTGAATAGACCGTTGAGGGCATATTAAAAACCCATTACTTAGCAAGAAGCGTTACCAAGAAAGACATTAATGTCACAACGGCTAGAATCCAGAGGAACATATATAAAGTCGTCACATCGCCAACAAGAGGTACACACATAATCACAAGCTATACTGAGTTATTCTGACCTATTGTTATAAGAATTCCTTGGTACTAACTTTGGCATCGGAGGCGTTGTAGCAGGCACCACACCGGTGACCATTTTAGCGAGCTCTTACTTCCACTGTGACGCAGGAGAGCGCCTAGCCCTATCCGGACGAACTCACTACAACTGACGAACCTTTGCTTCATCAAAGTAAATAACAAATATGCTTTTCAATCATCTTAAAGAGAGATATAGATGCTTTTCAATGATCTCATTACAAAAAACTTTTCACTTCAATCTTCTCCAACCCGAAGTCGTTTGAGACTGACAAATCAATGGTCAATACTTCCTTCCTATCTTTATACCCAAAAATCGTATAAATTTTTCTTAAGGCTCATCTCTTTCAACTGAATTTGTAAATTCATAGGAGGGTGGCTGTGCCCTGCTGCATCATTTCCGAATGCCACAGAAATGAAATCATTATTCCATTTAAATGGCTCATTAGGTCAGATGACTGTGCTTCCAATAGAAGTCACCAATCTGGTAAATCAAAAGGCATTTTTTTAAACTCTTATTTGTAAAATTTTATGCATGAACTATGAATCTATGATATTTGATTGTCTATATAAAATATATCTTGGTTTTTAATCGAAATTCATCAAGTTGATCTTCCTTTATGCATTCAAAAGGACCATGGAAACCACGTACAGGGTCTCCAAATTGTCTCAAAAGTCAAGCTATTCGTTCAAAAGGTATGTCATACTAATGCTTTGCCCACAAGAAGTAGTCTATTCATATATGCAATTAAAAGAAGAAAAAGGAACATTAATTGAGATTTTTTTTAATAAAATTTTTGGTAAACATTAATTAAGCATCTTTTTCTTTTATGTTAAATTGTGGACTAAAGATGTATGGGTGGAAATCAATTTCATTTTGTGATGAATTAACTGAGCTCAAAAACTTTTTGTAGTATACTCTCAAGCAAGTGCCTCATCTCTGCAAAAACAAAGTCAGTTGCAACCTGCATCAAACCACAAGAAATTTGTCAAGCTCTCCCACTTATTGGCAGTGACGCAGCTGGACAACAGAAAACAATTTTACTCGAAAATAAACATTGAAATATCATATAAGGGATAAAACCTAGATGTCTTCACCTAGGGTTACTTGGAATTAGCACCAAGCACAGCTTGAGTCGGCACCAATCATAAAACTGAAGAAAGCTTTATTACCATTAAGAAAAACATTTTCTTACAAAATTGATAATTGTGCTTAAATAAAGAAGGCGTAACTACACTCCACTTCTTTGAGATTTGAGGAAATGACACTCTACTTAAAGTAGAAGGAAAAAACCATTCACCTCACACAGTTGAAGAAAATAACACTTCCCCTTTTTGTTTAATATTAATAATGGAATATTTTAAAATTTTAAAAGATTTTCTTTAACAAAGTTTAACCATGATTAGTAAAAACGTAACTAATAAATATATAATTAAAATGCAAAATTTATGAAGCACCAAAAAATTTACATCAATAAATCTCTTCTTAGCTAGTTGAAAAAAGAAAAAAGAAAAAGAAAAAGTCATTTTGAATATTTTAAAATACTCTTTATTTAAAAATTCAAAACAATGAATTTTAATACCGAAATGGATAATAATTTTGGAAGCCTGTCATTAAGTAAGAAAGTAAGATAGTGCACAACATTTTTAATATCAATTTAACAAAGTTTGGTCATGTCAATGGAGGAAAGTGTTTCTTATCTTTAAGTTTGTAGTAGAGTGTTATTCTCTTAAACCTCAAAGGAGTAGAGTGTAATTACCTTAATAATGAATAACAAAATATGTATATAAAAAAACTCTAATTAAATGATACCAAAACTAAACAAAAACAAATTTAACAAAAAACAAAAAAAAAAAACAAAAAAGCCAACGGAAAAAGGGATAAAACGTAGGACCCCAAGCATTGCTGGAGTGAACATCAATCCAAAAAATTACCTTGAAAATTATGCTTAAATAAAGAATAACAAACTACATAAAAGAAACCTTAATTATTAAATGATTGGGCTTAATAGGATTTGAAGCCCAATTATTAGTAGGCTTCATCCACAAGACCATAGGGTGGGCTGTCTTGTTTTTGCTCTTAGGCCCATAAGTATGCATAATTGAAGGCCTATATTTTGTGTTTGCATCAAGTAGCCTCCATCCAATTGAGTGGAGGTTAATTTTGATGCAGTTTTATATTCCACAAGAAAAACTGGAGCTACTGTAGTTGTTACAAGGAATCATATACCCAATTTCAACCTTGTCATCATTGGTAGTACTCTTCAACAATTAGAGAAGTAAATTTTTACTAAAGGCTTTCACAGCTAGTCATATCATAATAGACTATGATAATAAAACCATTATTACAGCTCTACAAATTATTATGTGCCATAAGATCTATCTGAACGCATTAAAGTAACATCTCAAGATTTCATGCTTGTCTGACTTGCTCTCTCTTAATCCGGTTTGATGTTTGAATTCATCCTCAGGAAGTCAAAAAAGGCTAAATTTTATATGGTACCAGCTGTGAAAGTTTGTCTGTTAGTTGCTTTGTTTTCTGTATGTAGTGTTTGTACAATCAGAACCAGAAAAGAAAAAGAAAAAAGTTGTAGTATGAAATTATACAATATATAATAGTTTTTTTCTTTTTTCTTTTTTTGAGATAAAATTACTATAGTAGTTACAACTATTTCTTTTTAAAGCACAGTGGTTATAACTTTATAAGTTGTCTCAATTCACTCTTTTTGGGGTTCATACGCAAAAGTTTTGGACTGAATCAAGCCTAATTATGCAAGCCAAACAAGTTGGCTCTTACAATGACAGAGTGAGAGCCTCCTCTTCCTTTATGAGAACAAAAGAACTATCAAAGTTTGCCCGGTGTCTCCATATTTTCTCAAAAATCAAAGCTCTTCCATTCCATGGAAGGCATGCAATTAATCTTTAGCTACAAGAAATAATTTATATTATTAAAAAAAAAAAACCTGAAGAAATTGAAGCATCATCTTCTTTTTATGCTTACGGACTTAAGATGTATGGGGAGGTCTAGCTTAGAAGTTATTTTTCTATTTGTAATAGGTAGATAATGGGGAGGGGAGGATGAAGTTCGAGTGACAAATATAAGACATCGCAAACAATGTCATTGTTATTGGACTATCAATTTAAACCCCCAAAGTTTACTTTTCTAGTTGCTTTGTGAACAGCTTGAAGTAAGCCATTGGTGAAATCATGGCTTGAATTTAAGATTTACATGCTGACTTGGTAGGCTGAGGTAAATAGAAAGGCGTGTCACATTTGAAAACTTGACTTCAACTCACAATTTAATTTGAAAAAATTGAACTTAAGAGGTGGAAGTCATGATTTTATTTTGTATGAAAGAACCATTTTTCATTTCTCTAACATCTCTTGTTCCTCGCCTTTGCCCCATTCTGTCTTACACCTGCCTCACATCTCTCCCCATCTTTAGGCAACCCTCCTCCATCAACGATGATGCTTTTGGTAGATGACAGCTAAGACTGTAAATGAATTGAAATTTTTATAATAACATATAGACTTAGCTTGGGAAAAACTTTATTTATATTCGTTTATTTAGTAAATGAGTTGATTTCTAAATCAAGTTTAGGCTTGATTATTAAACGAGTCAAATTCAAACATAATAATGTGTTTTCAAGTACACTTATGAGCATAGAGCACGATTTACATATATATAGTATTATATATTTATATGTATACATTATAAAAATATATAAATATATACTTAAGATTGAATTTAAAAGTTTGTAAAAAAGTTAATAACATATTAAATTATTATTTGTGATTTATTGATAATATAAATGCAATATTGATGAATCTAATTTTTATAGTTTCATAAACGAAAAAAATCATTTTATCTAATTAACTCAAAAAATATAATTTTAACTATAATTTAGTTATTAATTATTAATATAGATTTGTAAAGAGGTAAAAAAAAATTAATTTGTAATGTTTATTGTGGAAAAAGAATAAGTTAATTAAGTTACTTATAAATAAACTCGAATTTGTTTGACAAAAAATGAACTAAGTTAAACAAATAATTTTATTTAGTAATAAACTTAAACTTGACACTTTTTCGAATAAAATAAATGTGCTGCTCTTGGATTTTTAATATTTGGCTCAATTCAGTCAGTTTACAGCCTTAACAGCAACACATGCCTCTCTCTCTCTCTCTCTCTCTCAAAAGAAATGTTAGTGTTGTAGGTGTAATCACACCCTGACAATGGTGTATCTATACACTTGATTTCCAATTTTTCTTCTAGAGAAGTGGGTGATATTCTCATGCAGGAAATTTGATTAGGGACACAATGCAACACTTTAAGAGGACTTGCATTGGTGTTAAGAGAAGCTCACAAAGTGTTTTAACTCTCCATGAAGAAGCATATTGATGTCTATAATAGAGGGCAATCCATTCACGCCTGGATCAAAGGAAATTTGATTAGTGAGACAATGCAAACCCTTTTCACTCTAATCAAATTTCTTGCATGTGATTTTCATCCTTACAGAATTTCATTTCTCTAAGACCAACCAGAATTATTATTATTATTATTATTATTATTATTATTATTTATTTGGGGTCTTGCTGGTGAAGTACTCCATCAATAGCAAAGCTACTCCAATAATAATAAATAAGTAATATTAACTGTATCAACAAATGAGTAACCCCTTTGATATTGCTCGCCACTCATCTAAAACTCAATTTGGTAACGAAACAAGTCCAATAACACACATTGTGTCTAGCAGATTAGGTCAATGACAATCACTTATAGGCACGATATCTGATGATGAATCCTCCTTTTTTAAAGTCCAATTTGGACAAGCTTAACTTCAAACTGAAATATGTGTTTTGTTGATTAAGATTAGCCTATGATTACTGACAATTTCAACTTATTTAACTAAAATTGGGAGTTTTTATTTCTTTATTGTTAATTCAATAATTGGGAGAAGTGAGATTTGTATTTGGACATTCATGTTAAAAATACCAAGAAAGAAGTGCCAATTGAGCTACAATTCTCTTAATACTAAAATCATAAATTAAAATAATGATTAAAGGTCCGTTTAGATGTAGCTAAAACTGAAAATTAAAAACTGAAAAATATTGTAGCAAAATAATTTTTTAATGTGTAAAAAACACTGTTCACGCTTAAAATCACTGTTTATTAATCTAAAAATCACTGTTCATAGCTAATGAACAGTATACAATACGCGTCCTATTGAAAAAAAAAGAAAAAAGAAAAAAGAAAAGAAAAGGGAAGGGGCTGAAACGCAGACGCTGGTCGTTTCAGCCCCTCCCAGATGCACACTAAATGTGGCACTCATTATACTCTTATCCAATTCAAGCTGCTAAATAATAATAGAGATTGTGACTAGAAGTTATGATATTAGCTAAAATTGTTGTCACCTAAAGTCAATTGTAGCGTACTTTCTAAAATGGTTTGAAAAGATTTGAATTTGTGCAAAACGTTTATGAAGTCATACAGTATTTTTAAAATTGTTTATAGAGTTGTATTTTTGTATAAAGTTTATAAAATTTTATGCCAAATGCATGGTCCTTCTGTATGGCGTTTTTGTATTATTCATTCATTCTTAAAACAAAACATTAATAAAATAATTTTAAAAAGGAAAAAAAAGAAAAGTAAAAGTAAAAGTAAATTCAATGAGATATTTTAAGGGTACGAACAAGCAAGCACCAAAATATAAATAAAAAATAAAAGAAAATAGAAAAAGATAAAAGCCTTTCATAGGTAACACCGTAGAAGGCGTGAAAGATGCGTGGGCCGCACATCATGTGGTCTGTGTCAAATTTGGACGCAAAGCATCTTGGTGCAATGGCCCAACCGGATATTTTATCAAGTTATAGCTCGTTGTGTACTCTACCTTAATCCCAAATTAATTAGCCCAAGTTAGGACTTAACATGCATTAGCATTCTAAACCAAACTAATTATTAAGGGTCCTTATTTTAGGGAGAAAAGTGGGAAGAGGAGAGGAGAGAAGAAAAAGTAGGGGAAAAAAGTGTGTTTGTTCAAGAAGGAAAGGGAAGGAGACTGTAAAAACGGTGGATTCTAAGAATTCTCTTTCCAGTTCCACCATTTGGGGTAGGGCTATTCACGAGTCTGGTTGGATTGGGTTTGGGCTTGACTTGTACTCGACTTGTCCGGATTGGGTGGCTTAAATTTTTTACCCGCACTCAACCGAACGTATGGGTCGGACCTGGTGGTTTGGGCCGCGTGTTTTGCGGGTTGGATTTGTTGGTTAGGCAGGTTTGGGCTTCAAATTGGGCCAATTTTGTGGATTTGCTTGACTTTTTTTAATTCTATTTTTACAGGCCTTTTTGGCCCAAATTAATGGGCTTACTTTTCACAAAGATTTATATTTTTTTAACCTTATCAAACAGGCCTCTTTTCACATCATTTATTTCAATTTGGGCCTTCAAGTTTAGCTTGTATGTATGCCTTTTACATCATTTATTTCAAATTGGGCCTTCAAACTTAGCTTGTATGCTACTACACAACTTTGAATCTTTTAGGTCTTCAAGCCATATCAGTCTAAATTTAATGCTTCTAGTTCCGACATATAAACAAATGATGACAACAAATACACAAAATAGTTCGTAAAAACCTCGGCAAAATAGCAAACAAGTAAAAACACAAATAATAGCACATTTTAACCACCTGTAAATCACACAAATAATAGCACATTTTCAAAATGCCTTAGCCTAAGAGCTGGGCAGTACCTTAAAAAACTAGAAACAAATCAAGAAAATACAATAGTTTCATAGGCATAAAAGCCCATCTCAATCTGATTTTGTTAAATCTGCCCACCATTCCACACATGTAACGAATTCTAGAAAACAAATTCCAACAAATAAATCAATCATAAACACACAACAAGTATGGCAACAATAGATAAAAAGAGCATCTCGCAAGTCTATAAGGCAGTAAACTACCAAGGCAGTAGGCTAGTTACAATATTTCCAGCAGTATATATCATTAGTGACAATTATGAAATACCTAAGTATTTCCAAAAAATATCTTTTCTAAAGCATTGATGAACAACTACTCTATTCTTTATAGTTAAGTCCATGACTTATTGAAAAGAAAACCTATAAACTATAAGTTTTCCTTTCTATAAGCAAGAGTTGATTTATAAGTTAGAAAAGCAATATATCAACTTCCAAAAATGCATCCAAAAATCTGCCTCATATACAAAATATGTCCTTCTTCCTACAATAAAAAGGGCAAAGAGATATTTATCAATAATAGTAGTAAGAAAAATTAATAGAAAGAGTAGAAACGAAACTCAATAGAAATAACAGTAAGGGCAGAAACTTGCCCGATTAGTGATTAGTCATCAAATCAAAACAATTAGGGTTTTATCTTTGAATCCAATCTTTCGGTCAGTTTTGGTCCCCTAATCTTTGAATCAAATAGAAAAGTATAGAGAGATTGACTACATTGGATACTATGTTTTGTAGTGGAATCAAGATAAACAAAATGAATCAAACAAATGAGCAATAAAATACAATCAGATAAACAAAATAAAATTGTGTTAGGATTTAATTTTTTGAATTAGGGGTTCATCCTTGAAAAGTGATAACTCAAGTCTTTGACCCAAAAAATTAAATCAAAACAATTAGGGTTTCATCTTTGAATCCAATCTCTTGCTTAGCTTTGGTCCCTTAATCTTTGAATCAAATAGAAAAGCATAGAGAGAGTGACTACATGCAACTCTATGGCTAAGCAATTTCTCACAACTATAATCTTTAAGTTTAAAATAATTTGAACAAGATGATAAACCCATATCTCAAAAATCAAAATAGAGAAAAAGAGAGATGAAAAAGGAAGAAAATATACTTGAGACCGAGAGGCTGAGAAGACTTGACCCATGATGGAGAGAGTGAGGTAAGGAAGCTACAATGTCAGGTGTGGTGATGAGGCAGCAGCGACAACAACAACTAGGGTTCGGAGAGGAGTGTAGAGAGTGTAGAGTGAAGAACAGAGACTAGAGAGAACAGATACAATAAAGAGAGAAAGGAGATTAGATTATGAGAGAGTGAGATGCGGATTGAGAGGCTTAAGTTTAAAAATATGAGGTCATGTGGAAGTGGAACTGTGCAAGACGTATGAAGCCTCTGAAACTCTGTTTTTTATTTGAAATTTAGCCATTTTGATATGAGTTTGTCTTTACATGTAAGTTTTAGATAACGTGTAAGGCTTAATAAGTCAGTGTTTAGTCATATCACTTTCAGTCTTCATGTGTTCACCTAGAAAGAATTGAAAAGATATATATATATATATATATATATTTTAAATTTGAAACTTTCGGTCTAGGTGGGTTATATGGGTTTTTAATCCCTTAACCCGCTACTCGAACCAAATATTCGGTTTTTGTGAGAGAAGGACCCGAATCTAACCGACCATGTGCTTCGAGTCCACCCACTGGGCTTCGGGTTGGTTGGTTTGGTCGGGTCTTTTACTCGTTGGATAGCCCTAATTTAGGGTGAAATGGTTTTCTTCCAAATAGGAGGGAGGGAGTGAATTTGATGAGAAATTACCCATTTACCCTTTTTATCTTATTCAATGTTGCTTTTTCTTTCTTTTTCACCCTATATTACCATAAGTTTTCCCCCTTTTTTTATTTTTTTCTTAGTACTAGGGGTATAAGAGTAAATTTATACAATTTACATTTTCTATCATCTCTTTTTTATTCTCAACCAAACAAAAGAGTCATCTATCTCTCCACTTTTATACCAACCTAATTTAACATCATAAGAAAAAAACTAAAATATCTTCTATTTTCTCACTTTTCCATCCATTCTCCATGTTCTATCCACCCACAACCAAACAAACTCTAAGGATGACTAGATTTGGGTAAATAGTTAAGCTACAAGGCTCTTGCTATCATCCAACTTAATTTATAGCAATTCTAAAAACTAAACCAGCTAACTCATAGGGATTAGTATTTGAGACAATAAATGATTACATGGTTGCAATAAAAAATAACCACAATTATACACATTCACAGTATTATATAGAAACAATTTTTTTTTTCAAAATTTTAAAGTTTGAATTGAGTCTATTTATAATTTCCAAGTATAGAATTTGCATATATAAATATAATTGATGGTAAATTAGAGTATAATTGGAAAGAAACTTGGCATGAAATTGAAGTGGATAAGAAATCTAAAGATATTTGGCATTAAATTATAATTCAATTAGAATGACACTTAGCATCAAATTATAGTTTAATCAGGAGGATATTTGCCACAAAATTGGAGTGCACTTAAAAAACTAATTTGGATTCTTAATTGAGTTTTTACTTTAATATATTATATATGATTAACTCTTAAATTAATAAATCATATATAATGTGTGGGGCAAAAGGATCCTAGTGGGAATGTGGGCCTTTTGGGCCTTGTTAAGGAAGGCCGACCTGACCCTGGGGTTAGAGATTGTTGGTACTATGGGTCGGCCTATACGCCGAGGATCCGAGGATCCAGCCGAGGATGGTTTTCCCCTCGGACTGACATCAAAGAACCTGAGACTTCATGGTAAAGATTAGGGAATGATACGGTCAAGACCAATGGTTAAAGGGAGAGAACCCTTGAATGTCCTAGAAGCGCCGATGTTGGAAGAATATCAAAGGTAAAGGCTGCTACCTCCACATTAAAGACCCTGCACCTACCACCCTGGCCGCATTAATGAGGAAGTGACACTTAAACAGTGGAAGGGAAACTTCTAGTTACTGTTCAAAGGCACTAAGAAAAGAAATATCTAGGCTAAGGGAGGAATTGGGGGGCAACACGTGGATAAAGTATTAAAAAGAGGAGTATTTAAGGAGGGACCTGGAACAGAAAAGGAGAGGAACTTTTTGTAACCTAAAAAGAACAAGGAAAAAGAGAGAGATATAATATAAGAACAGCTCTCGGTTTACGTCCGAGGAGGCCTATTTACATTACTCCTTTTTGTTTCCAAGTACTTGCAATCTTTAGTTTGTCATTTCATCCTCATACACTTCTAACCTGGGTTTCAAGCCCACACTCTACAAATTCATATTGTTTAAGACTCATTGGGCCTGAGCCCATAACTGTTCTTGGGTCCAGGTGCAATTGTGCACTTACAATTGGCGCCGTCTGTGGGAAATCTAGTCTGGAAGTAGTAGAGATATTATGGCAGGCTTAGGCTCTCACCATGCAGAGTCACAAGGATCACAACCGGAAGATCATTTCGAACGTCTTGAACGTCATAAGGATCGTGAGGGAAGCGTCCATACAGAATACCCAGGGGATAGCCATACTCAAGGAGGGGGTAGCACTACCCACGATGAGGGCTCTAAATCCATGCAGAAGGAAATTAATCGTTTGAAGAAGAAGTTACGCCGTGCTAAACGTAAGGTTTCTCCGTCCTCGTCTAGTTCTTCCTCAGAGAAGGATAGGGGGGTTGGCTACAGTTCAAGGTCATATTCCCCCACTAGCGCAACATCCTCCAGCGAGGAGGACGACCAATCAACTCGCAGACGTAAGAAGCTTCGTTCTAGGGGCTTAGGCAACGATACCATGAGTAGAGCGTTGCACCAACTCTCTAAATCTCCGTTTTCGCGGAGGATTGAGAGAGGAAGGCTTCCCAGGAGGTTCACCCAGCCCACCTTTACCATCTACAATGGCCGGACTGATCCGGTGGAACACGTGAGCCACTTCAACCAAAGGATGGCAGTGCACTCCCATAACGAGACTTTGATGTGTAAAGTCTTCCCCTCCAGCTTGGGACCTGTGGCTATGAGATGGTTTAACGGTCTCAAATCGGGGTCTGTGGGCTCGTTTGGGGAGTTAACTAGGGCATTTGCTTCGCGCTTCATCACGTGTAGCAGAGTCCCTCGGCCATTGGATTCGCTGCTATCCATGGTCATGAAGGAGGGGGAGACACTGAAAGCATACTCCGACAGATATTGGGGAATGTTTAATGAAATAGATGGCGACTTTGATGAGGTGGCGCTTAATACCTTTAAGGTAGGCCTCCCTACTGATCACGACCTAAGAAAGTCTTTGACGAAAAAGCCCGTCCGCAGCGTACGCCGTCTTATGGATCGTATCGACGAATATAAAAGGGTAGAGGAAGACCAGCAGCAAGGAAAAGAAAAGGAGAAGGTTATCCCGCAGGAGAGAAGGGATTTCAGGTCAGACAGATATCACAACAACAAGCCGAGGAGGGATTACTTCGGACAATCCGGCTCGGCAGCACCCCAGGCTGTTCCGAGAACCAAGCATCGTTATTGGAAAAAGTTCGTAAAGAGCCCTTTTTCAGATGGCCCGGCAAGATGGCAGGGGACCCTGCGAGAAGAAATCAAAACCTTTTCTGTCAATACCATCAGGAGGTGGGTCATACTACTGAGAACTGTCGGACCCTGTGGAACCATCTGGAGCAACTCGTCGGTGAGGGAAAGTTAAAGCAGCACTTGTGTCAGCCCACTGGGCAAGTAAGCCAAGTTGGTTCAAACAACCAGAGGAACAGTTCATCTCGGCCAGCATTGGGAACAATTAATGTTATCTTCACTGCACCTGGTAGGACCGGTTCAGGTCCCACTAGGATTATGGCAGTTTCTCATCCGCAGGCCGAGGATGTCGGTAGCAGGCCGAAGAGATTAAGGAGCACCTTACCTGTCTTGGGTTTCTCCGAGGAGGATAAGGTAGGGACTATCCAGCCCCATGACGATGCTCTCGTCGTTACCCTCAGAATAGGCAACTATGATGTGAGAAGGGTGATGATAGATCGTGGCGCGGTGCAGATATCATGTACCCTGATCTATTTAAGGGGTTAAGGTTGGAGTTGGAAGATTTAACTCCTTATGACTCACCCCTTATCAGCTTTGAAGGGAGAGCCGTTGTGCCAAAAGGACAGATCCGTTTACCCGTTCAATCTGGCACAGAAACGGTTGAGGTAGATTTCATTGTGGTTGACGCGTACTCTCCATATACAGCCATCCTCGCCAGACCATGGCTGCACGCTCTGGGAGCCGTCTCCTCTACCTTGCACGTTAAGGTTAAATTCCCCTCGGGGGAACACGTTGAGGAGATCCTCGGCAGCCAGGTAGTGGCCAGGCAATGCATATCGGCGGCAGTACTTCGCCAGTCAGAAATTGAGTTATCAACCTTGCCCATCCAGGAGTCATAGCAATTAACAGCTCCGGAGGCACCTGGAGCGATGACAGAAGATGAGGCGGTTTGCGAGGAGTTAGAGAAGTTTGTAATAGCAGATGATCCAGAGAGATTCTTCCAAGTTGGCATACTTTTGCCATACCAAGAGAAGATGGAGTTGTTAAAATTCCTAAAGGACAATATAGATGTCTTTGCGTGGGACCCTTATGAGGCTCCAGGCGTGGATCCGAGCTTTATTTGTCATCGTTTAAACGTCAATCCGGCCATTGTTCCGAGGAGGCAGCCACCTCGGCGATCTTCCCGAGAACATTCGAGGCCGTGAAGGAAGAGGTTCTTAAACTCAAAAGGGCGGGGGCTATCAAAGAAGTTTTCTACCCCGAATGGTTGGCTCATACCGTTGTCGTTAAGAAGAAGAACGGCAGTGGAGAGTGTGTGTAGATTTAACTGTTCTGAACAACGCATGACATAAAGATTCGTTCCCAATGCCACGGATTGATCAACTGGTAGATGCTACTGTTGGACATCCTCGGATGAGTTTCTTAGACGCCTTCCAGGGTTACCACCAAATTCCCTTGGCGTTAGAGGATCAGGAGAAAACTGCTTTCATTACTCCAACCGGGAACTATCATTATAAGGTCATGCCATTTGGGTTAAAAAATGCTGGGGCTACTTACCAAAGAATGATGACCCGAATGTTTGAACAGCAACTGGGGAAAACCATAGAAGTATACGTGGATGATATGGTGGTGAAGAGTAAGACAGTACCTTCGCACATGACAGATTTGGGCGACACCTTCCAAATGCTGAGGAAATATAAGTTGCGCCTTAACGCTTCCAAGTGTTCTTTTGGCGTGGGATCCGGAAAGTTCCTAGGGTATATGATCACTCATAGGGGCATAGAGGTGAACCCAGTGCAGGTTAAGGCTATTCAGAATTTGCAGCCGCCTCGGAACCCAAAAGATATTCAAAAATTAACCGGAATGATTGCTGCGTTGAACAGATTTATTTCTCGGTCAGCTGACCGGTGCCGTCCTTTCTTTAAGTTGCTGAACAAGTGGAAAGGATTTCAATGGACCGAGGATTGTGAGTCAGCTTTCCAACAGCTTAAGCAATATCTATCTCGGCCACCCATTTTATCTCGCCCTGAGGTGGACGAGGTGTTATTCGCTTATCTGGCCGTGGCTATTCATGCGGTGAGTCTAGTCCTTATAAGGAATGAAAATGGGGTGCAGAGGCCGATCTACTATGTTAGTAAGTCCTTGAATGAAGCCGAGGTGCGCTATTTGCCCTTGGAAAAAGCACTTCTGGCTGTAGTCCACGCCACGCGCAAACTTCCTCATTATTTCCAATCTCATACTGTGGTTGTTTTGACCCAATTGCCTCTCAAGGCTGTGTTGCGTAGTGCTGATTATTCTGGCAAGGTGGCGAAATGGGGAACCATTTTGGGAGCCTTTGATGTTAAATACAGGCCTCGCACATCGGTGAAGGGACAGGTCCTCACAGATTTGGTGGCAGAGTTTACTGAACCATTGATAGAAGAGACTTCAAAAGAAACACACATGGGTGGAAAATCAGTTGGTGTGATCACAGATGTATCACCCTCGGTTTGGAGAGTTCACGTGGATGGGGCTGTTAATCAAAGAGGGTCTGGTGTTGGGCTTGTTCTAGTGTCCCCTGAAGGGATTGTCTTTGAAAAATCTTTGAGATTGGCCTTCTCGGCTACTAATAATGAGGCCGAGTATGAAGCAGTCTTGGTAGGCATGCAAATGGTACATAAGATGGGTGGCAAAGAAATCCATGTGTTCTCGGACTCTCAATTAGTGGTCGGCCAAGTCATGGGGACCATGGAGGCTAGAGACCCCAGAATACAAGAATATTTGGCCCAGGTTAAACGTCAGCGAGCTGAGTTCGACTCATTTGCCTTAGCTCATGTCTCTAGGAGTGGAAACACTCATGCAGATTCTTTGGCTACACTGGCCACATCCTCGGCTCAAGGTCTCCCAAGGGTGATTCTCGTTGAGGATCTGATAGAACCTTCTCTTATAGCTGCTAACGCACCTCGCATCCATTTAATAAGGCCTGGTCCTAGTTGGATGGATTCGATCATATCTTTTCTCAAAAATGACATCCTTCCCGAAGACAAAGTTGAAGCAGAAAAGGTGCGTCGAAAGGCGCCGCGCTTCTGGTTGTCCGAGGATCAGAAGCTATACAAACGATCCTTTTCGGGACCGTATTTGTTGTGTGTACACCCTGAATCAACAGAATCGTTGCTGGAGGAATTGCATGAAGGAATTTGTGGGAGTCATACTGGGGGAAGGTCCTTAGCCCATAGAGCCCTGACTCAGGGTTATTGGTGGCCTAATATGCAGAGGGAGGCTCAGGATTATGCCAGAAAGTGTGATCAGTGTCAGAGGTTCGCCCCTAATATCCACCAACCTGGAGGGGTTCTTAATCCCCTATCTAGCCCATGGCCCTTCGCACAATGGGGCTTGGACATTGTAGGGCCATTCCCGAGAGCTGCTGGAAACAAAAGATGGCTGCTTGTAGGGACAGACTACTTCACTAAATGGGTCGAAGCTGAGCCCTTAGCCAATATCCGAGATGTTGATTCCAAGAGGTTTATTTGGAAGAATATTGTTACTAGATTTGGTATACCACATACTCTTATCTCTGACAATGGCGTTCAATTTGACAGCAACGCCTTTAGGCAGTACTGTAGTGACATGGGCATCACAAACAGATACTCTACCCGGCCTATCCTCGAGGAAATGGACAGGCCGAGGCCGTTAACAAGGTCATTGTCAATGGGCTCAAGAAGAGGTTGGATGATGCGAAAGGCAGATGGGTGGAAGAGCTCCCTCATGTCCTGTGGACGTATCGGACCACTCCTCGCAGGTCCACTGGAGAAACGCCATTCTCTATGGCTTATGGAGCCGAGGCGGTGATACCATTGGAGTCTGGATTTCCTACTCTAAAGACAAGTTCTTTTAGTCCAGAGAATAACAAGGAACTTCTAGAGAGAAATCTTGATTTACTTGAAGAACGGCGTGAGGCAGCTATGGTCCAAATGGCTTATTATCAGCAGAAGCTAAAACAAGGACATGATGCCCACGTGAAACTAAGGCCACTTGCGCCTGGTGATCTTGTATTAAGGAAAGTTGTAGGCACTTCTAAGAACCCAGCATGGGGTAAGCTAGGACCTAACTGGGAAGGCCCCTACCGCATTGTTTCAATAGCAGGCGTAGGGTCGTATAGGTTAGTTGACCTGGATGAACGAGTTGTACCACGTCCATGGAATGTAAATAATCTTAGAAGGTATTATTATTAATCAAATAAGCTTTCGTCAATTAATGTTTCAAAGTTATGGCTGGCTCTCATACGTGAAGTTACTGTTCTAAAGAATCAAACAGAAACTTGGTTAAGTGTAGTCCTCGGACCACAAACCTTGTGGAAATTGATATCTTATCATTTGTTAAACAGAACCTTAGTTATGCCGGGTCTTCGGACCTCCTACTTTGGGAAAATTAACGTTTGAAATTAAACGTTCTAAAGAATCAAACAGAAACTTGGTTAAGTGTAGTCCTCGGACCACAAACCTTGTGGAAATTGATATCTTATCATTTGTTAAACAGAACCTTAGTTATGCCGGGTCTTCGGACCTCCTACTTTGGGAAAATTAACGTTTGAAATTACTGTTCTAAAGAATCAAACAGAAACTTGGTTAAGTGTAGTCCTCGGACCACAAACCTTGTGGAAATTGATATCTTATCATTTGTTAAACAGAACCTTAGTTATGCCGGGTCTTCGGACCTCCTACTTTGGGAAAATTAACATGTGAAGTTACTGTTCTAAAGAATCAAACAGAAACTTGGTTAAGTGTAGTCCTCGGACCACAAACCTTGTGGAAATTGATGTCTTGTCATTTGTTAAACAGAACCTTAGTTATGCCGGGTCTTCGGACCTCCTACTTTGGGAAAATTAACATGTGAAGTTCTTGTTTTAAAGAATCAAACAGAAACTTGGTTAAGTGTAGTCCTCGGACCACAAACCTTGTGGAAATTGATGTCTTGTCATTTGTTAAACAGAACCTTAGTTATGCCGGGTCTTCGGACCTCCTACTTTGGGAAAATTAACATGTGAAGTTACTATTCTAAAGAATCAAACAGAAACTTGGTTAAGTGTAGTCCTCGGACCACAAACCTTGTGGAAATTGATGTCTTGTCATTTGTTAAACAGAACCTTAGTTATGCCGGGTCTTCGGACCTCCTACTTTGGGAAAATTAACATGTGAAGTTACTGTTCTAAAGAATCAAACAGAAACTTGGTTAAGTGTAGTCCTCGGACCACAAACCTTGTGGAAATTGATATCTTATCATTTGTTAAACAGAACCTTAGTTATGCCGGGTCTTCGGACCTCCTACTTTGGGAAAATTAACATGTGAAGTTCTTGTTTTAAAGAATCAAACAGAAAATTGGTTAAGTACGGTCCTCGGACCACAAACCTTGTGGAAATTGATGTCTTGTCATTTGTTAAACAGAAGCTTAGTTATGCCGGGTCCTCGGACCTCCTACTTTGGGAAAACTAACGTTTACAGTTAAACGAAAGATTGCTTAAGATTTGTCTTCGGACTATGACTTTGCTTAAAGTTAACCTCTGATTGTGTCTGCATGTTAATACCTTATTGTTTATTAACTTGGATCTTAAGGTTTATATCTTTAAGTATTGAGTGGATTTGTGTGAGAAATGGTCCTCGGATCTTACATCCTACTAGAAACAGTGTTATGCATTATAAAGGCTTGATCGTTGTATGAGGTCCTCTTTCCTTTTTTATCAAGGCATTGTACAAGCGTGTTAACTATGTCACCTCATATTAAATCTCTAGTAATATACGCATGATTATGTGGAAGTTACGATTGTGCAATCCTTGGAGTTAAATTTTTATACTCTGAGAAACTTTTGATATGACTTAATGGGAAACTTTTGTAATAAGTACAATAAAAGGAATAGAGTAAAAGCAGACACAATCCAAGTGAAAAGCAAACGAAATTGTTCTTTATTAATCAAATTGAATATACATTACAATAGATAAGTTCAAAAAAAAAAAAAAACAGAAAAGAATGGAAAAAGAGAAGCCCTAAGCTAAGTCCTAAGCTGTTGGAGGAGGATCTTGCTGAGAGGTGCTAGTGCCCTCGGTCTTTCTCAACTCCAGCTCAAAAGGAGTCATAATCTGCTTTCCTTTATCCACTGTCGTTGTTGAAAGGACGATGGGTTCCACTGTCTGGCTCAAGTCCTTCTCTGCATCCCCTCCTCCTTCCTTCTCTTTATTGGAACCAGAAGGTTCTGTAGGATCAGGAATTTGCTGTGGGACCATCAGAGGTAGGGCAGGAAGAGTTGTCTCGGGGGTAGGAGTAGCAGCAGGAGCCTCTTCAATCTCCTGTATTTCTAGGGGAAGCCAAACGTTCTCGGACTTCCTCAAATCCGAAGATTGAGGAACCCCTGCTACGTTTAGAGCTTCCCCCCATACTTTTTGACAGTATTCGCGGCATAAAGCCGCGAACTCCTCTGTCAGCTGCTCCTCGGTAGTGGCTACCCCTTCATCAAAACTTGCCTGCTTCGCAGCTTGAAGAGAGAGTGGGAAGGAACTGGCTTCTTCCTTCATCAGCGCCAACTGCTTCTTCAGATCCGAGCACTCCTTTTGAGCTTGGGAGAGCTCTTCATCTCTTGCATGAAGGAGCTTGCGCTGTCCTTCTATCTGGGTCTTCATTGTCTTCAAGTTTGATTCGACCCCATTCTTCTCTCTCCTCAGCTCTGCTACCTCCGAGGTCAGCTTTTCGTTCTCGGCAAGGGCTGTACCCAAGGACTTCTCGGTCTCCACCCTAATTTCGAGCTCAGCTCTGGCTATTTTCCGAGTGTCTTCAATAAACTTTTCAACTACAAAGACCTCCTGAATAGCCTATAAACAAAGTATGATGGAGTTAGGAGTAACAAAAACAAACTTACTTACGAATATTGTTAAAAGGAGAAACACTTACCAGCGCTAAGTCTCTTTTTAGGGAGAGGAATAGTTGTGGTTGGCCCATCTTTTCCAAGGTCTCCATGTCCTTGGGCAGCAGAAGAGGGCGTTCTAGGACCTCGGCCAGGTGGTGGGCGTGGCCTTGTTGAACTGCCCTTATACTGGACTGGCAGGAGATAGGAGCGCCGTCCAGCCTTAGATCGGGGGACCAAGTGGCCGGTGCTCGGTGCACTACGGCCTCATCCCTGATTTCCCCAAGTTCAGCTGAACGGGCTCTACCCTTGCCTTTGTCCGGCCTTCGCCGGGCCGGTGGGAGTTGTTTGCGCGGTTTCTTGGGGTCTTTAGTAATCGTCCCCTCATTATCTCCCTTCCTCTTCTTCTTGGGATCCTCTTTGGCTCAGCTAGAGGAGGAGGAGGAGGTAAAGCTGGGGGAACTTGGGACGTCCCCGTTTTCTTCTTCTCGGCAACTTTGGCAGCCCTATTAGTGAGAAGACCCTCCATTCGTCCCATGCCTTCTACGGATTCGTCCTCGGGAAGGGCAACTACAAACCCTGCGATTCCAGAGGCCTCGGTGGCTTCTTCCTCCTCGTCGGAAAGTACCACGAACTGGTTCCCGCGAGGTCTCTCGGTGTCTTCGAGATGGAATTGGTCTATCTCGTCGTCAAGAGTGTGTGAAGAAGACACCTCCTCTTCTGGAACGACCGTTGTTTGTGAGTGTATGGCGAGGGGGACTGCTGCTATCGGCCGGTTGTATAAAATAGTGTCAGGAGCGTCCGGGAGGTCACGGTCGTCCAAAAAATGGGGCCGAGCTACGTTTATCCTCTTTCGTCTTCGGTCGCCGGCAATAATGGCGTCCTCTATCTCCTGAAAGTCTTTGGAAAGGGGGGTGTATCCTAGAATAAGATGAGCAGCCCGGAGTTGTAGGTCTTCACTAACGAACACCTCGGAGCGAAGTACCCGGTTTAGATCTGCGACGTTACAGTGACTTAGACGAGGACGCACGTGTTGCTTATCTGCAAAAAAGACATCAAACAAACAAACCTGGTCAGATTCACACAAATATTTAACGAATTTAAGTAAATACAAATACGCATTTCTGTGTGTGTGTTAGGAGAAGTTGTGTTGTGGGGAGATTAATCCTATGGTGTCGCACCTGGATCCCCCCACTGAACTGGGCAGTGGAGGCCGTCGTGCCAGTTCCCAGACACGATCAGGTAGTCGTCCTTCATGCCTTTGTTTGATTTGGGCAGACAGGAGATTAGCCTAACGGTGCTAGACCGAGATTTCATATAATAGCCTACCTTAGAGAGTTTGTGGGACTCATATAGGAACACGACATCGTGCCATGTGAGGTTTAAACTCATCTCGCTCGTTTAGAGCATCTACACTACCTAAAACTCTAAAAACATTTGGAAGGCATTGGTCGGGGCACAACCGGTGGTTGCGAAGATACTCCCTCATTACGGGTTTCATTGGTAGGGTCATCCCACCCTCTATGAAGGCTATCATAGGAATGATAACCTCTCCCTCTTTCCTAGAACCAGCCACGGCCATTGCCGGCAAGATTCTAACCCTACGTCGGAATATGGTATTTGGCTCTAAAGCCTTCCATCCCAGCGGCGGTATCAACTAGACACTTGAATCTTCCCATTACAGAGAGACGATAGACTAAACTTTAAAAGGGAGAGTGATTGTATTGGTAGCCGAGGACTGTATCCGAGGAGAAAAGGTCAAGACTAGAGAGAGCAAGAACTTACAAAGTTGAAGGTACGGGTTTCCACGGTTTTCTGCTGGTGAAGAATGATTGCTGTTGTTTTGATGAGATTGATCCCTGATGACTTAAATGAAGGCGCAGGTTCCCGAAGCGTCACGACGTGCGAAAAGGCGGCCTCGAAAATTATGTCTGTCCCGCCTAAAATTTCGTGGAGTGAGGAGAACCGTTGGATGCCCATCTCACCGTTGAGTGTGGGAGACAAAGAGTAACTTACAGTAATAAATGCGCACGTTTTCGAAAATGAAACCGCCAAGTGTCATCTTCTGGGACGCGAAACGATTTCCACACGTGTCGTCACTTATAAAGTGTGTAGAGCAGGTTCTTGTCGGATCAAAACCCTATTTTTCTCCTCGGATGTCGAAAATTAGAGTTTTGAGGGGCTATTATGTGGGGCAAAAGGATCCTGGTGGGAATGTGGGCCTTTTGGGCCTTGTTAAGGAAGGCCGACCTGACCCTGGGGTTAGAGATTGTTGGTACTATGGGTCGGCCTATACGCCGAGGATCCGAGGATCCAGCCGAGGATGGTTTTCCCCTCGGACTGACATCAAAGAACCTGAGACTTCATGGTAAAGATTAGGGAATGATACGGTCAAGACCAATGGTTAAAGGGAGAGAACCCTTGAATGTCCTAGAAGCGCCGATGTTGGAAGAATATCAAAGGTAAAGGCTGCTACCTCCACATTAAAGACCCTGCACCTACCACCCTGGCCGCATTAATGAGGAAGTGACACTTAAACAGTGGAAGGGAAACTTCTAGTTACTGTTCAAAGGCACTAAGAAAAGAAATATCTAGGCTAAGGGAGGAATTGGGGGGCAACACGTGGATAAAGTATTAAAAAGAGGAGTATTTAAGGAGGGACCTGGAACAGAAAAGGAGAGGAACTTTTTGTAACCTAAAAAGAACAAGGAAAAAGAGAGAGATATAATATAAGAACAGCTCTCGGTTTATGTCCGAGGAGGCCTATTTACATTACTCCTTTTTGTTTCCAAGTACTTGCAATCTTTAGTTTGTCATTTCATCCTCATACACTTCTAACCTGGGTTTCAAGCCCACACTCTACAAATTCATATTGTTTAAGACTCATTGGGCCTGAGCCCATAACTGTTCTTGGGTCCAGGTGCAATTGTGCACTTACATATAATATATAAAAGGTTGAAGCATAATCAAAATCTAAATTAGTTTATAATTGTAGTCTAATTTTGCGCCAAATGTTTAATTTAATTTTCTTAATTTTAGTGCCAAATGACCCATTCATAATACTCAATATGAGAGTCAAGGTGACTATGTCACTCATCTAGGCAAGATCACCCCATCATTATTGTTGCTGAATATTTTTGTACATAAGCACATGTTACAATCTAGTTTAGACATAATTTCAAAATCCAATAATTAATAGCGTGGGTTGAGTATTATTATATTAAGTTGACACTACAAGAAATTTGAACTATTGCGGCTGTTTTTTTGCAACGGGTGCAAAAACCGCCATTATATGTAGCCTATTGCAGCGTTTTTTGGGATTGCCACTATACATGTGGTCTATTGCGGTGTTTTTGGGGACCGCTGCTATAGGTATAGTCTTTTGCGGCGTCCTACAATGGTGGGACATAAAACTGCTGCAATATATAAGCGGCGGTAACTTAGATATAGTGGTGCTCTAGAAACCTTTCGCAATAAATATATCATTTTGCATAGATACTATAGCAGCGGTATAGAAAAAGGCTGCAATATGCAAGCTGTAATGGTGTTTGTATGACCGCCGCAATAGGGACTCCTTTTTGTGGCGGTTTTTCTTAGTTATAGTGGCAGGTTAGACTGCCTCTATAGACCTTCTAACTTCCCGCCTCTCCTCAAATCTTCCCTCTGTTTTTTTTTTTTTTTTGGCTTTTTCATTTTAGCGCCTTTTCATTTTTGCCAAAAACACTGTATCTCTCTATCTCATTCATTGTATCTCTCTCTAACTCTTCAGAGACCCAAAATCCCAGCTCTCTCACTCTCCCTCGCAGACCCAAAATCCCACCATACACTATTTATCTTTTAAACTCTATATCTCTCTCTAGCTCTCTCTCTCTTTCTCTCACTCTTCAAAGACACAAAATCCCACCACCGCCGACGCCTTCACAACAACCCCACCACGTCGACTCAGTGGCCACCACCTAGCAACCCCAATCCACCTTGTCTCCACCACCTCATTTCACTCCCAAAAACCTAACGCTCTCTTTGTAAGTTGTCTCGAACACTCTCTTTGTTTTTTTTTTTAATTTTTTTTTATGTTCAATGTGTTATCTATTTTTTTGTTGTGTGGATGTTTTCTAGTCAAAAACCAAATTATTCCTCTAAATTCTTTGATTCTTTAATTTTTGAAATGCATTATTGATATTAGGCTTGTTTATCGAGTTGATTGTGTGATTGGTTTGGTTTTTTTGGGGGTTTGAGAGCTTGTTTTGATTTAATAAACATTTCATATAAAAGCAACGAGTTTCTCATTTTATCAAACATAATGAAATCCGTGGAAGTAATTGTTAGAAAAAAAGGGGAAAAAAATTTGTGGATGTTCTTCATGAATAACTTAGTGAGTGCATAATCCCTGTTTGTATATCAATTGTTCTGAATAAAACAAAAGGTTCAAGTACTTTGGTGCTTCCATGAATTCCATGTTATGTCTCTATATTTTGTACATTGTATATAAGTGTGAGACTGTTATATATTTGGATTTTTTTGAATTTGTATGTTTGATTCTTAGTTTCTTTTATTGGGGTAAGGGGTTTAAGGAAAAATCATATGCATTGGTAGACATCTACATTGCATTGCATTGCTTTAATAAAGGAGCTGATTTATTTCTTGTAAGGGTTTCTCTGTGTTACTTCATAGTCCATGCTAGTGTGTTTGATTAATTTTGATGCATTTTGATTATTAGCATTATTTTATAATTCTCACAGTATTATTTGCTTTGCCTAGTAGTAGATAATCTGGCTACATTAGCTAAAACATATGGGGCGTTCTTTTAGTTATCTTCAATTAATAAAGGGGTTGCTTTATTTCTTGTAAAGGCTTCTTTGTGCTACTCCATAATCAATACTAGTGTGTTTGATTAATTTTGATGCATTTTGAGAATGAGCATTATTTTATTATTCTCATAGTGCGTTTGTTTAGTGGATAATCTGGCTATACTATCTAACACTTATGGGGGTCTTTTAGTTATGTTTGTTTTATATAAATCTATAAGTTGGCTTAGATACTGTGTTTTCTGATTAGTTATTGGTATGTATCAAGATGTCTTTAATTTTGCTACCTATTTTTCAAATTGCTACTTAGTGAAAAAGAAAAGTGATCTGTCTTCTTTAAATTATGGGTCATATTATCAATCAAGAGCCAAAGCCACTCTACTTCCACTTCTTGATGTAGAGACCTGAACCTTTCTAATTTGCTACACAGTAGATCAAAACCCTCACAAGCATGTGCCTATCATACCAGTTCATTGAAATGCTTATATATTGTAATATTAGAATATTAGTTGCTTATGATTTTTTTTTCCATAGTATCTACTTCTTATGATCTAGCATAGAGACTTGTTTTGAACATTAGGCTATACTATGAGGGATAGCTTCCCGCTTTGCTAAAGGCCGACTTGATGGTGAAGGTTAGAGTTTTTTGTATAATAGAATATGAGTGAGATACACAATATTGTTAGTCAACATTATCATAACCTTAAGAAAGAGTGAGATTCATATGGCCTAGTCAAATTTAGGAATAGATAGAGGCTTAGGACTAAAGAATGAACCTACGAAGAAAGGGCCTAATGATTTGGTTGGACTTATTGTCAAGCACAGATTTATATTCCTACCCTTAGTTAATTCAACAATCATACTCATGGAATTGTTTTTTACTTTTCATTGTGCTTATATACTTGTTTTTATTTTACACTTTGACAGTTGCAATGGCAAGGCGAAAAGCAAATTTACGCACGTGTTTCAAGAGCATAACTATGGAAGGAGCTTCTACAGAACATGTGGATCAAGAAACGAACCAAGAAATGCACAAAGCTTCTATGCAAGGTATGGGCTTACAACTTGATATCAAATTTGCTATTAGTTTGCTTAAAATTCTATTATAAAAAATAAAATAAAGGGGTAGCCTCTATGTCTCAGCCCTTGCCCTATATGACTGTATTATTACAACTCATTACTTCTTATCCGCATGAAGGTGCTAATGTAATTGTTTTATGACTATTTTGTAAATACCGCTTAGCATGGTAATTATTTATGGTGTACAAATGTTTATGACTCAATTTTTTGTTCAATTTTACATATTATATATTAGGCGTGTCAATTCTAGTTAGCGTGTCGGGTTCGTGTCGTGTCGAGATAGGGGTATTCGACTAAATTGCTCAACCCTAACCCGACCTATTTAATAATCATGTTATGATCCTTCAACCCTAACCGGTCTGTTAATAAGGCAGGTTGACCTGACCCAACCCATTTGACACACTTAATAAACGAGTCGTGTTGGGTTGACACGAATGTAACACAACCCATTTCAACTGCATAATATTAAATATAACATCCATCTAGAAATAATTTTTTTTTATCCCAAAAAGCAGTGTATACACTTTAAATCTTCAACCCACATTCAAAATAATATAGTTCAACAAAAATATAATATTCATGTAGAAATAAATTCTTTAGACTCCAAAAGAAGTGTATAAAATTTAACCCAAATTCAAAATAACAAAGTTTAACAAAAATAAAATAACATAGTTCAACAAAAATATAATATCCTTGGAACTCACCAAGTGCTAAGTATCAATATTAAAAGAATTTGAGCAAACAGTAGACTACTCCTGACTATGACCACGATTATCATCCATAAATTCTTTGTTGATGTCCAAATTCAAAATATCTTCCACAAGCTCATCCAATTTCATTTGTGCAAGTTCTATGCCAAAAAACAAAGTATTAGTAGTTCTAGGGTCTGTAAAGTTTCAATTTCCAATTATATCCCTTGTAAATTTTTGTAATTACTCACTTTTCTTTTTAAATTTAAAATATATATGTTGGATGTAAAAGGTATTTGACAAATCTAAACTAAAATAAATATTTATTTATTATGCGAGTTAAACGGGTTGTATTAAGTGGGTCATTTCGGGTTAACACAAATAAATTGACATGTCAAATGTGTCTATTGGGGGTTACGCAGGTTGACCCACTTATGACACGTTTCTTCTCATGTCGCTTTCAGGTCGAGCCGTTTATGACCCAAACCCATTAAGGCCCAACCCTAAACCGAAAAAACCCGTGTCGGGTTCGTGTCGTGTTCGCAGGTTGGGTCGAATATTGACACCCCTATTATATATCTATCTGTTTGACTTTGTCCACGTTAAGCTAGCTTGAGTTCAATTTGGTGTTGATGACCAATTTGAACTATGTGGCTTGCTTTGCTATAATTGATAGGAATGTGCGCTAAACAATTCTGGTTTTTGAGTCTGTAAAGGTTTATTTGAGTTAATTTGCATCCTCCTATGAATTTGTTATCACATTTTTTTGATATTATTTCCTCATGTGTATAGGTGAGGTATTTCTGCACACTTAGTATATGGGATGGTTTTGGAATTTTTTAAAATTCTGTATGAACTATTTGGCATGCTATCTATACTTTCTCCTGGCCTTTGAATTCTCCCCTATGGTTTTTGTCTAGGAGAAACGGATAATTTTTTTTTTTTGGCATGAGAATTACAATCCCTCTTGGTGCACAAGTAGCATTTTTTTTGTGCCATTAGATTAGATTTGTTGATGAAGTAGCATAGTTCAAAGTCAAAGCAATTGTAAAATCTTTTTCTTAAGTTGGAATTAATCTACTCTATCTATTTTCTTCTTTAACGTTGTCAAATATCTTTACTTGAATTAAACCCCTCTCTTGAATTTTACTGGTTCACCTTTTAGTATTTCTTTATGACACTTTAACCTATCAGATTTTATATTTTGTTAGCCCTTTGTTGATGTTCAGTTGAGACTGGTGGATTCTCATTATTTATACATAGGTCCACTTGCTTTGATGGTTGTCATATTCCTAATTAGTTGTTGATTTATACGCTAATTAGCTGTTGATTTATACATAGGTCCACTTGCTTTGATGATTGTCATAGTATAATTAAGATTGATTTACACATGAAATCATTTATCCTTTTAAAAGTTTTATGATGCTTATGAGTCTAGAGTTTGACAGGACTTAGAAATAAATTGAAATTGTGGTGTTTATGAAAATATATTAAAACAATGCCTTAGATGGTCATCATGTTTTGAATTAGTTGTTGAATCTAATTAGTTGATTCAGATTCATGCAATGCATATTTATATTCTATCAATTCCATTTCACATAATAGTATAGTTAAGATTGATTTACACATTATATCATTTCTCCTTTTTCAAGTTATATAATCCTTAAAGGATACCTGATGAAAACTGCCTATGATATGGTCACTTGTTGCTTCTTGGCTCTCACTTACAACATAAATTGAAATAAAAATCTCATGTAGAGTCTAACTCATCACTAATCATACCCTAGGGTGAATAATTTGTATGTCTAATTTTTTTTTAAATGTGACAGTTTTATTTGTTATGCCTGTATGCATGTTGAAACTCTCAAGTTCTATAGTTAGGGATGTTTGGGATCTTCCCGACGACCAAGTAATTGAGTTGCTGCTAAATAGTATGCATTAGCCGCTTGATGAAGGGGAGAGGGCTTTCACTAGTTTCTTGGGGACGATTGTGCGGAAATCCCATATGTGCCCGATAAGATATTTGAATTGGAAGGACATGCAAGAAGAACTTAAAGAAGAGTGTTGGCGTCTTGTAGAGGTAAATTAGGAACTTATAATACTTGTAATTATGACATTTTAGCATGCTTGTTGCAGTTCTAATTCTAACTCAACTATTTGATTGTAGTTACCTTACAAAAATTGGGAAGGCTTGGAGGGATCACAAGTGTAGCTGAAAACGGCTCATTACATACCGCATCCAAGAAATAAAGTACAGGTGAAGAGCAACTAACCCAAGGGATGCATACCAGAAGATTAGGATGTTCTTGTTGACCATTGGTATATTGAGGATGCAGTGGTATGTTGCTTAGAGCTCTCTCTCTTTTCATTTTTTAATATTAGAATCACTAATCAAAAATTGTACAATGGAATAGACTTAGTTTCTGTAATAATGTTAGTTGAGTTTATTAACCCATGCTTCATTTTTTAATATTAGTATCACTAATCACTACTTTAGGTGTCCTGTAAGTGGAGAGAAATAATTAGAAACTTCTCGTGCTATATAAAGTTTACTAATTTTGTGGGCATGCTAGCTAGAAATTTTAATCCGATGCATATTTGAACTTTTAGGCTTATGGAATTAATGAGAAGTGCCATCTGCTTGTAAATTTAAATATTTTAGAGTATCTTGATGATGACTTGCAATAAGACATCCTAGCTCCTGTTGATGGAGACCAAGTATTCCACCCTGTGCCCCTCTTGAATGTGTATTACTTTCTGTCAGTTGAATGAGTTTAAAATGTATATATATATATATGGGGTAAGATGCAAGTCCAATACTTGAGGTTAAAATCAGCTCACTGTATGTAGGTGAATGTGTAACATATGTTGGACTTTAGGCGGCTGAAAAGTCATGCAATCTTGCTTTATTAGAGAACCACAAAAAGTTTAATTTTCACTTTACTAATTTCTAGCTCCTGACCATATGCTGTGTTATAATTTCAACCATTCAATATCATGTTCTTAAACTCTGAAAAACTATTTAGCATGTATTGATAACAAAAGAGAAATTTAAATCAAATGCTTGAAGCTCATTTGTAGTGTAGTATATTGCATGCTAAGCCTTATAATGGTGAATTCCATTGCTTAAGAGGACAACATAATCCTTTATAACACCATAGTTAAATTAGTAGAACATAGTGTTTGAATAACTATAAGGTGTAATTTTTTTTAATAACGATAAAGCACTAAACCAAGATGTGAAATTGATTGAAAACTACATAAATATGCTATTCATATTGCTGGCAAAAGCGGATGGACGTCTTGTAGAGCGTGTAGCATTATATTCAATATTGCATACTTGTAAAGGTGGATCTGCAATTAATCCTGTAGTGCAAGCAAAAATGGTGAGTAATCCATTTTTTTACATTAAATTTTATTACGTGCCTGCTTTTGAGTTTGTATATGGGAGCTTGTGGTGATGTATAGACTTATATTAATGAAATGAAGGTTAACAAAACAATAATATGGAGGCAGTGGCCTATGATTGTGAATCATCATCAAGCAGAAGGATAAAAGTTTCATTATTTGATTCATATGAATTTTATTTGTTAAGTGATTCTTATGCTTTTTGACCATATATCTGGTGAATGCATTAGTGTGAAAGACTGATTTTGATTCAAATGATATTATAGGTTAGAGGGAGGTTTAAATTAATATGAGTGAAAGTTGCAATTGAATTTGGTTCATTTGATTTTGTTATTTGATGACATGATGAGCTTGGGCTGGATTACTATGCATTTGCTTTAAAGTTTGAATAGTTTTTTGACAGGCTGGATGAATCTAGCAGATCTATGATTTGTAGGACTTCTGTCTTTGAAAATTGGCACATCACACAGATATACTTCTAGCATGCGTTTTGAAATATATGATGGAATTTTGTTCATTTGCCAAACTTATGTACAATATTTTACATGCATTTCACATTTTTGTCAAGAAACTTTATATACAACTCTTATGTTTGACCTAAAAATCATGATCTAAGTAGTTCTGCAATTTATGGTTTAGCTGCATGCAAACAGACACTGAAGAACAGATGAACATATATTTAAATTGTGTGATATATCTATTAATTGTTCAGCTATTCATGTTCATTTGGTTAAGATGTCATATGGAAAAATAGAGTTAAGGTTTCTATTTTATCTCTTGACATGGCCGATTTCCAAAGAATAACACTTAGATGCCAATGTCACACTCTTCATTTAAGTAATCTTAGCCTAAAATCAATGGTCTTCACACGGCAACACTGCTTTATGTTTCCATGTTAAAGAAGACAACTTTATTGAAATACTTTGAAATGCTAGTTGTTTTGAAATACTTTGAAATGCTAGTTGTGATGCTAGTTGTTTTGAAATACTTTCCATAGTTGTTTTAATTTTTAGTTTGTTGAGGAACTTCTACTTCAGTTAGATGTTTCTTGTTGGTACTTAGATGTTTCAAATCTTGTTGGTACTGCTATGCCATAATTTCAAATCTTATTTGTACTATTCATAAATGATTGCTCATTAAATGCTATTTAAAAATTGTTCATTGAATTCATATATCAGGATAAAATGAAGGAATTGTTGGCTGAACCTTCGAATCAATTGCAATCATCTGACACAACTGGTAGTATTGCATGGGCACCAGATGATGTGTTTGCCAAAGTGATGGGTAAGGGGCTCAAAGGTCGTATTCGTGGGGTAGAATTTGGTCTAAGCCCAAGTAGCCGAAGTAGTAAGAGTGCTCTCACAGACCTTCAAATACAATCAAGTCAATCAAGGGACAAGGAAGTTACACAACTGAAGGCTTCCTTGGTTAAGATGCAGGAGAAATTGTCCTCTTTGACGAAATGAAGGAAAGACTTACCCAATTCGAAGATATGGAGCAAAGAATGGTTCGCATGCTTCAACAAATGCAACAAATAACTTCACAATGTAGTTAGGTTGGCATTAATGATTTTGATTTTGGGGTCTCTAATGGTTAATTTGTGTTTTTGGGTTGATTTGTATTCAAATAGTAATAAGGTTTGTGCTTTGTTTTTTGAGCTTTCTTTCTAAGCTACATGATTTATACTTGCCAATTTTAGGTAATATAAAACTTAGTGAAGACTTTGGGATGATTAGCACTTTAGGCTATTGAAAAATAACAAAAGTGTGTAAAGGGGTTTGATCATTTAGGCTGATTAGCACTTTGATTAGCACTTGGAATCTGATTTTTTTTTTCAAATTCACTTGAATTGATTGTGTGTCTTTTGCTTGGAGTTTGATAATGTTAGCATATCTGCATCTGGGTTTGATTGGTTGTATTAGGTTTTACGTATAAAGGTTATACATTTAAAGAAAAAATTTCTTCCCTGAAGGCTAACCCAATTGAAAAAGAGGAAAAGAAATCATAATTTTCCTTCATTTTGTAAAGTAGCTGTGGTTAGAATCTAAGTCTTAGAGAGGAAAAACAATTAGTTTATACGAAACAGACAAGGGGTTTGGTTTCTTAGTTGGATTTGTTGCAAGACTTTTACATGTTCATTGCAGATCTAGCTTGTTGACTTACCTATCAAAGCTTGTTGACTTATATAGGTTATTTTAGGATTGTTAAAATTTGTCTAATGATTAATTTGTGGCTTACCAGGGAGTCCTTGGGCTGCCTCTACTCCATGTCTAACTGGAAGAAAGAAAATAAAAACAAAATTTAATGAAATGTATACTTTAATATATCCCCCAAAAAAAAGAGGTCTAATCAAATGTATTGTGAGTCTTTGAGTACGATCTGCAGCAGTTTGGTGGGTTGTCATGTTTTTTTTTATTAGTGCTTGAATTGTAGGCTTGATAATCCTAGAGAGATTGTCAAGACAAAAATGGCTTGGTCATTTTTTCTTCTCTCTCTCTCTCTCTCTCTCTCTCTCTCTCTCTCTTAAATTGTACCTATTCAGATTCAGAATAGTGATACTTGGATTCTAAAAGCAAAAAATGTTAAGAGCTTAGAGGTTGGTTAATAGATAGGTTGCTTTGCCTTTGCTTCTTTACTTTTTGTTGATGTTGAATTGGATTTCATGGTAATTTGGATAGTCATTAGATAATGGCTACCAGCTTTTCTGCTAGATAAGGAGCTTGACTAGCTTACCGTGTTTTGCCTGCAGTGGGGGGGAAAAGATTGACTAAAAAGTTGGACATAATTTGCTGCAGGCCCCACCTAAGTGAACTTTTGGAAGGCTTGGTCTGGTCCATCTACTCTTTATTTATTTATATTTGCAAGCCTTAGACTTTTGCATTACTACAAACAATGGCCTAAGATTTGACTGAAAGTCAGAAAAATTATGGAAGTCAACCTTTCTGTTGGTGTCACAAGCATCTAGAGATCTAGTGACCACTAATTGATGTGCTCTAATATATGTTACCAGATCTTTTTTATACGTGTTTCTCTTTTTGTTGATCTTTGGCTTGTTCTTATTATAAAAAATTAAAAATCCATTTGTTGAAACATTTTTAGTGCTTGAAAGTTTGATGAAATCGGCATACTATTGCTTTTTATGTCAATGCCAATGTGAGTGAATATAGAATATATTTGAAGTTAAAAGCACTTCATTTCTTCCTTGTAGAAATTGTGTTTATACTTTAAGGTGTTTGATAGTTGTATTGTGATTTCCATATTGTAGTTGCAGTCTTTGAAACTCCAAATTTCCCTTGTATTGCTCATGCATTAAGCAATTTTGGATTCCAATATTTGATATCGTTGTGTCCTAATAAATGCGTTTTTTTTTTTTTTTTTTTTTTTTCTGTATGTAGGACGTTCCTCCAATCCTACAATCCCCAGCTCCCCAAAAATCATCAGCTGCATCCCATCAACCAAGTAACTTATAAACGTTATGTTGGTGTTTGAGGACATTTTGTGTACAAAGAACCACATTTAAACAAACACATTTTTTGCAAGTGTTGAAAAATATTATGAAACTTTTATTATGGTATTAGTTTTTTTTTTTTTTTTGAGAAATAATTACAACATGCTGCTAACTCCACAGCTTGAACCCTTTCCCCCCTAAACCCCCAAGCACTTTGTACATGGGGAGGTGTCAATTCAGCTACAAGGCCTTTGGCGATTATGGTATTAGTTTAATTTAAGTGTTGAAGGACTTTCTGTGTACAAAAGACCATATCTTTTCTTTTGTTGATTTTATGATGATGGTTATAAACAATGTTATGTAGTTAATATAATGTTGTGTACAAAGGACCACATCTTTTCTTTTGTTATGTATTTGATAATATATTTCTATGTTAATATAATGTTAGTTTGGAGACATATGTGATGTTATTAAGTTAAATTTGTGGTATTGTCTTAGAGGAGCTACAATTATTACATGCTATTTGTAATAGAAATGTGGTTTTAGAACCCAGGAGGAAAAAAAAAAACTATAGCAGCGGGCAAAAGCTGCCACTAAAGGACTATAATTATGAAATAATTGGAGATCTATAGCGGCGTCTATGCCCGCTACTAAAAGGTGCATATAGTCTACTGTTTAATAAACCTTATAACGGTGCTTAATGCCCGCCGCTAAAGGTTGTCACCTATAACGGCGGGTCTAAAAGGTCAATTTACCCGAATGGTAATCTTATATGGCGGCGGTTTTCTGCCTGCCTTAATAGGCCAAAAGTGCCGCTAAATGGGCGATCTATTGCGGTGCCTTTTGTGACCGCTACAATAGATCTATAGCGGCACCACAACAATAGCGGGCAGAATCGCTACAATAGCCCAAATGAACCTTTAACGGGGGTTAAATTTGTGGTGTTATTAAGTTAAATTTGTGGTATTGTCTTAGTGGAGCTACAATTATTACAGGTTATTTATAATAGAAGTGTGGTTTTAGAACTTAGGAGGAAAAAAAAAACCTATAGCAATGGGAAAAAACCACTGCTGAAGGACTATAATTATGAAATAATTGGAGACTTATAACGGCGTTTATAGCCTGCCGCTAAAGCTTCAAACATATAGCGGCAGCCGCTATAAGATACATAGAGCAAGGGAGTTAATCTCATATTGGAGGCTGTACCGGTTTAGCCAGCGGAACAATATATTTCAGTACCGGTCAATACCGGTGTATCATTTCGAGTTTACCGCTATTTAAAAAAAAATTATTTGTATATATTTTTAAAATATATAAATATCATTTGTATATTTATAACTTTAATTATTTGGTAAAAGTTAATTTGTTAAGCAATTAAAAGTATGAGGCCAAAAAAGTATGAGGCCGAAGATGAACAAAGTATAAGGCCAATAATCTATTTATAAGTTTATTATAAAAAAAATGAACAAAGATGAAAGTATAAGGCCAAAAAAAGAAGGCAGTAGGTGAGAAATGAGATATTACGTTAGAGGGAGTTGGTAGAAAAAGATTAAATAATTATAAAAATTAAAATAGTGGGTGATAAAACCAAGGAACTCAAAAAAATTTGCATCTTCCATCTTTCAAGTACCTTTTGTCAGCCTTTTACGTCAAACACGTTAACTTACTGACTAGCACAACTTCCTATTTCACACAATTTAAACTTCCAAGACTCTCTCTTTCTCACATGACTTGCTCTTCCCACCACACATATTTTCAGATTTTTCTCTCCGACATGAGAGTATTTCCCTTCCATTAGCCAAAACATGTTTTCAGATTTGATCTCTCTCCCCCTTTCTTAGATTAGGCATTCAACTTCATTTCACTGCTTCAATGCCGGTGCCATTGTTCACTGCCAGCCAGATTTGCTATCACTAGTGTGAGGCCAAGGTGAAGAGATCCCAAATCGGTATCTAATTCCCGGTCGAAATCAACCTTTTTTTTTTCCGGTATCTAATTTCTGGTTGAAACCCGGTATATATCTCGGTATGGGCAAAACAGGTCCAATATGGCCGGTATTTAAACCGGTACGAAACACCACCATTTCTGTATCGGTGTACGCACCGGTACGAAATATACCAGCCGATATGATACAAAACTGTCTTCCTTGACATAGAGTCTGCTGTTTAATAAACCCTATAGCGGCGCTTAATGCCCGCCGCTAAAGGTTGTCACCTATAGCGGCAGGTCTAAAAAGGTCACTTGACCCATATGGTAATCTCATATTGCAGCGGTTTTCTGCTCGCCGCAATAGGCCAAAAGCGCAGCTAAATGGGCGATCTATTGTGGCACTTTTTGTGGCCACTGCAATAGATCTATAGCGGCACCACAACAGTGGCGGGCAAAACCGCCGCAATAGCCCAAATGGACCATTAGCGGCGGTTATTTGGGCTTTTACGGCGGTTTTGGCCTGTCGCAATAGTACTTTTTTTTTTGTAGTGTGAAATTTGTAACTTGAATTTAAGAATAATATGACTGTTGGAGAACTTGAAGCAGTAATATATATAAAATCAATAACAATAAGTTATAAAGGCAACAAACTTCACAAATTTTTTTACAATAATCAAGGTGCCATGTTTTGTTTGGTGCACAGTAAACATAATATTAACAATGAATCTAATAAAAATGATATTGCATTAATCATTGTCTATTACTTCAATAACTTATTAAAATAATTATTAAATTTATCGTGTATATAACATTGCTGCAACTTGAAAAATAATGCCTATTACTGTGGTTGTCATTTGTGGGTGTGGTGGTGGTGAATCTGACACATATAGTGTATTTTGCTAAAAATTTAAAACCCAAAATCTCATGGACTGAGACTAAGTCGGTGGTGGTCAAGCTCAAGTACCACACTACCACTTCGTAAATGTCATCAAAGCCCTTGGCGAATTTCAATTTGTTCTCTACTTGTGCCTAGGTGACAGGAAATTAATCCCCATTAATGCAAAAACACAACTCAAACATATATTTTCTCTATGGAAAATGTAACACTTTGAAAAGGGATTGAACACTAGGTAGTGATATTTGATATGAAATACTATATCAAGAATGTTATTTTTTTGTAAATGGAAATAAGATGAAGAAAGCTTTCTTATTTTATTTCATTTTATGAGAACAGTCAAAATAAATAAATAAAGTTTTAAAAACTGCATTTTTTTTTTCTTCTTCTTCTAATTGTTTGCCAAATGGTATTAGCTAGCGTCACTCATGAGTTGTGACTTACCCACCATCAATTGTTTTTTTTTTTTTTTAATGATCACTAATATCATTTCACACCATAGCACTTAGTTTAAGATTTTGAGCTGATCCCATATCCTTCTCAAAGACCCCAAAAAAAAAAAAGTTGACCCCATTTTTTTTTTTTTTTGAATCAAAAGTTGACCCCATATTAAACTGTAGAATTCCCCCACACACACACAAAAAAAAAAAAAAAAAAAAAACGTCAACATGTTATATTTCCTCATATTATAGGGAAGTCCCAAACAGAACGCAAAAGCAACCGCGTTTCATAAACAAAGCAAAACCCCACAAGTGCCTCGTCGACCCAATGACAGTGCCATTGACTCGCTAACAATCTCACGCGGCAATTTCCAGTCCAAGTGAAGACTTAATCATAGCTCCAAACAGAACCCCCACACATTACATGACAAATTGACCCACCACCAGTCTCCATACTCCTATAAAAGAATCAACAAAAATTCTAGGACCCAAAAAAAAAAAAAAAAAAAAAACCGTTCTACTAATCATAGTTTATCACCTACAATAACTGTGGCAAAAATTGGGATTTTTTTTTTGTAATACTAGAATTACTCGGAATCATTATCTTTGCTTGCCAAAAAGACGAAAAAAAGAAAAAAGAATCATTATATTGGTACGAACGTTAGAAAAATAACACCTTCTCTCAAAAGAAAAAGAAAAAGAAAAATAACACCACAAAATTAACCCCACCTTCTATCAAATTTTTCAACTCCTCCGTCCATTTCAGGTTCACACGACTCTTAACTTTCTTTTCTAACCAAAGACTTCAAACTTTGTGACACAAAGAGAGAACAACAACAACTAGTCCATGGGAACCGAAACTTCATCGTAAATTACTCCACCTTAACACCTTATTTTTTTTTTTTCCTTTCCAAATACTATGAATTTTTGACCAAGCTCCAATTAGCAATTAATTAACCATATATGGCTGCAGGTTTGAGACGAGTGAGATGTTAGCAAAGTTTTTAGCATCCACACCATTGCTATCGGAGTCATGGAGGCTCTGCAACATCTCCAACACAAGTACTCCGCGAGATTTTTTCACGGAGCAAATTGGAGATGTTGGGTATATCGCTTTCTCAGGCATCCAAACGGTTGGAAACTCGGAACCCAGCTGCGGAAACTTGGTGCCATTAATGGAGAGCGACGGAAACGCCTTGTTCATCCCGCTGCACCGCCTCAACGAAGGCGAGGAGCCTGTCATGGTGCATGAAGGCCTGTTACAGCTTTTCTTGTCTATGCATACAAATTTCCAAAACCAGGTTAGTTGTTTCTGTCATTGGAATTAAATAAATTCTAGTTCAGATTTTGTATGCGGGTGTATAATTCAGTAAATCAGAAATCTGTATTACCATGTAAATCAAAACAAAATAAACAGAAATGATTTATAGGGCGAGCAAACTCAAAAAAAAAAAAAAAAAAACTAATCAAAGGCTGGTGTTTGACCGTTAACATGATCATTTGAAACACCATTATTTTCTAACTTCTTTCGTAGTCTATAATTAAGGTAAAATTCCATTAAATTTATCTTGTAGAATTAGCTATGATTTCATGATTCTTTGGTTTCAGCTTGTTTTCAAGTTGGTCTTGATTAAGATAATTAGATTGAGTGCTATGTTTTCACCATTTCTGGGCATTTGCATTGAGTTGATCATCCGTTACTAGCTCATATTGTGTTTGAATACTGCTTAAGGGTGAAAACTGAAAATTAAAAACAATATAGCAAAATAATTTTTTAAATGTAAGAATAGTGCCGTAGAATTCAATTTTGAGGTTGTTTTTGCTGAAAAAAGTACTTGCGAGTCCTGCGAACAGTGCACATGACTTACAAGAAAACATGAGATGCAGCTGAAAAATGCTTTTCAACAAAATTCAAACATACACTTAATATTTCTTCTCATTGAATTATTACATGCTGAAATGTATACATGACATTTCAATTTCATATGCTAATAATCAAATTAATTGGTAGTCATTAATTAGTGTCTTGATAATGTGTAAGGAACTAAAGTTTTAGCCAAATATAAAAGACCTTGGCAGGTTTTTTTTTTTTTTTTTTTGGTTTGGAGTCTTTGGACCATGCTGATAGAAGCGGTTTCAATGCCAACTGAACTAGGGTGAGTACTGATAAATTTTTGGAAAACAAATAAAAAAGTGGGTATCTGGGTCCAGAAGGGGCGGGCTACTATAAATGGAAATAATATGAACTATGCTAACTCTATTTCCCTCTATATTTTTACCTCACATTACTAATTAGGTTTGCCCCAAAAGGAAATTTTTAAAGTTAAACTGATAAGGAATCATCTAACACCATAAAATCATAGAGGTGTGAAAAGGGAAGGTTCTAACAACTTGAAGCACTAAATAGTTAATTAATAGGAATAACATATGAAAATAATACTGATAAAATAATATAAAAAATAAGGTAAAGAGAAGCGCACTATCTTGTGAAAGTGTGTGAGAAAAGGGAAGTAGAGATGAACTTGAAAAAGTTGATTTCTGAATTCTTATCCCTTTCATATTATTCATACTGTATAAAACGTGCAAATTTAAAAATAAAAATAAAGTGAACAAAAGACATACAAGAGTTAATTATTTAAAAACACCTTTAACTTTTGTTTGCATTGATATCTCAATAATGCAAGCCACTCATAAAAGCAGGGATAAAAGTAAGGTTGGTAATCGGTAAATTGAGAGATCCTATTGTATTAAACGGTAGGCAATAAGATATTGAAATATTGTATCTAATAATTTTCTGTCTAGGTCACGGATTATATATTCCTATGTGCTCCAAATATTGTCCTATCTTATCACCAAATATTGTCCTATCTTATCACCGAATTTCAATTTTCATTTGAAAGCCTCTTGAAGATGTTGCTTGGTGACTTCCAAATCTTGTTTTGTCCATGATCACCACATATAAAGGCAAAAAACTGGATTGTATTTTTGTACCTTCACATTTTTGGCCATAGTGTTTGTCACAATTTCTAAATACAAAAAATTTTAGCCATTGTGCCCAATTCGATTCTCTTTGTCTGTTTGAATTGTAGTTGGGAGGTCAAATTCAGTCTTCAATCCAATCTCTTCGCAGGAAAGAGCCTTTCTGCCGTGTTGACTACTTTCATTTTTTTTTTTCGGGTGATTTTATGTTAGAATAATTGTGAAAGGTTCCTTTCATTTTTATACTTATCAATAATGCCACATACATTACTGGTCAATCTAATTGCAATTTCCTGACTAATACAAATTAATTAGGTGTAATTATAAGATGAAGAGGATGGAGTCTGTTTAATTGGTGGGGTGGATGCTCCCACAAACTTTTATTTTATTTTATCTTGATAGAATGCTTCCCACAAACTTCATTTGACCTTTGATTTGATTTGTGTTACAAACTTTATTATTATTTTATAATAAATTCACATGGCTATATATATCTTATATACTGGTGGTGATGTGTGTTATTATCATTTATATATGTTACTGAATAAATTAAAGATTATTGGAGTGTAAATGTAGCATACAATTTCGAAGTCACTTGCTAAAAGTTTTATAATTCAACCCGTTGATGTTTTTCAAAAAAACACCAATGATTCAAATTTCTTATTGTCCGTTGTTGTAACGTGTAATCTTCAAATTTATCAAAAATAATTCAGTAGCTACTTCAATTTAATTCTTAATTCCTATTTGGTATATTTTCTCAATTCCCCGTGCTTAATTTATAATTTTATATTATGGTCAAAAGTTTTTACTGGGTTTCTAAGACTTTTTCTAATAAAGATATCCAAGTAAGGTGAGAATGGTAGGAAGTGGTATTCTGCATGTATAAATCCAAGCGCACACCGACTCAGTCCTTAGAATTTCCTAATTAAAAACTAGAATAAAAGTACAGTTGGTGGAGGAAGACATGGTACAATATAAGTTTTAGTTACATTTGATTTGATGCAATTTTTGCTAATGTTAAGTTATTTAATCTTTTTTGTTGAAAATTTGAAATCATATTTTTTTATTCCATCATTGAATTACAATATTGTCTACTTGTAAATCAATAAATATCACTATATAAAACGTTAAATTTTAAGAGATTTTTTAATAAAAAAATTCAATTGAATTAGACAAAGTATGAGTTTAGATAGGATAGTAACTAATAGTCCGATTAGCACAAAATTGACCGTACATGTTAAAAAAAATGAACATATAACACAATGATAAAATTTTAAAAATATTTTATTTTTTAAATATTATAAACTTAAAAAAATATTTACATCAAGTATAACTTGATTCTAATCTTATGATAAAAACTTATCAAATTTGCTAAATTTGGTAGCATGGTCAAATTACAAGCATTGGCTTCATTCACCAAAAAATGCAACTCCTTCCTTGGTAGTGTATAATTTGATGTATTTTCTTATTGTGATTGAATGGATTGCTTATGATTGATTATTTATTTAAAACATTAAGAATCCCTTAATTAATAACGGAGTTGATATTTGGTGTTACAATTATATATATGTAATAGTGGAAAAATTCTTAGATATTTTCGGAGTTTGAAGACATGGTACTCTCTCTTTTCATATTCATAGTGAACCTTACTATAAATGTAAAAATAAAAAAGAGTATCATTCTTTGTGTTTTAGGAATACTTAAGAATTACCACTTTCTAGTAATATACAATTCTCCCTTTCAGTGATATTCCCACTTTTCTTTGTTTTTTTATTTTATTTTACGAAATTCAAGATTATTAGGTGGTCTATGTTCAATGTTATGGAATATTTTCTCAAAGAACAAAAAATGTCATGAAAATTCCAATTTTAATTTTTTCTCGCGGGTCGAATAAAAACAAACCAACAAGTGGCAACTAATAAAGCTAAGAATTGTTCATAAAAATAAAAAATAAAAAATGAATTATTAGTGTCGGCGATTCCTTTTCGTGCCGTTATCGATTTGTATTTACTTGGTGCCACCACTTACGTGGTTATTTTTTTTTTTTTTTTTAATTCTTAACTTTCCACTTTCCACTTTCCAGATCAGCATCAGCATAGTCTTGTCTACACTTTGAAATAGTGGAAAAGTTTGTTTTATTTTATTTTTATTTTTTTAAGAAATAATTTCAATCTATAGAATCTATTTTTAATGGTAACTCTTTATTATTTAACTATATTTTAAAAAAGTAGAAACAATTTTTTTAACCAACCTTTTTAAATTTTAAACTCTTTATAAAAATGATTTTCAATTGTAGTTACTATAATCTCTCTTCTTCGATGTCCCAAGTTGTTATAAATATATAAACTTGGTAAAGTTTTTTCTTTGGTTATATAAATTTTTATTTATTTATTTACGTTGGGCAATAAGCCACTAACAATAAGAAACCACCCACTTTGAACAAAGAGAATTTGATTGACCAAGTGCTCAGTCAGTGAGACTCTGGACCAAGTCAAACGCAATTGGAAATCTTATTAGCATTCTTTTTTCTTTTTTTTAATTTTTTTTAGAGGAAATCTTGTTAGCATTCTAATAATTGTTTGTCATCAAATTCAATAACTTAATCTCATTACATAAAGATTTATTTTTCTTTTTATGAGTTTCTTTTCATTATGTTTTTTTTTTTTTTTTTCGTTATGTTTTGTATGTTAAATAACACATATTTAGTGAGATTAAAACTTAGTGATTGTTTGGATAATAATTATAGCGTTTACGTTTTGTTAGGGATGCGTTTCAGCTTTTTTTTTTTTTTTTTTCCTCTGCACGCATTTCAATTGGGAGACAAAAGTCACTATTCACACTCTATTTCATACGGTTCATGTATTGTTTACGTATTGTTCATATACTGTTCACGCACTTTTCAGCCACTTTTTCATTAAGAATGGATCTCACGGCACTATTCAGACATTTAAAATTTATTTTGCTATAGTATTTTCAGTTTTCAGCTGTATCCAAACGGATCCTTAGTGTAACCAGTGTAGTGTAACAAGCAATGAAAAACATTGAAAAACTTTAGAAGTTGCTTGCAAAATAAATTATATACATCAGCCCAATCTCCTGATTTAATGACCCCTTTCAAATTGCTAGAAGCACAATAATAAATATTATGAATAACTTTTTTTTTTTTTTTTGAGAAGAAACATTGTGAAGAACTGATTGGTTCATATGGTACTTTTCCCTTAAGAATACGTGATTCCCTAAGTTCACCTAACTCGATTAACTAATCACCTAATTTGATCGTGTACATATCACCTGCAAAAATACATATTGATCTAGAACATCATGATTTTATTACTTATATATTTATAAAAAAAATCTATGCTATAGTCAAAGAACTTGAATCACACGCTTTGGTCAACTTTTGCTTCCCACGTGCTATTAATAACGTCATGCATGAAAAAAAAAATACCGTCATGCATTCATTCTTGACTTCTCTCATTCATCTTTTGCGGCTCTTCATTTTCCCTTGCCGAAAATCACCACTTCAATTAATATTACAAAATGTAGGAAGTAATTATTAATTACCTATTCAAAGAGGAAAACGTTTATCACAAAACTCTGGAAAATTCTTCCAACCAATCAGGTGGCGATTGATGAGATGTACTTTTAGTTGCGTGATTTATGAGCTGTTATATAATAAATTGGAGGAAATTCTTCCAAACTTATTTGGAGGAAAATTTTGAATCTTTCAAAAATATCTGTACACGGTTGGTCATTAAAGTAGAAGTAATTAAAGTATAATACTAGTCCTATTTTATGCCAAATCTGTTAAAAACAGTTAGGGTAAGTTTGGTACACAGAATGAAGATTATGACAAGAATTGTAATCTTTATTATTAGAAATAATATGTGTTGTAATATAATAACTAAACCTAATTATTAGTTTGGTTGTGAATTATAACATTAGAATGTAATTTAACATTTAATTTAGGAAATTTCTTACTCATACAATTATATCTCCTTAAAAATTATTAGTATTAAATTTAAGAGAGATATGAGTTATTTTTTATTTTTATAATTGTTAAATGTAGATGGAAAGTTTGTTTATTTGGAAATATATTAAGCTTTAAAATTATTGCACTTACTAAAATATAATTAATACAACCTTTTAAAGAGGAATACTTATTCCTCATTTTATAGAATAGCTATTCATAAGTAATGATTATTCTTTATAATAAAAATATAACCAAACTAAAGCATAGATAAACCATAAAAATAACTATTACATTACAGCACCTATTACAATCTACTAAACATGCCCTTAGAATCACCCTCCAAACTGGTTGGAAGGAAAGTTCCGCTAATCCATTATGTGGTAATATTCCTAACTTTTACAGAATATTTAAATTGCTCCCAAGTTCTAATTTTCCATGGTTATTAATTGCATGATTTAAGCCTCATGTAACAAAGTGCAAACATGCAAATGATTTCGGCAGATGTTGGCACTAACGGAGAAAAGCAAGCCAATTGTCATCACAGGCCACTCTCTAGGAGGAACAGT
The DNA here is from genome assembly GCF_040712315.1 of Castanea sativa. NCBI lineage: Eukaryota > Viridiplantae > Streptophyta > Magnoliopsida > Fagales > Fagaceae > Castanea > Castanea sativa. Next base: position 15,802,689 of record NC_134016.1, on the reverse strand, counting down.
TGCCACACTTTGTACTCTTTGGCTCCTCTCTTACTTCCAACTTGTCTCTTCTCCCTTACAAGTCCTATGCATCACTTTTGGCTCTCCAATGCTTGGCAATGAGTCACTTTCCAAAGCTGTCCTTAGAGAAAGATGGGGTGGTAACTTTTGTAATGTAGTCTCAAAACATGACATCATGCCAAGAATGCTCTTTGCTCCTCAAGCATCTTTTACTCAGCTACATTTCCCAGTCCTACTGAAGTATTGGCATTTGTCCATGACTTCTCCTGGCTTTGGCATGCTTGCCCAATTACAGGATGAAGATAAAGCGGAGCTCTTGCGCTTGGTCATGTGTCATTTGGAAGTGATAGCACAAGCAGGAGAAGAGGTAGCAAAAAGTTTATTTTGGCCACTAGGAAGCTACTTGTTTTGTTCTGAAGAGGGAGCAATTTGTGTGGATAATGCCGTGTCTGTTATCAAAATGATGTATTTGTTGCTTATGACTGGTTCTCCATGTAGTAGTGTTGAGGATCATCTCAAGTATGGAGATTATGTGGAGAAAGTTTCTCTACAGTTTTTGAAGCAGAGTAGCTTCATGCAAGCAGATATTCCTGAGTCAAGCTATGAATCAGGGGTTGCTATGGCACTGCAGTCCTTAGGAATATATAGCCAGGTAGTGCATTCTATCAATCTCAAAAATTTCTCCTAGTGTCATATATTTTAGGAACTGAAGCCATTCATATTATTCATTTCAGCTCCATTACAAGTACTCCCTAAAGGTCCCTAAATTTTTTCTTAGAAACAACATCAAATATGACACGGACAAGTAGCTTTAGATTTTCTTTTTTATAAGTTCAAAAGGCCAATCATTATCTGCATACCACATCAATATGTTCAAAGTGTTTCCTGAATATGTTCATACAGAACCTTATTACCCTTGCTTTGAGGTGAATTGAATTAACCATTTCTCCTTTATTTTACCTATAGGAAACAGTTGCCAGACCTGTCAAAGACTGCTTGAAGACGGCAAGGCGAATGGGTCTCAGACCAAACCTGAATGCTGCCAAGCTGGCTGTTAGCTTAGCGAAAATTAATCCATACAGAGCTCAGATAGAATGGTATAAAGCATCTTGTGATGAGTCTGATGACCACATGGGGTACTATGATTGTTTCAAGCAAAGGGATAACTCAAAAAAGGGCTCTAAAGTTAACTTGAACCGGCACAAGCTTGCTGTTTTCTGGAATAATGTCATCAAAATGTTGGATAACAATGAACTGCCTTATGATTTTAATAGGCGAGCAAAATGGGTCAATACTTCACAGTTCTATAAACTCCTGGTTGAGCCATTGGATATTGCAGAATACTATCGGACAGGGATGCACCATGTCAAGGGCCATTACTTGAAGCATGGAAGGGAGAGGAGGTATGAGATTTTTGATAGGTGGTGGAAAGAGAGAAAGGTAAGTGTGGATGAAAATAATAAGAGGAGCAAGTTTGCAGGTTTAACTCAAGATTCACGCTTTTGGGCAAGGGTGGAGGAAGCAAGGGAGTGGCTTGATAAAATTAGAAGTGAAAGTGACCCAAGAAAGCTGGCTTTGCTTTGGGAGCATATTGATGCATTTGAAAAGTATGCAAGGGAATTGGTTGATAATATGGAAGTCTCTAGAGATGTTCTTTTAAAGAATTCAAGCTATAATTTGTGGGTGGTAGAATGGAGTAAATTGAAATCACAGCTGAAAAAACTCTCTCCTCAGTTTCCAGATTATGTGAATGGGGAAGTAGTTCCTTAGTGTACAATTCAGCAAGTGACCCCAGATTGCTGGCTTTGGATTCGGAGAATATTGATGCATTTCAAAAGTATGCAAGGAAATCGGTTGACGATGAGGAAGTGTCTACTGATGTTCTGTCAAAGAATGCAAGCTATAATTTGTGAGTGGTAGAATGGATTGAGTTGAAATCACAGCTGATCCAATTCCCCGAGTCTCCAGATTATGTGATTAGGGAAGTCGTTCCATAGTGTATAATTCAGTATAACAATGCATTGTAGCGCATTTTGATTTGGTAGTGCATATTGTGATACAATGCTAATTGTATCTTAGGTACATGACTTATATTTATTAGGTTGTATATCTTATGCAGACTCATATTTATTAAGTTGTATATCTTATGCAATAATATTTCTTACCCCAAAGACCTGTATGAGCCACCACGACAGAGAAGCACTTCCATACTTGGGCTGTGATCATATATTTTGGTATGTGCTTCTTAGTGGGTCACTACATGTAGGATAAAATTCAATTAGTTTAAACTTAGCTATTGATTTTATTGGCTTTCCTCATCTCTGGCACTCCTTGCCAAACATGCAACTGGGACACCAAATTCACTTTCTGGTAGAAAGAATTGCAATGCCAGATTATTCTTGCATCTTGACTAAAATGACCAATAAGATTTCTTGGTGGTGTGACTGGACAATCTGAAATTGGTAATTACAAATTCACATTGACCAGTAAATTTGTAACTCTTTTTTTTTTTTTTCGTGGTAAACATCTATATATATATATATAAGACGTAGAATTTAATGTTACTATACTACTGTTAAGCTACCTCATTAGCAATGTCATACTTTTTAAAAATATTTATGATTTTTCTATTTTATTTTATATAAAATAATTAAATATAGTTCATGAACAAACCTGTTAATGCACTCCATTACTATTTAACATGTTTCTATTCATTTCAAATGCAAATATTTGACTACTCACCTACCCAAATTGATTTTAACTTTTCATTTTATTCTTTCTAATTAAGTAATTGTTAAAATTGAATAATTCATTACCTTTCTAGTGGATATATGCACATGTTTGATTATTCATTACAAACATTACTATTCTTTAGATGCAAATGTTTGACTATATTCAACTACCCAAATTGATTTCATCTTTTTGTTTTCTTCTTTCTATTTTCAATTAATTGTTAAAATTGAATATTTAAACTATTCATCTTCTTATTCTAAAAAAAAAAAAAAAAACTCTTCTTCTCTTCCTCCAACATTCCCCTTCCTCTTTGTCTCTTTATCTCTCTACTACTCTTTACTTTACTGTTAAACTTCCTTTATCATTTCCTCTTTCTTATATTTTGACTCTTCTTCTCCTCATCTTATTTTGTATAAAATTGATATCATTTATTCCATTTAATCCATATTTTCTCCGCACAAAAATGTGAGTATTCTCTCTCTCTTCTCTCTCGTTTTTTGTTTTTTTTTTTATAACTCTAATTGGTTTTTTTATTTAATTTTTTTTTGTGTTGTATTTTTTAAATTTCCCATCACAAAAACTCTTTTTTTATATCTCTCTACTATTCATCTTCTTATTCTAAAAAAAAAAAAAACTCTTCTTCTCTTCCTCCAACATTCCCCTTCCTCTTTGTCTCTTTATCTCTCTACTACTCTTTACTTTACTATTATACTTCCTTTATCATTTCCTCTTTCTTATATTTTGACTTTTCTTCTCCTCGTCTTATTTTGTATAAATTTGATATCATTTATTTCATTCAATCCATATTTTTTCCACACAAAAACTGTGAGTATTCTCTCTCTCTTCTCTCTCGATTTTTGTTCTTTCTTATAACTCTAATTGGTTTTTTTTATTTAATTTTTTTGTGTTGTATTTTTTAAATTTCCCATCACAAATCACTCTTATAGCTTTGGTTGAATTTTGGTTTGGGTTAATATGTAGTTTTTTTTAAAAAAAATAGAAATTTGAGTTTATATCAAAACAAAATATACACGGCTACGAATTTGAATATGCCTACCAATGGACTTCCACTAAACAGAGAAGTCTCCACAATGTTTTTAGCTTCATATACTTCTTTGGTAATGTGAATTTGAGAAAAAGAAAAGAGTAGGCAAATGATGTATGCTCTTTCATAATCCTCTATGTCTTGAAGAAAGTGGAGGGCCTATTAGTCTCCTTTCTACTGGAATTTTGTATAGAAAGCCTTTTGCTATAAGTTCCATGAATTTTTGTTCTTTTATAATGAAATGAGACAGAAAGTTCTACTCTGCCTGACTAAATAGCTAGAGACAGAGATACAAATACTTTTGGAGAAGGCTGATATGGCTCTTAAAAAGTACAAGATGCATATGATTGTGGCCAATGAGCTTTTAACTTGCAAAGACGAGGTTGTAGTTGTTACAAGCAATGAAAAGATATCAGTTTGCCGTTACAAGACTTAGGTTGGTGATGTTGTGGAGTATCCCTTAATTAGACTTAAATAAAAAGCATATTTTGATTTCAATCAAACTGCTTATAAAATAACCTCTTGAGAGGGGGGGGGGGGGGAGACTATAATAAACATTGTAATCGCTCTATAGTCTATATTGTGACAAAAAGTTAATAAATTGTTTTATTTGTAGAATATCAAAAAGGTCAAAAAATATTTGGTGTAGTAATTTTGTATTGTTGAATCCCATGTGTTTGGTGAAATTACTTTAGAAATCTTATGTGTTTTTCTCAAGTCTATTTGTTATTTTTATTTTGGTCATTTTATTACCAATAATTAGTATCTCCACCATCAAATTTTTAGTTAATTTGAACTTTCTTAGTAAGTTTTTACTTTGCTTAGTTAATCATCTTTACTGAAAATGCCAAAAAGAGAATATGAAAAAAATATAATTTACTCTAGAGCATCATTATGCTATTAATGTTTTTATATATAGATACTTAAAGAATTTTTTCTTTTTGCATTTTATTTTATTTTATATTTCCACTTTATGATATGTGATTTATTGATAATGATCTATTGCATAGTTATCTTTATCTACTTTTTCACTAGGCTGTATTTGGCAACATGTAAAATATTTTCAGTTGAAAATATTTTATGAAAAGGAAAACATTTTCATCTGTTTGGTTGTGTTCTAGGAAATACTCCGAAAAAGTATTTCTTGTGTTTGGTTCTCCAATGTAAAACATTTTCTAGAGAAAATGTCAAAAAATACCTATAATAGAATTGGATTATAATTTTCAATGGATTGATTGATCAAATCAATGGACCAGTCATAATTTTCAAGTTTTGACATACAAAAAAAAAAAAAAATCAATTGCAACCAAGAACAAATCGTTGTTATTACCTCAACCAAATCATGAAAACAAAACAAAACAAAAATACTACACTATAAATGGGAACCACCCCATATAAACCCAGATCTCTATTAGAGAATGTGGGTCTTGAATGAAAAGAAAGGTCGAAGATGGGTTGGTGGAGAAAATGGATGGGTCAGTGGAGGTGGGTTAGGGAGAGGGATGGATAGGTGGAGGTGGAGGTGGTTTGGTAGAGGAAAATTGATGGGTCAATGGAGATGGGTCGAGGGAGGAAGAGGGATGGATCGGTGGTGGGGCTTGCATGCACGATAGTGGGGTTGTGGGTTGGGGATGACGATCTGAGCTTCACTGGCAGGGTTGTGGGTCATAGATGATGATCTGGTCTTCATCGACGGCTAATCTCTCTATCCTTCGGGTAGGGCTTGGTGGGACTCGTGAGCAGATACCATACTAGCCAGTGCACCGGTACAGGTACCCCTCTATTTCATACTAGAAAATATACCGGCTGTACCGAACGCATACCAGTCATACCAGCGAAATCCGGCCATACTGGAAGCGTACCGGGCTGAAACACTCCAAGCCAATTTTTTTTTGTTGTAATTTTGACAAATTTTCAAGAGAAATATGGTAATTGTGCAAAACCTAATTCTAACCCTAAGTCCTAGCCGCACAACCCTCTTTCTTTCTTTCTCTTACGTTCTCTCTCAGCTGCTTTATGTCTCTCACTCTGCTATGTCTTGGCTTCTCACTTTGCTATGTCTCGGCTTCTCATTCTCTGTCTCGGGTCTCGGCTTCTCATTCTCAAGTAAAATTTTGCTTTAATCAAATTTGAAAATCGTTGTCATTGTATGTGTAAGTGCACAATTGCACCTAGACCCAAGGACAACTGTGGGTCAGGCTCAATGAGCCTTAAACAATGAAATTTTGTAGAGTGTGGGAATGAAATCTAGTTTAAGGATGCAAGGAATTTATTGAACAGGCTCATTGGGCCTGAGCCCACAGTTGTCCTTAGGTCCAGATGCAATTGTGCACTTACAATTGACGCCGTCTGTTGTGATCCTTGAGACTCAGCATTGTAAGTGCACAATTGCATCTGGACCTAAGGACAACTGTGGGTTCAAGCCCAATGAGCCTGTTCAATAAATTCCTCGCATCCTTAAACTAGATTTCATTCCCACACTCTACAAATTTTCATTGTTTAAGGCTCATTGGGCCTGAGCCCACAGTTGTTCTTGGGTCCAGGTGCAATTGTGCACTTACAGTATGATATAAGTTTTCCATAAGTTTTTAAAAATTGGCATTTTTATACGAGTATATTGCAATTGTTCCATTATGTTATTCTTCAGAATTTCTTGATGCAAAACATAGAATTTATTTATTTTCTTTTTCAGTTTTGTTTTGTTTTTTTTTTAGTTTCTATACTCTGAAACTTATTTCTGTGTTTTTTTTAATTAATTTTGGTTTACTTTCATTTGTTATAAGGGGGGTTGTTTCTTTCTTTGGAGAGACAATTTTACAGGTTCATTACAAAATGTAATTTCAGCATTGTGTTTATTTAATTCCACAAAAGAAAAATGAGACTAATTTATACTTGTCGTGCATCTATAACTTTTCTCTAATGATGAATTGTCTCGGCAAAGTTGTTCTTTTGTATTATAATTCCTATGCTTCTTGGGGGCAAAAGAATAGTGGATAATCTTGTAAACATGGTTCTAGAGATTTAGTGTGTGTGTGTGTATGTACAATATATAAAATAGCGGTAAACTTGAAACGGTACACCGATATTGACCAGTACTCGAAATATATCTTACCTCTGGCTAAACCGATACAGCCTCCGATACGGTATTGACTTCCTTGCTCGTGAGTGATGAGAGTGAGAGTGAGGTAAAAAAAAAAAAATTAGGAGGAGTGTAAATAGTTTGAAGGTAAAATCAGTGTGTAAAATATTTTACATATGTGAGTGGGTTATCTTACGGTCATTTACATTAATTTTCAGTTTGACTTTATTTTCCTGAGTTGCCAAACACCATCATTGGTGTAAAATGTTTTCCAATTTTCCTTTACACCCGAAACAAACACAGCCTTAGTTTCAATTGTGAGGAAGAAAGAGATGTGGATCTATGTTTTAAAGAAAAATATACCTATAAGAGTTGAATTGCATACATCTGTATAGTAATAAACATGGTATACATAGTTACAACTTGGTCTAATAGTTCTCAAACTATCAATTAAAAAAAATTTATTGCATTGTGTTTTCATACATATCTCACTATATATAATACCTGACTACAAAATATATTTTGTTACACTACAAAAAACTTCTAATTTAAAACATAATTTTAAATAATACATATTGAATTTTAAAAAAATATACAATCTAATATATTAATTCAATAATTATCCAAAAATAATAATCATATCAAATTTTCCCGTGCATCGCGCGAGTCTAGGACTAGTTTATATAACAAGGAGTTCATGGAAAGAATTCAACAAAAATTTACAATACAAGAGAGAAGTTAAACCTTCCCATTCTGACCATCAATATTCCTAACTGGTCCCCTAAACCATTTTCTTGCATCCAACATCCACCAAAGCATTATTAGACCCAAACCTACACCCAATGCCACTGGTGCATAATTGAAAGTATTCCAAGTAATTGGATAGTAAGTTGGCAAAAGGAAGACTGAACAGGTATAACAGATCCACAAAAAGGCAACCAAGCAAATTGGCCTTCTTGCTTTTCCCAAATAAAATGGCCCAGGCTTGAAGTTTTTCTCAGCCATAACCATTCTTGCGAAGATTGGAACTGCATAGCCGCCAACCCAACCAATTGTACATATGGATGTTATGGCAGTGAAGACTACATTCACTTTTAAGATTGGAAGTCCAAGAAGGATGCATATGGCTGCACAGAGCCACACAGCATTTGAAGGGACTTTGTGTTTTGGGTGCACTTTTCGCCAAATGGATGAAAAGGGAATTCCTTTATCTCTTGATAGAGCATATACCTGAAGGATAACATGGTTCAGTGAAATGGTTATACAGAAATATAAACAGAAAAATTCTAAGAGATAGTTCAACATGGATATTGCTCTTGACATTTCTAACAATATGAAGTCTAGAAATTAGATGTGCATACAAGAAAGTAATGTTGTCTTGTGCATACAAGAAAGTACAGTTCAAAACTTCTAAATTTTTTGCATTTGCTTCTCTTTCTAGAGAATATATACAATACCATAGTTATACCCGTAACAATGTAATGATTTCACCTAAGTATAAAATTGGGAAGCTCAAAGTCTATTGTTCATAACATAGTTCCTGTGCAGGTGGACAACTTGAGATGCTGTTGTTCACAGGATAACATTTATCCAGACCCTTTCAGAATTTTAATCTTAATTGTAAGGAAAACATGCAAAACTGAGGCTCAGCAGCAGATATATGGGAGATGCCCAATGGTAATACATGTAATGACATACTTTCACATGATTTATATAAGCTGGCACAAGGACTACACTAGAAAGCTCTTGCTAAAGTTCACTTGTTTTGCCACTGCAAAACAGGTGTTGGTAGTGGTTCCCCAAACTCAAGCTAGAAATGAGCCCTCATCCCCTCCAAATCCCCATTCTTCCCAATGCAAATAATAACTATGTAAAAAAATGATAGCCGCTTACCACTCTGGCAGCACTAGTAGTAATTGAGAGCCCCCCAAAGAAGAATGAACCCCATATGATAAATAGTAAAATTATAGCTCCAGTAGCACTATGATATCTACCATGGAATGCATCATAGAGTATTTGAGCTGGCACAAATGCTCCAGCAGTTTCATTGGTTGGATCATATAGGTAGCCAAAATCCTGAGTGAAAAATTGCAAAGCATATCAAAGAAGGAAAATATCCAGAGAATAATTGGAAAAAAAGAAGGTAATGACCCTACTAAAAGACAATATAAAAACATACAGTGTACGTGGACCTCATTGTTACTCATATCAGAAAGTGAGAAGATTATGCTACTCAATTTGCATTAATATCATTGCATAGTAATTTCTAGAAGCAGCAAGTACTTATGACAAGAGGAAGATTGAATGCAACTTTGAACGCTCACTTTGTTGTTTATGCTACTACCTCCATCTCACAATAGACAAGACTTTTGAAATGACACAGTTATTATCAAAAAAGGAAAAAAAATATAGTGATATTCCTAAAATTTCCTCTAATTTATATTAGAGGTGGCATAACTTTTGACAATAATCCTTTCTGTTTTTTGAAATAAGATGAGGGGAAAATAGGAAAATGAACTTCCATTTTTGAAAGTTTCATATATCTTAGGACGACCTAAAAGGTTAAGGTTATCATCTATATTATGGGACAGAGGGAGTATTATTTAGGGCCAAACAAATGAATAAAAGAAATAGAGGAATTGAAATAACTCATTACAACCAGAGTTCTGAACTTTGCAGTAGTGTCTGATTACTTGTTTGGAAAGTAAGGGCCAAAATCAGAGACTAAAATTAGTCATCATGACAATATACCTGAATGCTGAAAGTAAGGGCCAAAATATAAGCCCATCCAAATATTGAAATGATCCCGATGCTGGAAAGAATTGCAATAGGGCCATTCTTGTCTGCCCCTCTGGTTTCCTCAGTTAAATGTGCAGCAGCATCATATCCATATAGTGAGTACTGGCTGACTAGAAAAGATAGAATGACTGCATAAGGTTTGCTTGATATTCCAGTTGTCCCAGGTACCACTTCAAAATTCGTGAACACGTATGAAGCAGATTGTGTAGTCAGTGCTACCAAGGGCAGCATTATAACAATAACCGTCCCTCCAATGACCTGAAAAAGGGATTGCAGCCAAATGTTAGAACTGAAAATATTACATTTCACATGTTAATTACTTCATAAAAGTTGATGTAGAAATTGGAAGAGTAGGTTCTGCCAGTCAGGCTTACTGAGCTGGATGAGATTTTCCGATTAGAACTCCATTAATTACTAATGCCTAACTTTGCCATGATAAAGACAGCTCGAAAGAAGATCTTTTTAAGATACACAAACAGTTGGAAAGAAAATCCTGGGAAAAGAATAGAAACTTACAAGCATTCCATCCCAGAAAATTTTAAGATTCCATTTCCTAAATTTTGGAAACCAAATAGAGCATGAGGTCATAAAAGCCCACTTTAGGATTGAAGATTTGTCCGTATGCCACTGCAACAGGCCCTAATTGACTAGTTGATGATTGTTTATGTATTACAACTAAAAATTGGACTAACTTTTCTGATTTTTTGAGGCAATTAGAAATGCTATTAATTTTTTATGCAAATAAAATTTTAATTTTTTTATCATTTAGGCTTACAACCAGTTTTTTACTTCAGTTATTTTTGTATTTTGATTTCACTTCTGGTAATGACACTATAGTAGAGGAATGTATATAATTTAACTGCTATAAGAAAAATGGACTTTAACATTACTATATAGTTTTTTCTGCAATTCAATCGCTTTCCAATTTGATTAGTCTCCGGCATAGCCTAAAAATTTCTTAACAGGAAATGAAGCATAGGTAATGCTAGATTAGGTTCCCATAAACAGAGATGAAAGGAACAACTCTTGGGAAGCGTGAAAATGATTGTATCTTATGTTTGCTCACTGTCTCTTTTTTTTTTAACACCATTATCTTGATTATCAACTAGAATATAAATGGTTCACATCTTGATTATCAACTAGAGTATAAACTGTAAAAGGCATACAAGCAAGCTTATATAGATTATACCTGCCACCATATTGAAATTATATCGATGAAGGCAATCACTTCCAGTGCAAAAGTGTTGAGAAATGCCCATATAAGAGTCAGGGCTATGTACATACATAGAAATAACCATTTAGGAGCCAAGTACCCTCCATCCTTATTTGTGCCAGTGCATAATAAAATGATACTTTGCAGTGTTTGTGATCCTGCATAAGCCTTCTCCACCCAGTTAGGGAAAAAAAGAAGTTAAATATGATTACCAATTTACCATATACCTAAAAATTAATAGAAAAACTCTATAAAATATTTGGAAAAAAGGTACCTGTGTGCCTATGCCGGCAATGAGCCCTATGGTCTCTAGCCAAGCACAACACCATGATGCAAATGGACCCCATTTGGGACCAGCTAAATGGGCAGCCCAGAAGTAAAGAGAACCAGTAGTCTGTTTAACACACAACCAAGAGATAGTCAGTCATCTAAAACTTCAGCAAAATGCATTCATAGCCATTATTAAGGGAATAATGATTTGTAATAGATATTAACAAGCCAGGAGAAAAAAAAAAAATTGGACCATATAAGGTAGATCTAACAATGTTGCTGAGAAAGCAGGCTCAAAACAAGTTTTTGGATGTAAAGACAGAAAAATTTACTTGCTGCAACAAGATTACTTCTAATTTAATCTTGAGTTCTATTTCCCAGAGATTCTCACTTACCTCCTGAAACTGGTTTAATTGCTATCCTATTTTCACTAAATAAAGCAAAACTTTTGAGCTTATCTGTTGTGTTGGGCACTGAACATGGATCGTCAATCTTCCGATCCATAAACATGTTTCTTGTAAAATACTTGCAACGTACATAAAGCCAAAAATTTGGTTTTCACTCAGTAAAGATCATACATTGGACAACTATTCTCTTGTGATGAAAATAAGAAAGCTACTTGATTTCTCAAAAGGTTTAAGTTGTAACAAGGTCATGCTTAATAGAATTTGACATGGCTTTGGAAATTTTGACGTGAATATCATCTTCCTATATTCCTTTTAATTTTGATTTCCATAGAGGGAAAATCAATTTTCAGTTTCTAATTAGCCCAGTAGTTGCATCATGTTTCCTTTCTTATGCTTTTATAGATATATGCATTTGGATAATGAGCAGATATTAAATTCAGGAGCAAATGATTAAATAGAACAAATCTCCATGGCAGTTTTGGTCACTATATTTTGACCATGTTTTCAATTTAGTACTCAAGTTTTTATAACTTCATTTTTGTCCTAATATTTTTAAACTTATTGTCATTTAAGTCTTTATCATCATCTCACTTACAAAAAAAATAATAATAATAATTTTAAGTGCGCAGTGTAATTCATTAATCACACAGGCATTTTCTGTAAGTGAGATTATGGCATAGACCAAAATAACGACAAGTTTAAAAATATAAGGACCAAAATAAAATCACAAAAACTTGAGGACCCAATTGAAAACATGGCAAAATGGAGTGACCAAAAATGTATTTTTGCCTAATATTTTCAAGTACTGAAAAACTAGATCACAAATAGGATTTAAATAAATAAATGAACAGGGGAAGATGGAAAGGTACTAACTGGGAAAGAGGAACAGATCTCAGCCATTGCAATTCCAACAAACCAGGTGAAGAATGATACTACCACCCACCCCCAAACTAGACTTGCAGGACCTGCATATTGAAGACTTGAACCATACAGGGGAGTAATCCCAGTGAAAAGGGTCATAGTTGAAAATGATATTGCCAGTGTTTTGAACAAAGTCTGCATCAAATTAGAGCAACACTATTAGTAAAAGTCTATATAGGAGCAAATCAAACAAGAAAGAAGAAGAAAATCTATGCAATGATAAAAAGAACATCATAAGGAGCAAAAAAACAAATACATATAGTAGCAAGATAACCAAATAAAGGAATAGTTACCATTTCTCTTCTGAGTTCTTGCTTGTAACCCAGCTCATTGAGCCGCTTCTCCCCAGTATCCATTACTGGGATTTGTGGCACCTCAGGTTCCTGTTGGTGGTTCCTCATGATATCAAAGATATCACTTGGAAATTGAGATCAAAGATGGTTAAACAAAATTGAAATAGTGAGCAGAAAGAAGGGTCTGACTTATAAACTTTTTGTATATTCTGCTTTAGAATTTTTAAAGATCCAGCTTTGGGAAAAGAGGGTGCCGAAAGATATGCAAGTCAAACTGTTGCCAAGTTTGAATTATCGTTAATTAGTTCCCTCCAATAATAGTTTTAATTACAACTGTCAAGTGTTATATTTGATTATTTTCCCATACGCTTCTTAGTTCACACTCTTGAGTTTTGCGTGGTCTATATTGCTTCCCAAAGTACAATAAAAGCTGCAATAATAAAGTGTGCTGTTTTTAAGAAATTAGTATATTCTGCACATACTGTGCCTCACTCTCTCTCTCCTAAGAATAGGTCCCATGCATAAGACCATATGTGAACTCTTATGTGAAGAGCGTATAATACAATAAAAATTTTAAAAAAAAAAAAAAAAAAAAAACCGCACCCAATACACAAAACTAAAACTTCCACTTTTGTATGGTTAAAAAAAAGGTGATGGTAGGCCCTTGCTTTACCTCTAACTATTTTTTAAAGAAGTGATTTCCGAACTTGAACCAGTAACATGTCACTTTTACTATCAATAATTATCCATAAATGACAATTTACTACATGTAAAAGACAATATCCTTTCACATCTTATATGCAACTATTACAGGAAATATCAAAGATAGAACAGGAAATCTCAAAGATGGAAAGATTCCAAGAGCCTTGAAGAATATCTCCATTCCAATGGAATCCAGGAAGTCCAAGATCGCGGCCAATTATCTTGAATAAATATCTCATCTGATCTCATCATGTGGTCAGCTTTGAATTTTTAACGGGCAGGAAATAATATGCACGCAAACACTTTGACTAGTTGCAACTTGTGATCCTTCTGATTTGTTAATAAAACATCTTCCAACATTGGTTAAGATTTTTTTTTTTTTTTTTTTATAAATTTTAGAGCAGCTCAAACTCTTTTCCCACTCAAACCCCCAAACTTGCTAAGTCAACTACACCTTAATTTTTACGATTTATCTCTCTTGAGAATCCTTTGTTGTAATCATATCCCAATAGATCATGGTTGATGAAGATCTAATTAATTAAGTCCCTAAGTACCAATTCAAGCTTACAGTAAATAATAATTTTCAAAATTCTAATAACACAAATACTTTCATTTTTTTCACCTTAGAAGATTTAGGCAAAAGAATAAAGAATATATGCAAGAAGTAATGAGGATTGATCATACTTATTATGGAATAAAAACTTCAAAGAGTTCCAATATAGTTACTTGTGGGATTAAAAAAAATGATGTATTTCATGAACATAATGAAATATAAAAGAAAAATGATGAAGTTAAATAACCTTGTAGGGGAAAAGAGAACTTGTAGCTTTCATTATAGTCAACCTTAAAGTATTCAAATATTTATAATTTTTTTTTTTCGATTGATTTTATTTAAGAGATAATAGAGTTTGAAGTTAAACTCTAATATAAAATCTCATCAAATTATTCCCTATGATCTAATCTCAAGTTGGAGATATACTTGAAGATAAATATGAAAATAAAAAATTGTTGATAAGCGAACAGTGTGATAGATGAGACCAAATTGATATAGGTCGATCTCTAAGATAATGAAATAGTTCAAACGATTAAAATCATTTTTATACACATGCTAATATTTTTTTTAAGTTTTACATTTGTTGAATATAGGTTACATATTTTGTTAAAAACATTTTTGTTATTTTATCCAAAGAAATTGATAAGAACAAACAAATTATTATTTTTATCTAAAAATTACTGTAATTTGGAGCAGTCATTTGTTGCAATTACAATTTTTAAGTTTAACTTTTATTATATAATATATGATATATGATATATAATATAACGCTCTGTTTGTTTCAGCAACGATGTTTTCTAGAAAATGAGTTATTTTCTAAAAAGCATTTTCTATAAAACTATCTCATTTTCTAATGTTTGGTAGAAACTTTAAATAAGTTGAAAAACAACCTCATAACTTCCTTTATTTAGCTTGCTGTGAGATAAAGTTCTTTTCCAAAAAAATTTAATGGAAAACAATCTCCAAAAATAAGTCATACTTTTTATGTTGACCAAAGATAGTTTTCCTTTGACTCATATTTTTTTATGTTACCAAATACTGGAAAACAAGAAAAACTATCTTTACACAAGGTTTTCCATTGAAACAAACGGAGATATTATAACTAAAATCATTCGTCTCATAAATCATAATGAAATCATACCTATCGGGTTTTTAGTTTTTTGTTTTTTGGGGGTTGGAATTTACGTTGGGTCTTTGAGTCTTAAAAGGATTAGAAAATGAAAAACAAAATTACTTACGCTCCGTTTGTTTCAATAGAAAACCTTGTGTAAAGATAGTTTACCTTGTTTTCTAGTGTTTGGTAGCATAAAAAAAGATGTGTTAAAGGACAACTATCTTTGGTCAACATAAAAAGTATGGCTTATTTTTGGAGATTGTTTTCCATTAAAATTTTTTGAAAAACAACTATATCTTACAGCAAGCTAAATAAGGGAAGTTATGAGGTTGTTTTTCAATTCATTTAAAGTTGCTACCAAATATTGAAAAATGAGATAATTTTATAATAAATGCTTTTTAGAAAATAACTCATTTTCTAAAAAACATTATTGCTAAAACAAACAGAGCGTTAATCGTTTTTGCCTTTTCTTTTCGTGTTCCTTTTGAGATGTAAATGAAGTCAAACCAACCCCATCAAAGTTTGGGACACTGTTTGAAATTTTGGGACACCGTTTTTTTTTGGAGAACAAACACATAAATTGTTTGAACACTGTCAATTTGTTATCATGCAATCCATACTTTTCACTGGTCCGTTTCATCATTTAAAAGAGCTGGCAAGAATCTGAGCTATCTTACTCAGCCGTGTGGGAACCAGAATTAAAAACAGAATTAACTAAAGCTTCCACCCTAAGACCAAAAATAAACTTAGATTATCTTTTATTTTTTTTATTTATTTTTGTATCAACTGTTGGAGCATTTTAATATTAATTAATTAAAATAAATTTATATGACAATATAAATATAAAGATATGAGAGTTAATATAGAAAATGAGAAGTTAGTGAAAATGTTTAATCCTACATTGGAAAAGAGAGAGACTAGTTTATTCATTTTAAATGTGGTGATTAATAGGTTGATATGTATTGTAGCAATTTGTAAAAAAAATTGAAAAATAGTTTGTATCTCTATTATTATTTTTTAGAATAATTTCCTTATTCATTAGTGAGTAACTGACCTTTTTATTATGGAAAATGAAAAGTTATTCACCCACTTAATGGATTACTTGTTGGGCCTATTTATTTCTTCAAAAACTCCTTATTTCATCCATTAATTGTGTAACTCCAGCCCATAATATCCAGCACATCCAAGATACTGAAATATAACAAGTTGAAGTTAACAACGTGAAGACACCAAAAAAATCCAGCAAAGAAGGGTGTTCTTTCTGGTGGAGTTTTGGGCTTGAACACTTTGTGCAGAGATTGTTCTAGCCATACGATATTTGTTAGGTAAGTCAAAGAAAGTCTGCACCGGTTACAAAGTTTAGCTAATTAAGGGCTTGAATCTCATTAAAGAGGGCGAGTGCTGCGCTTCAATCCAAGTAGTGTTGTGTATTTTCTAATCTCAAATAAATAATATTCAGAAGTATTATTCAGTCTCTTTTTGTGTTATTTCCATTATTATTGTGTTTGCACCAACATCAACCTATGGCGTCCATTTTTATGATTTTTGCTCTTAATAATTAGATCAAGATAGAAGACACCAATCAATTTTTGGTGTAGACAAGATTAAACCCTAGATTTCTTATTCAACTAACAGATACTTTACCAATTGAATTGACTGGAACTTACAAATATTTCCTAATCATGTTGTGTTCCAAAAAAAAAATTATACTTTTTATTTCAAGATGACTATCTAATAATTGCAGAATTTGTCAAACCCTTCTCTTAAGTCATGAGTTTCCCCCTAAAAAAAAGTCATGAGTTTCAGTTAGCTTACTTAGTGAAGTCTATTGTCATCAAATAACAGATTTGAGGTTTAAATCCTACCAACAACAAAAATCAAATGGTAGCTTTGCTTAATAATAAGAGTAAATATCATATGGTGGACACTGTAGGTTTAAATTTATTGTATCAATAAATAAATGTATAACCCTCTCTCTCTCTCTCTCTCTCTCTCTGCCAGGAAATTTAATTCTTTAGATATCTTCATAATCCTGAAGGAGTAGAATGCATGGACAAACGTGCATTAGTGATTAGCCATAGCCCTCAAGACATGGAAAGCAGACAGTAGTGGAGCTACTTAAAAATCATGAAAATCCAAAATATACATGCATGCACCATGACTTGAAGGCTGGGGCACATGCAGAGCTCCTTCCATTGGCTTGAAGATGCATTGTGGGCTGTGGCAGAAAATAGAACATTCGATATTGCTTAAATTATGTTGCATATTATGTCAAACACTGGTGGTAAATGGTAATTACTATATAAAAATTGATTGGGTCCATTTTATAGGTGCCCAAATTTCTAAGTTATTCGATAAGGAAGCATTTAATGTATTAGTCAAGCTGCAATCATTTTTCTATACTTTCATGACACACATCACAAGTGTCTCACCACTCTTTTTTTTTTTTTTTGTCTCGAACTCATAATAACTAACAGTATTTTAGAATATTTAATGTAACCCTACCTGTATATAAGGACACCCATTAATAAATGACAAAACTTAAATACAGTATTTTATGTATTGTTCCTTAAATTCTTCTCTTAAGATTTAGCCATGTAATTACTTAACTAATAAATATACTTCTATTCTAAGAGAAAAATCCACGTGGTAGAATCTTAAAAATGGAACCTAAAAAACAGTTCCTAAGTATAAAAAAAAGATATCAAAATACTGGTGATAGTTGATACTCTAATGATTTCAAGGGGGGAAAAGCATAAATCAAAGCATGCCATTCCAGTGTTACTGGTATCTCTCCTCATCTTATGCCATTAGTCAACTCATAAGGCTGGCTGGTGGGATATACATACATATATTCTAAGGCACGAGAGATTGAATCTTGAAACTAATTAAGCCTGATCAGAAGGAAGTGGATGCCGCTGATTCATAAAGGCTATATATTATATCATATAAATTAAACCTTTATTCAAGTCCATCAAGAAAAGTCATTCGGGAAGTTCCACTACATGCACACTGCTGAAAAAGATCAAGCATGATCAACGAATCATATTATATTTATTATAATAAGATAGAATCTGATTTCATCTAAACGAAATAATAGTTTATTATGCCATGGAACGAATTATTAGTTTGTGCCAGAACTTAATGTAGGCTCCAACGGCTACTCCATTCTAGCAAAAAAATTATAAATTTTTAGAAAAGCCACTTAATTTATTTGATTTCAATGTTTGCTTCCAAAAATTCTAATTAATGCAAAGCAATTCTAAAAGTATTCTCTAATTTGTATTAATTTAGCTAATATATATTTCACATTATTATTATTTGTGAAACACATTCATTTTATGATTTAAACAATGCATCACGCAACTACACTGATGGTAAAAATATAAACATTGAGAAGCTCAAAGGCCCAAATCCATCTTTGTCCTTTAATTTTTTTTAAATATTGTTTAATCTAAACAAATAAATTAATATTATAATTAATATCATTAATTATTATAGTTAAGTCAAAATTCAGAGAAGTTCAACCCCTAAAAACTGTTCATTGTATGTCATTTGGTTATACTAAACTAAACTACTAAAGGCCCAAGTTTCTGCCACGAGTCATTTGTATTTTCTAAAAATTTCAAAAATCAATTTACATTATATTTAATTTCATTACTTATTACTTATTAGTATTCTATTAGATGTCTCCTCAGCTTGATGGCTCTATTTGGCTCATCAACTAAGGCACCTCTTTATTTTTATGGAAAGTGTATCAAAATTCCATCGTTTGATATTGGCATTAAGACTTTGTGGATATTTTGGTTTGCTAGAATCCGAAGATGCAATGATCTTTTCTCAATTAATAAATTTTCTAATTGAGTAATTTTAATGTCACTTGTGGGTTGGGAAGATTTTGATTCTTGATTGAATATTCGATCTTATATTTAATCTTTAAGCACATAAGTTGAATACTTCAATTACCAAGACAAGACTTGGTGCAATGTGAAATCCAATGGTCCATCAGGCTTTTAATCCTCATGTGTGCCCAAAACAAGTCTACTTCAGTCGGCAATGGTATTTGACATAATTAAAACATGGTCAATTAGGCAACAAGTTGCAATAGATACCTAGTCTGATGTGGGAAATGCAAATAGGATTTTATTTTAATTTAGTTTTATTTAATTTTAGAGGTCAATTATATAATTTTTTTCTTAGCTCCTATTGACTAATTAGGTTTTAGTATTTTATTTAATTTCTTAAACCAAGATTACTTTTATATTCAATGATGAAGCTTTTACCCAAGTCATTAGAATTAGAATTTAGTCCTAATAGTCTATATATGCGTGTTAATGTACTCAGATGGAGACAAGTTTATGATAAATAAAATCTAAGTTGGAATTTTTCTAATGGTTCAACTTTAGCCAACCCTAGATGCCAATTCCTAGGTTTTCTATCCCACTTGATGGAGATTCCAAATAAGCGTAGGTGTTGATTTATTAATTTATCATATTTTTCAGTTTTGTTTTTCTTGCAAACTTCTTTAGAGAATTTTGTACTGCATCAGTTTTATTATCAAACTTGTTCTACTTCAATAATAACAATAGGGAAAGTAGCACTAGCAGCTATAGATATGGATGTTACAACTACCACCACAGCACAAGTCAACAAATTTGGAATAAACCTTTTTTTTTTTTCGTTGTTGTTGTTGAAAGAATGGCCAATAAACTTGGAATACATGATACAATTTACAAAAAGCCTAGAGGCATTTGCTGAAGAAATCTTGAATAAGAAACATTAAACAAAAATAGCACACCAGTGTTACTTTACAACTTAAGCCCATTTAACTGATTTTGTATTAACAAAAATGAATAATCAGGGATTAAGTGATACCAATGAGGGCTTTAGTGATACCCGTCATAGTCTTCTCATAACTTGAAAGGATGGTTAAATCCTTAAAGGATGATTCTTCTCTTGATGAATGCCACAAAAGATACTTTTCTGCCATTTGAATCCACCAGCAAAGGTTACTTCCATTCTAGAGCATTTCCATCTGAATAAAAAAAAAAAATTTGCTTATTCACATGGGGTCGACTACGTAGTGTGATTATTCACATATTTGAAGTTATTTTCATATTGAATGAATAATGAAGTAGACCAATAACTGCTATAACTATGAATATATGCATGCATATATGTATCAGTTATATTTATCTATGAATGTATGTCTACATCTCACTAGTGGAATCCACAAGAACATTGGCAACAAGTTTTCAACACTACCTCATCTTTTTTTCCTTTGATTTTAGTACTGAATATTTAATCTAGAACTGAACTGGGGGAAAAGTGTAGTAGGATTTAATCATGTCAATGTGGTTTCAGAACACTCATTTACTACTTCAAGCAAGCTTCCAATATCCTTGCTTCCAACATAAACTGAATACAAGACAAGTGATTGGCATTACCTTTGCTTTTGAAGATCAAGCAAAGACAAAAAAATGAAGTTTCCATGACACATGTTGTGATTTTATGTCTGGGGTGCTGCATCAAAGGAATGAAGAACTTGCTCCAACATCATTCTGGTGTGGACATCAAGAGGACTATCTGGTTTGTCTGAGTGAGTAATATTTAAGAGGTAGAGTTTCTTAGAGGCCACAAATACAGCTGAGAAGATCCTTTTCATCCCTCCCCTGGTGCTGTCAACCTTATACTCAAACTCATACACTTGTGAGCCTCCTTGGCCAGATCTCTCCGCAACTGAAATCACCTCAGCATCATTTGTACTTTCCTATATGAGAAAACTCATGACTGTTTGCCTTGAATTTCCTTATACAACAAGAGAACTGTTGAAAAAAAAAAAAGAGAGAGAAGAGATGCACAAACTCAACCAAGCATAATTTAGCCATGACTCATAAAAAAAATATCCAAGGACTATTACAGAGGTGGCACATGCATGACTTTAATTGTTTCTCCAACTGAAACTTCCTATGTTCTGTTCTGACATTCAATCCGCCAATCAGTCATATATAGCACTTTACACCCAAAAGCAGTCAAATGATAGATAACAGACCAGTGAAGCCTTTTGGGTCCCCAAAGTGGAATTGGTATAAAAGAAGGGCTAATCATGCTCAAAAGAACATGGGTAAAATAAGTGAAAATATCTGGATTGATGAAAGAACCTAATGTAACTTTCTGTCATAGAAGCTTTACTTGTCCCCTTCCGCTTGTTTCAACTGATACTTGTAAAAGAAACATGATTTTGGATTGGTAAGTTACACAAGCATCCAATGGATCTTGAATCCATAACCTCACACTCTCCACCTGGAACTTATAAGGGAATGAGGTGCCAATAGAGCTAGAGCTCATTGGCTATGATAAAAACAATTAACCATTTCAAGTTATCCAAATGAAAGTTCTTCCTCTTATTTAAACCAACCATCTATTTAAAAATCCTTTCCATTCAAAAGTTGAAAATATTTACACCAAATAATCACTAGTGATTACATCCAAGCATGAAGCATAAAGTTATCTTGAAAGAATAAAGATATTAGCATTTGATGGCTCATTGAGATGGATAGAACCATAGTGGTGCTTCAATTACCAACCAAAAGTTTACACACAACAAAAAAGATCAAGTTGTGTTTCAATCTTAAGCAGGCAGTGCAATTAGAGTTATAAACCAAAATGAAAACATATGGAACACCTTGTCCTTGAGGTGTTAATTAAGCGAGAAAGACACAGTAATATTAATTAACCTAGTGAAAAAGTGAAACAACAGCCAGAAGTGCTCGCACAAAACTAAAGCAAAGGTCTCCCTCTAATTATGAAAATATCTAATCTTTAAAAATGTGGGTTTACCCTTTTATTGCCCATCCTATTCTTTTTTTCATGTGTCCATTTGGATTTGCTTTTACCATTTCACTAAGAATCAACAAAGAACTTCATTCAATTTAAATCTCCTTTCTTCCACATTTGAAGCAATTACATACAATACCCACCAGAAAGCAGCATTTAAACAAAAAAGTTACCTTGCGCCTTTCGGCCTGTATAAGCTTTTCGGCTACAAATTGAGGAGTCCCAAACTCTCCAAGGCTTGTAAGACGAACTGGGTTTACCACAACCCCAACATTGTTACTTCCCTTATTAGCCTCTTCAAACAGAACAGTTGCCCCTGCCTTATCAACCTATCCACGCAAAACCAACCTCAATTATACAAACAACATTACTGAAAGTGTGTCTGTCTGTTGGTTTGTATGCTCCTACTATAAATTACCAATTGTCCCAAAAGCTCAAGCTGTTAGGAAATGGTGAATTTAATAGGCTTTGGGAACCTCTTGCTATGAAACCATAATAAATTACCAACCGTCCCATAAGCTTTAAGTTCTTAGAAAATTGAATCTAACAAAAACTAGATGCATTCAAAGCAAATTCACGCAACACATACATGGTAGAGTAGAGTAGAGAGAGAAAGGTAGTACCTTGATCCAAGAAGAGGGTCTGAGGAGAGTGAAACCCTCCTTGGGATCTATGTACCTTTGGAGCTGCAATTCTTCAGCCAAAATGGGCTTTGTTGTCATGTTTGGCAAAAACCCATTTGAAAACAATGCAAGAATTACTAGGTTGAGGTTCCTCCTCTTGCTCAAAAAACCAAGTTGAGTTGCTTTGTGAGTGTCATTATTAATATTCAAATTCAAATAATGAGTGGTATCTGGGTTGTGTTGTTGAGTTGACGAAAGAGAAGCTTGGGGCAATGAAACTGAGAAGAGGGTTCTGGGAGAAGACATTAATGTTGGACCGTATCTAGCATGATTACAGAGATTGTGGTTGTGGTAATGGTTGAAGAGAGGGAACCAAATTTGCAAAGCCATTACTTTTACTCTACTCGTTCGTTGGAGATGATGAGGGCCTCTCTAACACGTTGTTGGGCTTTTTAGCCTGCCCACAGATTTAAGGAAAATGCTAGTAACATTAAAATAAAAAAATTTTAAAAAAAACATAATTTTTAACATTACTTACTGTGTGACAATAGTTGAGTAATAAAATTCTGGATTCACATGAACTCACCATATTTTTTTCATCATTCACTACTCGTCACATAAAAAATTATGTAAGTTTTTTGGTTCTAGCATTGGTCAATTAAAAAAAAAATTGTTAGCCATAATTTGTCCATACGCATAAACAGCATGTTGTGTATACACAAGCATAGTTATTGTACATTTCAAATTTTCTTTCCTTTAATAAAAAATTTTATATGTTTTTTGATGATGAAAGAAGAGAGTGGTTGTGGTGTATGAAGAAACAGAAACAATTAAAAAAATTAAGAAAATTTGATATTTTAATAAAATAGAGTTTAAAATAGATAATATGTCGTATGCTCTTTGAAAAGTGGTTAAGTAACATAGAAAAAGTAGGTTCTTATGCTAAAATAGACAAGAATTTTTACACATGAATGCTCTATTTCCTCATGTCTTTTATGGCTTTTGTTAACAGATGCAACAGTGATTAAAGTGCATTAAAATGTATTATTAAATAACATTTTTATACATTTTAAAAAATAAAGTCGAACTATACACATATATTAAAAAACACTCATAAACACAATGACATATTAAAAAAAATTACCCCTCAAAAGTAGTTAAAAAAAATGATCAAGATGTTATATGTTCCAAGCTTCAAATCAAATTTCAATATTAACAAAATATATATATATATATATATATATATATGTATGTATGTATGTATATATACATGTTCCCTCTTAGCTTAACAATTCCGGCCTAGCTCTTTTCATAGAGGTAAACGAAAAGAAAAAAAAAAATTTATTTAACCATCGAATAGGAAAAAAAAACCAGAAACATTATATTTATTTGGCATAATCAATAGAAAAACAAATTCTATAAGAGTCCTCATTAAAAAAAAGGGTAATTATACTTTGCCCCTTAAACTATACCCTTTTATACTTATCCTCCTAAATTATGAAAATACACATTTATTTTCCTAAACTATTATCCGCGTAATACTTGCTTTCCAAAATATTAAATTGCATATTTACTCGCTTAAACTATTACCCATGGAAATAAGTGTGCAATCTCATAATTTAAAGGGGTAAGTGTAAAAAAGAATATAGTTTAGAAAGGTAAGTGTGTATTATTATAACTAGCATGTAACTCCATGCAAAGGCATGAATGCATTTAAAATTAAACAAAATTTTTATTATAAAAATATAAATGATTAGTCAAATTATTATTATTTTTTAAAAAACATGTAATACATGCATTTATGCATACGTGTAGATACATTTAAAATTAAATAAAAAAAAATTATCATAAAATATAGATAATTAGTCAAATTATTTTTTTAAAGCAAATATAATTAGTCACATATTAAAATTCTTACCTAGATTTAGTACTACTTATGATCATTTCTCTTCTTCTAATTTTTAATAAGATAGAATATGCGGTGATTTTTATTTTATTTATTTTTTGAGAAACATGAGGTGATTTTTATTAAGTATATGTAATTTTTTTAAAAAAAATTTATAGTTCATTAATATTATATTCTTAGTATTTTGCACTCATTAACTCACTTGACACAAATATTAAAAAACTCAAGTAGACACATGGCACATGCTTAAGTGGATAATTATAGTGTAGTCCCCACATAAATTTAGACATGTGCAAAATTGGATTATAATTTCAAATTCTAATTCAACTTTCTATAAGTTTTACCTATTAATATATATATATATATATATATATGACTTATAAATTTGAATTTTTTTAGTTATATGATTATGTTTTTTTATGGTTTATTATATTGGACTCCTCGTTTTTTACACTAAATTAACTAATTTGGTACAAAAATTTAAAATTTTAGATTAGATGAAACACGTGACACAAAATTAAAATCTAATTGAAATTCAATTTTTACACAAAATTAATTCACTTGGCACAAAATTCTAAAATTTAGATTAGATGAGACACATGTCATAAAATTAGACTCTAATTTAATTTCAATTTGAAATTTAATTAGATTTTCTCTCTGCTTTACCTATTATTATTATTATTATATATATATATATATATATATATATATATTTAAAAAGTAAGTGTAAGAAAAATATGGTTTAGGGGGTAAAGTATGATTTCCAAAAAAATATATATATTTGTAGAACAATTTAGTTAAGGTAAATGAGCTCTCTAGTCTCTAGTAGATAATGCAAAACTCATACTACAGCAGGAAAACTCATCTCAATTCTTATTGTACATTTTGATTTTTTTTTTTTTTGCATTTAATATTATTTTTAAAATATTTTAGGTAGTTGTGATGTTTGTAAAATTATGTAGCAAACTAGTATCTTGAGACTCTAAAACTCGAGTTCAAACGTGAAATTTGATTTTCTAAAGTTCGAGTTGTGTGTGATAGCAATTTGATGTGGAAAAAAAATCCACGTGGAAATCGAGTATTTAAAATTCGATTTCCAGTGTTCACCTTATCCTTTCTTCTTCTGTGGACTCCTTTCTTCTTGTTCTTTGTTCTTCTTTGTTCACCCGGTCCTGTCTTCTTCCGTGGAATCCTTCATCGTGTTCTTTCTATTCCCGTGCGGACTATTCTTCTTCTTTCTCTATGTTCTTCTCTTCGTCTTCAATTTCTTCAGAATCTTAGATATTTATTGTATTTCTTCAGATTCTTCTTCTTCTTTTATGGAAACAAGACTCAATTTCCACGTGGCATAAATATTTCTAGGTCAGCAATTAGAACTCGAGGCTTTGAGTCTCGATTTCTTCACTTAGCTCGAGCCTCAAAGGCTTGAAATGTTATTCTTCAAAATTCTTCCCACTTCGTGCTAACTAATGATATAACGTGGCAAATTCATGCACTTCTGCAAATTACCTCTGTACACTACTATCACTAAACTAACCTAATTCAGCTTTAAGTCATAATTACAAAGTCCCTGACTTTTCGAAATTGATGGGTGGAGACTTATGCAACGTGGGAAAAAAAGTGCCACCCAACCCAAGTGGTAGTGGACCAAATTGGGAAGACAAAGAAAGTGAGAAACAGTTAACTACCCCCTCGATTTGTCCAATGCTTCTTTCTATTATCAAAAACACATCTTTATAATAATAAAATAGACCCACAACCACAATCACAACAGCCACGAACTCCACGAAATAACCTCTTCTCTTTGCCATAATCCGACCACCTTAAATTTTGCTGAAGAAATAATCAGATATTCAAAACGCCAACCAACCAAATGGCTTCTATGCTCATGCGGTTGCATTCTCACCCACCCTTCTTCTCTGTAAGTTCCAATACTTTTTCTCTTTAATTTCCTCTAATCTTTACCATTCTGCTATAAAATTTATAAAAAAAAAAAAAGATTTCTGTGAAAAATAATGAATATTGCTCAAGAAGTTCATCTGTATTTTTGATTCACTCAGCTATTCTATTTTCCAAACCAAAGAGAAGCCAAAGGGTGCATTTGTATTTGCTTCAACAATAGAAGCGT
Organism: Castanea sativa; assembly: GCF_040712315.1. Taxonomy (NCBI): domain Eukaryota; kingdom Viridiplantae; phylum Streptophyta; class Magnoliopsida; order Fagales; family Fagaceae; genus Castanea; species Castanea sativa. The sequence goes on along the minus strand of NC_134016.1, from coordinate 15,776,066 downwards.
TGGCATTTGCTGGGTTTTGAAGGAGAATTATTACACTTTTAGTTAAGGATTTTTTTTTCGGGGGGTGGAGATGAGAGATGAGAAGGAAAGAGAATGATGTGTTGGTTCAAGTTTGGAAATGGGTACTGGAATTTATAAAGTACTACTTCACATTTGATGAAATAATTGCTATAATCATATATTTGCTTGTTGCTTCTTTAAAGTCTATTTCAGTTATAAGTGGAGGCCCTTTATCTTTCATTATTGTCAAATTATTTTGTATACAGCTCTACAGAGAAGAATTTATTGAGTTGCATTTTAGATTGGTCTAAATTATATTAAATGTTTAGCAAAGGAAAAAAAAAATGTCAAAAAGGAATCGTACCAAATCGTTGAATTGAAAGCAAATAAGAACTCCATTCATAATCTTGTGCGAACATATCTGAGGAGTATATTGGTAACTTTTAGTTCTCAAAAATAATGATTGGAGATTTTATTATAGTGGACAAATGAAATGTACATTCTGCAGAAGCTTCTTTGAATAAAATTTCATCAAAATTCATATATGCCTATCCATTTGAGTCTACAAGAAAAGTAGTCTGTACTGTTTGATATGTAATTTTGGCATCATTTCTCCATGAATCTGTTCAGTTGTGGATTGAATTTTTTTAATACTGAATTATTCACTTTGGATAAGCAGACCTCTAGAAGTGCAAGTGAAGTGCTGGGGAGTATTATGACAGGCAAGTATGCCCATGCCATCCACCAAATTCTTTAGCGTTATTAGATAAATTTCTTACTTATGTTCTGTATAAATGGGTGATATTAAAAGTGCTAGCAAACTCTTTTTTATTTTTAGGTTTTCTTCAATCAAGTCGCAATAATTGGAAATCTCCAAGTAGAGGAAGAAGAGTCATTTTGTTTCAGGGCTCTATAAAGTCTGTTAAAACTTCATGCCGGATCTCATTTCCAGGGACCTCAACAGGGAGAGGAGAAAGAGCACCTTCAAACTTTTTGAGGGACAAGAAGTTGGTTCCTGATTCAGATCCTCCTAGCACTAGTGATGTCAACCTTTTATATCAATTCTTTGATCAAAGGTCAATCTTAGATGTTCTCATATATAGTTATATTTTAAAATTCCGGGTTTCTTATGAAATTTATCTTATGAATCCTAGTGCTTAGTTTTTAGCTCTTTTTTTAATAGTTTTCTTGCCAGATTCTGTTTCATTGGTTATTTGCTATTATGCAGTAACAAGCTCATGGTATTAACGGGGGCTGGAATCAGTACAGAATGTGGAATTCCTGATTATAGAAGGTTCTACCTCCTCTTTGGTTCTTGTAAGCTTATAAGATCCACAAATCTCTTGAAACTTTTCCCAAATTACTATTTCACATAAGCACACAGAACTAAAGGATGTCTCTACCTTTGTGTTTTATATGTTTCTAATAAAGACCTTTTAATATTGCTGATGCAGCACCTAATATTGATCACATTAAGCATGTGCTCTTTGTTCCTTGGCACATATAGACTCTACCCAAAACATTTTCAATTATTTTGCATAATTGTTTGTAATAGTTGATACTTCTTCTCAATTGTCTCATTGATCCAGTCAATCCTCATTTTCTTTTGACTATTGCCGTACTTTTCAAATCATATTAATTATCCATATGAATATCAAAGGTTTTAAAGGCTTCCAATACTGTTTAATATGTGTACTCTTATATGATGTTTGTGGCCTATGCTGCATTTTGTTAGCTGGTTATCATCAGCAAAGAAAATGAATAAATCTAGCTATCTCAGTTTTCATACAAATTTGTTCAGCAAGCTCCTGTTAGAGGTAGACTCACCTATTATCTCAATATTTTTTTTTCTCATTTGTGATTTTATCACAGGACAAAAAAAATCACCCTTCTGTTAAATTGAATATACATAACTGCATAAGCCTCTGGTTCATCTAATTATGCGGTTTAGCATTAACCCAAGAAAAACCTTATTTTGTTATTTTTTTTGGAGCGGGCTTTGAGTTGATTAAAGTGTTCTTGCTCTCAATATGTCACACTAAATATATTTTTAAGGCTTTGTGGTGGAATTTATCATACCTGTAAAGTGATGCTTCCTTTTAAAGTTTATCAAATGCCAAATCTTTTTTTTTTTTTTTCCATATTTTCCCTAAATGGTAATATTTTTCTACTTTTTAAATAATATCAGCTTTTATTTTTTATCATGTTGCAGTCCCAATGGTGCTTATAGTTCTGGTTTCAAACCAATTACCCATCAGGTGATCTGAAGGCATGTGCTGTGATATTTATCCCCTATAGCAGTATGTTTTTGTATGTCTTATGATTACCCCACACAAGTATTTAGATATATTAGGAAAATGTTTTAGTGATTTCTGTAATATTTATATTAATAAATTTTCTTCAATGCTTGAAGTAGGAGATGTAGGTCCGATGTATCTTTGTATGAGGACAATTTATAGATCTAGAGTATACTTCCCTGTTCCCCAAGTACTGCAAAGCCTTAAGAAGGCATCTTTCTGATTCAGTAAAGAAGTAAAATTGATGAGTACTTTTTTTTTTTTTTGGTCTCCCCTCTTGCCTTGCTATCTCATTTCTTCTTTTCTGGTGCACTGCTCCCTTATTCATCTTGCTCTCTTTTTTTTGGCATGATATTTCCCTATATCTCATCGCTTTCTATACCCCTAATCCTCTCGGATATACTCTCCTCTCTACTTTCTTGCTTTTCTTATATTCTGATCCGTTCCATCCCTCCAACCTGTTTCATCTTCTTTCTTAAATCTTCTCTTTTTATTTTATTTTTGATAAATCAATAGTTGGGAGGGGAAGGGATTTGAGCCTTGGATGTTTGCATTGGAAACACCAAAAGGTGCCAATTGAGCTACAATGTTCTTGGCATTAAATCTTCTTCTCCTTAATTTCTTTCCCTCTATATATTCAGCCACATGTTGTCACACCCTAAATCAATTTTTAATAAGGAGGGGTCACACATCTGATTTTGAAGGTTTATTGAAAAGAGCAAGACTAAATAGGGAGGTTTAGTAGCATGTAAGTTATATTTGGATAAATTTAATATTATTCAAAACTCAACGAACATGCTAAGAACTTGAACATAATCATCTATTCAAACCAATGGCAACAATAATTTGGCATATTTTCATTAGTTACCACTTCCTCCATTCCATAATGATTGCTCAATTCGCATTTTTTTTGTCCCATAATGTATTTCCATTCCAACTATCAAGGCCATTCCAACTATCAGGGAATTTCTTTCCCACAATACATCTAATGCATGTTTGGAAAGTTATACAAAAGGATTGTTTTTTTTTCTTCTGTTTTTTATTAAATTTGTACGTGTTCCAACTGGGTCACTCATTATGTGACAAAGGGAGTATTAATTTGGATTATGATACTGGTATTTTATGTTTTATAGTGACTATTTCCAATTCCTTTCTAAAGACATGCTGTTGTTTTAAGATTGAGTGGAGGAAGAAGAAGAGTTAAAATTAATTCACAAAACATTGACGCAGTTGATCAAAGCTCTGAATGATCACCTTGTAAATTACTGCTGTTTGTGTTTCTAAATATCAAGTTTTCTTAAGTTAGTATTGTGGGTTTCTCAACAGGAGTTTCTCCGATCAAGTCGGGCCCGCAGGCGGTATTGGGCAAGGAGTTATGCTGGATGGAGACGGTTTACTGCAGCACAGCCTGGTGCGGCTCATATTGCTTTAGCATCTCTAGAGAAAGCTGGCCGGATAAATTTTATGATTACACAAAATGTTGACAGGTAAGTAGCAGTTGTATGTCCTTTTCTTTCAAATGTGTAGCTCTACTTGTGTCAGGAGCAAAGCCAATGGGATTAATTTTAACATTTATTCTGTTTCAGGCTGCATCATCATGCTGGTAGCAACCCACTTGAACTACATGGGACTGTGTATACTGTAGTTTGTCTAGATTGTGGATTTTCTTTTTGTCGGACTTCGTTTCAAGATCAAGTGAAGGAGCTCAATCCAAAGGTTAATTTTGAGTAATTTATTTTTCCTGGAGTTGCAACAATCTAGGCTTCTCATATCACATCATTGGTTACTTCCACATTGTCACCTTTTTTGGCTCAGAACATTGTCATCTTCTCTTTATGCTTAAGAAGGGAGATTTATGAGTGAGCCTTAATCTATGTCCAATGGAAGGCTGTGTTCTTCTAAGAAGAATTCAATGCTATATTCATGATCTAAAAATATAATTGTAGGCAAGATCTATCCTTTTGCATTGTAAATTTAGATTTTCTGGCCTTCTAATTTATGTATCCTCTAACCGTCTGTCTATGCCTGGAATAAAACCTAATGTTTCATCTGGCCTCAAACCCTTGTTTTCTTTCTCTTCTATTATTTGGGATGCATGACTGATTAGCAAGATTGCAATTTTTACTGCAGTGGGCAGCAGCAATTGAAAGTTTTGATTATGGAAACCCTGGTTCGGACAAGAGTTTTGGCATGAAGCAAAGACCTGATGGTGATATTGAAATTGACGAAAAGTTTTGGGAAGAGGATTTTCATATCCCTACTTGCCAAAAATGCAATGGTGTTCTCAAACCTGATGTAAGATTTTTTTTTGCTTTTATAAAATTAAAAGTTTTCAGTCTACATTTTCTGAAAGCACTCATAATTTAACAGAAGTAGGATCATGAATGTGGCCCTCAGGTGCATATCCATGTGACAAGCTGGCAAAGGCACCATCACACAACTAAAATGGAATTGACTGGGTCTGGTCATTATAGTTATTGTTAGTTAAAAAAATGAATTAAGAAGTATAGATAGATCCAAAAAATGGCCTAGATCTTCATGCTAGAAAATAAGTATTTGATACTGTTTATACCCTTCAAATGAAGACATTGTCCCCTTTAAGCTATGGAGAAGTTCTTGTATATTTTGATGTACAAATAAAGGGGAGATTGCATCTTGAGTATGCATTGTAGGTCTATAAATTTATTTAAATTGTTTGAAAGCTGGGTGATTACATTACATGCAATAAAATGAGGGCCATTTTTTCCATTTTTCTTTTTTGCGTTGTTCTTTTTTTTTTTCTTTTTCTTTTTTTTTGTTGGGTACTGCTCATTTGCACCCAGCAGTTTTACACACATTTCATAACTTTTCTTAAGTACATTGGGAACTCAATTAAGGTGGTCTTTTTGATACTTTTGTTTTACGTGGTAACTTTGAAGGTTATTTTCTTTGGTGATAATGTTCCCAAGGATAGAGCTGATAAGGCAATGGAAGCTGCAAAAGGATGTGACGCATTTCTTGTGTTAGGATCATCTCTGATGACCATGTCTGCTTTCCGGCTTCTCAGGTACGTATTTATTTTGTACACATGTTTCACATTGAAGTGAGCGAAAAGTTTAATATTACATAGGCAATGCTTGCTGCATACCTCTACAGAAGGAAATATCTTCTCTCTATTGTGCTTGGTCTATCCTAATTCGTATGCAAAACCTGCAGCATATAAAATTGAATAAAGGACCACTGTCATGAAGAGAGCGAGCAACGATATATGAATTAACAGCACATAATCATAGTTCAGCAGTTTCAAATGTATTTTTGCAAGAACAAAATACGCTAAATTTATGATTATTTTGTCTTCGAATTCAATGTTTATTTGGGCTAGAGTAAATATACAGTTTGATGCCTGAATAAGTCATTTCCATGTACATATATGTTATAATTACTTTTTGATATCCTGTATAGCTCAGATAATCAAGTACTAGAAGACTGTTTGATTTTAGTATCAAGATTCTGATTTAGAAAGCAATAAAGCTGATAGAGAAGGAGCCACCCACACATTTTTCTCTTAGTATTTTATTCTTTAGCTGAAAGGCTTCTAACATTGAATTCCACAGAGCTGCTCATGAGGCAGGTGCAGCTACTGCGATTGTGAACGTGGGTGTAACCCGGGCTGATGATATTGTGCCCTTGAAGATCAATGCCCGATTAGGAGAGGTGTAGTTTCTTGATATCATCTTTGCCACTAGTTCTACACACCGTTATTGGCTTTATCAGTGCTTACTTTCCTTGTATTGTTACAGATCTTGCCAAGAGTGCTTGACATGGGATCTCTCAGTATCCCTGCTCTCCTTTGATTATACTTGGAATGAGGTACCTTGGAATCATAAATATAATTTTCGTCTAATGGTGATTTTGATGGTTGTTGGGCACCACATGGACTTGGAATGGTTTCAGCAAATTATTAATATTAATTGCAATTGTTAAGTTATCCTTTTATCATTCTCAAGACAGTTGACTTCTATTTGAAGGATGGCTATCTGACTTAATGAGCCATTTAAATGGGATAATGTTTTCATTTCCTTGGCATTCAGAAATGATGCAGGACACAGCCACCCTCCCATGAATTTACAAGTTCAGTTGACAGAGATGAGCCTTAAGATTTTAAAGGCTACATCAAGATACTGGGAATTACAGGTTTATTAACACCTCTTTCGGGCAAAATACATTGCCTACAGCCTGAAAATTTATACAATTCTTGGGTAAAGAAAGGAAGAAAGTATTGATCATTGATCTGTAAGCCTCTTATGTCTTAAGGTTGGTCTAGGGTGGAGAAGATTGAAGTGAAAAGTTTTTTGTAATGAGACCATTGAAAAGCATCTCTATCTCTGCTTTAGAACATTGAAAAAAATAATATTTGTTAGTTTACTGGTTTAGATTTTTATTGGGACGAGGAAGATTCAAAAAAATCAGAATTCTTGGTCATGTCAGATAGGGAGCCCTCTTCAAGCAGTTTTTATTTTGAAGTTATCAATTTGCCTTCTGTAAAGGGTTAAATACACCATTTTATGTGTGGATATATAGTGACTTCTTTTTATTTTCCTTGTATGAGTAAATGTGTGTTTTTTAAGTAGGTAATAAATGATTTAATTAACGAATAGAAGAACCTCAAATGCAAGAGTCCACCGAAAATTTAAGAAATTCATAGATTCTTCACCATTTTTTTATACATCATATTTCACGGAAAACCGACACTATATATATCACTTGATATGGATATTTGTTGTTTTGGCACACGAGTCAACTATCCTAAGCCTTGGTTAATAAGATTCCAATAGAAAAAAAAATTGTAGGCAGGCAAATTTTTTAGGAATTATTTGTAAAAATCAGTAGCAACTAGCAATAATTGACAACATTGTCTGCTCTAGAGCCACCGTGTTGAATACGAAGCCCTTCAGAAATTATCCTCATTATTCCAATAAAAAAAAGTTGCTGTCATCTACCTCCCATTCTACACTATTGATTTGCCGTGCCAATCCCGAGTGGTGTTTGGTCTTCCAAGACTTCAGCCACAGGTCTAAAAGGCCACTTTCATGGGTCTTTACTCTTCACACTCCAAAACCAAAGATTAATCATCAATAAAGTAAACTATCCTAAGCCTTGGTTAATAAGATTCCAATAAAAAAAAAAAAAAAATTGTAGGCAGGAAAAATGTTTAGGAATGATTTGTAAAATCAGCAGCAATGAGTGACAACAAATCAACAACATTGTGTAAGCTAGAACCACCGTACGTGTTGATTCTGTTGAATATGAAAGTCGTCAGAAATAAATGATGAGGTCCAATTTTTTCTTGAACATCATGAGCTTATCACCATTATTCCAATTGAAGTGAAGTTGCTGTCATCTACCTCCCATTCTACACTGTTACCTGCCGTTGCTGTCATCTACCTCTCATTCTACACTGTTGACTGCTGTGCCAAACCTGAGTGGTTTTTGGTCTACCAAGACTTGAGCCACAGCTCAAAAATGCTATATGTAAATTCCAAAGCTAGAGATTAATATCATCACCTCTTCTATTCTTGATTGTATGAGTGTTTCTTATTACAACCTCCCAATGAAAATTCCATTCTTTTCTTGGTTCTTCTTGATACCAATATGCTCACTTTTTGTCAACTTTCCTGTCTTTGTGGTGTCTGGCCAATGTCGTGGTGATCAGCGATCCTATTTGCTCGATATAAAGAAAAACCTCTTCTTATTCGACAGTACTTTGTCCACAAAACTGGTGCATTGGAATGAAAGTACTGATTGTTGTTCGTGGGAAGGGGTCACCTGCAATGGGGGACTTGTTGTTGGCCTCAACTTGGTCAGAGAATCAATCTATGACAGACTTGACAATTCAAGTAGCCTTTTCTGTCTGCAGTATCTCCAAAATCTAAATTTGGCTTATAACTACTTCAACAATTCTCTAATTCCACCGGAGTTTGGAAATCTAACGAATTTGAGGTATTTAAACCTATCATATGCTGACTTTGGGGGGCAGATTCCCATTGAGATTTCACGTCTCACAAGGTTGTTTTCTCTCGATATGTCTACCTCCAATATGCTGAAACTTGAGAACCCAGATTTAGCTTCATTAGTTCACAACCTTACGTGGCTTACGGAACTTTAGTTGGATGGTGTAAATATATCATCTCAAGGGAATGAGTGGTGCCAGGCCATATCATCTTCACTCCCAAATCTAAGGGCGTTGAGCATGTCAGGTTGTAATCTTCAGGGGCCTCCGGATTCCTCCTTACTGAAGCTTCAGTCTCTCTCAATTATTCGTCTCAATCAGAACAATTTTTTTGCTTAATTTCCAGAATTTTTTTTCCTATTTTAGAAATTTAACATCCTTGTGTCTCAGTTTTTGTGGATTGAATGGACAATTTCTGAAAAAGATCTTCCAGTTTCCAACATTGCGGACGATAGATTTATCATTTAATGAAATTAACGGTTCTTTGCCTGAATTTCATCCAAATGGTTCTCTTCAGTCGCTGATGCTTAGTGGTACAAACTTTTTAGGGGCACTTCTTGATTCTATTGGCAACCTTAAAAGGTTGTCCAAAATAGATCTCTCACTGTGCAACTTCTCTGGATCCCAAATTCCATTGCAAATCTTACTCAATTGGTTCATTTGGACTTATCATCAAACAGTTTCACTGGATCTATCCTAAATTCCATTGCAAATCTTGTTCAAATGGTTCATTTGGACTTATCATCAAACAGCTTCACTGGATCTAGCCTAAATTCCATTGCAAATCTTGTTCAATTGGTTCATTTGGACTTATCATCAAACAGTTTCACTGGATCAATGCCAAACTCCATGACAAATCTTACCCAATTGTTTGATTTGCGCATATCATCAAACAGTTTCACTGGATCTATCCCAAACTTCATGGCAAATCTTACTCAATTGGTTTTTTTTGAAATGTCATCAAACAGCTTCATCGGACCAATTCCAGCATTCAACATGGCAAAGAATCTGATCATGATAGTTCTTTCTGATAATCATTTGACAGGTCAGTTTACTTTCACTCACTGGAAAGAGCTTCCAAGTCTAATGTACCTTCGTTTGTCCAACAACAAATTGTCTGGTCAAATCCATGAATTTTCCAATTCTTCTTTCCTGTTGAGTTACCTCAATTTGAGTAGGAACTATTTGAAAGGACCCATACCCACTTCTATTGGTAAACTCCAACATCTTCACACCCTATTACTTTCTTCAAATAACTTTAATGGCTCCTTTCAACTTAATGTGTTTCAGCAGTTAACAAATCCTATTGAGCTTGATCTTTCTGACAATAGCTTGTTGATTGAATATAATGGAACGAATTCTTCATTATCCCCCTTTCCCCTTATTGAGTCATTGGGATTGGCTTCTCTTAAGTTAAAAACATTTCCTAGTTTCTTGAGAAACCAAACCAGTATATCCCATTTAGACCTTTCTAGTAACCAGATACATGGAGAGATACCCAACTGGATTTGGGAACTTCGTCTTTTTAAGCTAAATCTCTCATATAACTACCTGGAAGAACCTCAACTCAATCTTTCATCATTTGGTATACTAGACCTTCGGTCCAACCAATTCCAAGGGCAACTCCCAACTCCCCTACCATCTTGTTGGTATCTGGACTTGTCATGGAATAATTTTAGCTCTGTTATACCAGCTGGCATTGGTAACTCTCTTTCTCACACTCTTATCTCTTTCAAGCAATAAACTCAATGGGCATATCCCTGAAGCAATATGCAATGCTACATCTCTTCAAATTCTAAATCTGTCTAATAATTCCTTGAGTGGCACAATTCCCCACTGCCTCATTGCAATGAGTGAAACTCTAATGGTTCTAAATCTAAGGAGAAACAACCTCACTGGTAAAATATCAGATATATTTCCAAGCAATTGTGGTTTACAAACTTTGAGTCTCAATAGAAACCTACTAGAAGGGATGGTACCAAATTCTCTTGCCAATTGCATATATTTGGAGTTATTGGACATTGGGAACAACCGGATACAAGATGAGTTCCCATGTCACTTGAAAGACATCCAGTTTGCGCGTCCTTATCTTGAGATCAAACAAATTTTATGGTTCTATTGGTTGTGGGGGGCTGAATGCAACTTGGTTGATGCTTCAAATTGTAGACCTTGCTTCAAACAACTTTAGTGGTAAGTTATCAATAAAATCCTTCGCTAACTCACAGGCAATGATAGCTAATAATGAAGTCCAGTTAGAGCTCAATTACCTCCATTATGTGGCTAATGTAGATACGAATTCCATGCCTGAATTCCATAAAGGGCCCTTCATTGAAAAGATCAGTATCAAGATGCAATAGCAATTTTCATTGAGGGTCTAGAGAGGGAGTTGGTGAAGATTTTGACCCTTGTCACTTCAATTGACCTTTCATGCAACAATCTTGATGGGCCAATACCAGAAGAAATATAAGTACTTAAATCGTTGTATCTTCTCAACTTGTCACACAATGCTTTCACAGGCCGAATCCCACCATCTCTAGGAAAATTAATTAAACTTGAGGCATTGGACTTGTCAAGCAACAAGCTTACCGGTGGGATACCTATGCAACTTGCAGATAGTCTCATTTTCCTATCAGTCTTAAACCTTTCGTTTAATCAATTGGTTGGGCCAATTCCATATATCAAGCAATTTACTACATTTTCAGAAGGTTCCTATGAAGGGAACAAAGGATTATGTGGGCACCCTTTGAAGGCAGAATGCGGATCTTCAGACAGAAGACCGCCAGCTCCATTTGAAGATATTCACTCAAAATCTAGGCCTTTGATTGACTGGAATTACCTGTGTGTTGAACTGGGTTTTGTTTTTGGCTTTGGGATGGTCGTTGGGCCGCTTGTGCTTTGGAAGAGGTGGAGGATACGGTATTACAAACACGCTGATGACATTTTTTTCAGGATCTTTCCTCAGCTGTACCTTAGGTGGGAAAAAAACCATCAAGTCCAACGACATAGGATTCGAATGCAGAGGCACTAATGTTTATTGGATGCGAGCTTTGTCAGTTAAGATGCTCGAACTATTTCATATTCGCACTGAACACTATTGAAAAATTGTATCAAACGAACACGAAGCATTGATGCAATGGCTCTTACACATTCAAATGCACGTTTTGTGGAAGAGAATAGGGCACTTCGAACATCAAATGGCTCTTCGAACATAATTTTTTTTTTTTTAATTTTTAAAAGGGACTCCTATGGACATACCCATCATTTTGATGAGAAGTTCATTTTTTTTCCCATTTTAATTATGGCATGCTTCTTGATTTGCAGTGGTCAGTGGAAGTTTTACTCCTCTCAAGCAATTTCGTCACCTTGATGTTCCATGACATCAACAGTAAGGTTGCTTGGCTCTGTAACATGTGATGCGGAAGAACGTGTTGGAGACAGTGGAGTTGTTAATTATCCTTAATTTAATAATTTTTCATGCAACAGCTTTTTATTTATTACCTTTATTAGTATTGTTGTTAAAGTAAGGGACATGAGATTGAATGTTTGCCCATGCCAAGAATGAATTTCTGGCTGTATAGCAGTTATTAGGCAATGAATTTTCTGAAATTTGGGGAGCTCGTCCATGTTTTCATCTTTTGATGCAAAGTACTGGTCTTCATTAAGCTCCATTGGTAAGTCAAGTCTGTTGCTTGCACTGTTTACTTGATGTGTTAATTATTCTCTATTTTATTGGGTGAATTTCACTTCTTTTTTTCTTGGTCTGCTTTGGCTCCTAATCTTGAGCCCGCTTTTCTTGGCCTCAAACTTGCCTTTTTGTAGGGGTCCTTGCCTTTTCAAATACTTAGGAGTTAGGCCTTGCCCTTTTTTGCGTCAAGAATTCAAAAAAAGTATTGAACTAATTCACTAAGAATAAAATATTCTCACAATTTTCTATTCATACAACATGCCTTTTGAATTCTAAAAACTCAAGAATTGTGGGAGGAAAAGGGTAGACATTAAGGAGTAGTAATTAGGGGTATTCATGAAACGGCTTGGACCGCACCTAAACCGACCAAAATCACCATCAAATGGAGTAATCGCACCGTGCCGCAGGTGGAGGTGAAAAAACCGCACAACACCATGCAATATGGTTTGACTTGCAGTTCATCTTTAAGAAAATTACACAACCACACCCATATATGTATGTGAGTGTCTATTTTATTTTATATTCAATATTATTTCGTAAAATTTAACATATGTTAAATATATTTAGTATATATTTGTAATATATATGAAAACCGACCAAAATGCACTGCATCACACAGTGTTTGTTCTATGAAAGTGCAATGTGTTAAGGGTTTTGGGAAAAATGCACCGTGCAGAGCGTCATGCAATCATGTTTGTACCCCTGCATTATTTAGTTGATACATTAATTATTCTTCATTTTAGAGGTAATAGATATTTTAATGAAAGGATTTAATTGTGTAGTTAAGTGGGTTTTGTGGGTTTGGTTGTGACTGGCGGTTTGGTGGCTGTGTTGGTGGTGGTTCGGTAGCCGCGGTTGTGGTTGCCGTAGGCTGTGTTGGTGGTTGTGGCTGTATTGGTGGTGGTTTTTTTTTTTTTTTTTTTTTGCTGTGGACTGGGGTTGCCGTATGGAGTTTGTTGCTGGTGGAGTGGTGGTGGAGGTGGATGTGGCTAGTTGAAAGTTTGTTGTGAGTGATTTTTTTTTTTTTTTGGGTGTTGCTGCCTTTCTGGGAATGGCTAGTACGAGAGTCTTAGACTAAAAAAATTTTGGGTTATAACTTGAGTGTTAGATACTCGATTTCCACGTAAATATCACGTGAAAAAGATATGATCAGATCATGAAAATTGACCCATAAAGACTCGATTTTTAGGCCAAAATCGACTCTTTTAAACTCGAAATGTTAGTAAAAAATATAGTTTTGTGACAGTACCTCCTAATTATATTGTTTAAAAATTATTATTCATTTGCTATTTTGGCTAGATTTTGGTGTTTGAGAAGGTAAGTGTGAGATGAAATTGTAAATTTCAGTGAGTGATCCTCGGGTTTTTTTTTTTTTTTGTTGGTTAATATCAGTTTTTTTTTTTTTCTTTAAATTCCGAAAATTATTATTAAAAAAAAAAAAACCAAAATTATGTCATTTTGACTCAATTAACATCATGACATAATTGGAGTTTTATAGAGTACTAAATTGACAACAATTAAAAGTTAGAGGACTGAAATGAAAAAAACTGAAAAGTAGATATTCAGTTTTCCATTTTTACCTCCTTTTTTTTAATGTTTTTTTTAGAGCAATTTCAATTGATACTTCACAGTAAAACTTTGTCTCAACTGGTTTTCTAAAATTATACAGGAAAAAACCTAGACTTTTGGAGTTCGCTGAGTGTTATAAAAAAAGTTACGTATATAAAAAAAAATAAAAAAAAAATAAAAACATTTCCTTTAAGGAAGCATAATAAATGAGTTGGGTGTTCTGCAGAAATTCTTTATACTATTATTTTTTTGAGCATATTGCATACTCTTATTGATGGGAGCCAGACATTGTATAACTCATTAACTGTACCTTACATCCATATTCTTTTAGGCCAACCATGAATTTTCAACATATTAATCACTAATCAGTCTATCAGACTTTCAGTATATCATTCTTCATTGTTCCATTCTATTCAAAGCCCCACTCTATTATTTCCATATTTAACACATTATCACCAATCTACTTGCCATGCAATTGACTATAACTGCTATAGAAATGTATTGTTACAAGATAAGCTAAATTTAAAATTTGTCATATTTTTTTAGAACATTTATCTCACAAAATATGCAAAAATGCATGACACAAAACAAATATGCAAAAATAAAAATCATTACCAAAAACCAATTTGGCAATATATAATGTCAAACTAAAAGATATAACACATTCCCATTAAAAAGTGAACATACCTGGACCTATTTTTTTGGTAATGGGGGTGTCCAAAACTCTCTTTAAATACCTAACTATTCTCTCAATATGTATAATCCTGTCCCACACACCGAGTATTACAAGGGATCTCATGGGAGTAACCCAAGTTGCTGTCTAAGATTCTAACGGGGTGAGGGGATGTTTGGAAGAGTAGTTTAAATTATGTTGTTTGAGTGTTTTTGATATATGTGTAAGTACAAAGTGTGTAGAAATGTATATAATGTTGTTTAAAACGTGTAAAAATGTGTTAAAACTATTGTGCCAAACACCCTCTAAATATTTCAAACCTAAGGCTGAGACCTTTGGAACCACCAGACCAACCCCTTAGGGTTGTATGGACTTCTAATAAATCATGAGATTATAATAGCCTGAATTCCCAAGAATCCAAATAATGTTTAAACACTAATTAAACTTTTTAAACTTACTCCTTCAACCATTAAACATAGATAAACTATTCATTGAAATAGTTGATTAAGTAATTACATACATCAGTCAAAGGTTCACTTCCATTACATCCAACCATAAAGTTGGCAACCACAATCCAAGTTATCATCCCCAGGCAAGCACAAAACATCAATACTTCATCCAAAGTTTCTGGTCGCCAAAAACAAAAGAACCCTACAGGCTAACATTTTCTCCTAATATCAACAAAACCCCCCTAAGAACTCTCATTAACAGCCTTGTCAATTTCTTCAACATGATCTCGGAGTACATTCCACTGCACAAGAAAGAATCAATGAGTGAATTGCCTTCATAAACCACTAAACTAAGCAAAAGCACAGTGACACATACCTGATCCATGGTAAGTGAGATTCCTGAAAACAAGTACAAGAACATCAATGTGGGTCGTAGTTTTTTCAACAGGAAAACACAAAAGTACTTAAGACAACTCACAACTTATTAAAAAGAGACATAATGCAGCAAAGGCCATTTGAAAGGAAGATGTGTTGTACTCAATGTGTTAGACAAAAAGTATGAAAAAGCCTTTTTTAACTCAAAAAGTTTTTTTTTTTCCTTGCTTTACAAGCAATCTTAAATTTTATTAGGCTCTCCAAAAGAGAGAAGTATGTATTTCCTAGATGCTAATCATGTGTAAAACAATTTGGAATAGTAAAAAAAGTGTCTTTATTTCTTGATTAATATTAATGAATACTTGCCTCAAGAGTAAAAGACCGACCAAAACACAAATCGGTCACAAATCCCAATCACTAAAAGAAAACAAAACAAAAAGGAACAACCCTAAATTAAGATTGGCTACTCACAAGGTCTGTGACTTTTTCATAGAAAGCAAGTTATAATTATTGGCTGACATTGTCATTCAACAGGGTCAGGTGACAAGATGAAATACCTGACTTATTTTTTTTTTTCCCCTGAAAACCAATAAAATTAATTGGAAGAAATATGGAAAGACAACCCATGATGAAAATGGGAAGTACACTAGAGGGATGAAAGAAAAATGACACTCCCCCCACCCCCTACCCAGTAAAAACAACATTGAAGTCCCAATAACTGAGTCTAATTAGAGGAAGTCAACAAAGAATTACTAGGGTGCTCCTTGCCAACTCGATGTATGAATTCAAAACCTGATGCTATTGGATTGGAGGCTCAAATGGAAAATAGAAATAAAGGCCAATGCCTTAAGAATGAAAAAATAAAAAAGATCTGTACACTTTCATGATAATTATTGATCAGAACCAGCAGTGATCTCCTCTAAGATTATGCTAGAGTTGAGCAATACTATGAAATGCTCAGGAGATATAGATACTGAAAGTACAATGTACTACAATATGTTCTGGAAGATGGTAAGCTTGATTGAATGTAAAAACACTGATATATCATGATATAATAGAAGTTTTCATGGTCTCTGTAATTGGTTTACTATTTTTATTTATAAATTTTCCAAGATATGTAATATGAGAGCGGTTTTTAAACATATAAGAATTGGTGCCAAGGAACAACATACTACCAACAATGGTAAATGTTGAGATCAAAAGGAGGAACATCTATAGGAATAAGAAGACATTCTGCCATTTTTTTTCTTTTTTATGAATGAAAAAACTTCATTGATCAAAATACAGTACAAGCTGCATAAGCAGCAAACACAAACTTGAGTCCAGGCTAAGCAACAAACACAAACTTGAGTCCAGACTAACCAACAAACACAAACTTGAGTCCAGACTAACCAACAAGAAAATGTTAAACTGCCCTCAAAACCCCGAACAAACCCAAGTAGAAAATAACACCAAGCTGCAAAGGGCACCTACCACATAGAACAAGAACAAAGCAAGAAACCGGCAAAATAAAGCCGGACCCACAACTCAGCCTACAGAAGCAAAACCATACCTAACATTAAAATACAACAGCTACTTGAGCAGCACATCTAAAAGAATACTCCAAATTCAGCAAAGAATTCTATTCCAAGATGAAATTCTGAATTTCTTCTTAGCTGTTACTCTTCCTCAAACATCTTGCACAATTGAGTTAACTATTTCTACAATTCTACTTCAGTTCTATCTCTCCCATTATGTATTGTCGCAATCCTATCTGTCCAAATATGATAAATTTAAACAACCCACGCTAATTTACTTATTAGAGTTTGCAAGCTATCATCCTTAAGGTTGTTCAACCAATTTAGCTCATCACTTCAGCTGTCAACCTACCTATGAGCCTATCACAACAACATTTGATCAAAAATTCCCTCCACATTCTCCTGGTAACAGAACATTAGAAAAAGATATGATCTCTTGATTACATTTTGTTTATACCAAAAAAAAAAAAAAAGCATGTCACCCTTTTAACCCCATGTAGCCATTCTATCCCTTGTGACTAATTGATCTTTAATGGTCGCAGAAGGCCAAGCGCATTGCCCATTACACAATCTGATAAAGCCATTCTAACATTATTAGAAAAAGGATAGAGTTGGCTCAACGGATACTCTTTTTTTTCAATAAGTCAATTGTTACAGCAAGTGAGCACTCTTTGTAAAGGAGGTCAAGTAATTCTACTGAGCTACAAGACTCCATTTTGTTCACCAAATTAACACCAGTTACCACAACTTGATGAAGTGGTCGGCCATCAGTGATGAACAATTACTTCCACATGAACCCAACACTTTTTCTCCACCACTCAGAATCAAGCACCTCAAAGTTACGGCACAGAAGTTGTGTCCCTATACTTTCTACTAAATTAAGAGAAAACCCATCACACAAAACAGTATTGAAAACCCTAAGCAGTACCCAAATTTATAGGAAAGCATATAAAAGTGTCAATCTGGACATAAATAACCAACAGTAACAAACAAACAGAATCCAACACAAACCCAGTTCAACAAAACCAAATATTAAAACATTAATCCTAAAATGACAATAAAGAAAGGGACCTTTTTTGCCAGGGAGTTGCTTGCCATCTTTGTTGTAATACTCACGAATGTCCACAACAACCTTGCCTTGCCAAGTCCTCACCGTCACTCTCCTATTCCTCGATATCTAAACAAACACATTATTTCAAAAACAAAAGCAATTTAGATTACAAACCCTAGAAATATATACATACACAGAAAGATAGATACAGAGGTAGAGAGAGAGAGACAGGAACCTCGCAAACGACGATGTTGTCAGCAGAGTCATCGTCAGAGTCCTTCTTAGAGTTGGAGTTGGAGTTGGAGTTGAAGGTTCTCTTCTTAGGGGGCGCTTGGCCTTCAAACTCGCCTTCCGATGCGTACTCCTCCTCCTCCTTTCTCTTTCCCCTAAACCCCGAAGCCATTTCTCTCTCTCTCTCTCTCTCTCTCTCTCTTTCTCTTTCTTCTGATTCTTTCTCTCTTTCTCTGTTTCTCTGTTCTGTGTGTGTGAAGAAATGGAAAATGAAATAAAATTATCAGATATTTATTAACTTTGTAAAAAGTAATAAATGGCGGAAACCCAACCCTCGAAAATTAAATCGAAACCCTTTTGCGCCAATTAAACCTAACAATCGACTTTGGGCTTTTTGTTTGTTTCCAACTCAGTGTTGGGTTTGGGCTTAAAAACCCAAATATTTGTAATTAGGGATAATTGTTTGGCCCTTGCTGTGTATGGTGATGTCGTTAGACCACCAACACAGACACAGAGAATAAAATTAAGTAACGCAACAATGAATAAAATCATGTCTCTTGGAAAAAGGTATGTTTATTTACCAAGAGATGTATCTTATTTGAAAGACACACTACTTTCGTAAATAACTAATTTTAATGCTTAATTAATTCTCTGCGGTTGGTTGGTGAAGCAACACCATTTACCAAGTAGGTGTTATTATGATGTGATCACCTATTACTATTATATGCTAGCAATAATTATGGTCCGCTTGATAAGAGTTTTTTAGTAACGTTATTTAAATGATGTGGAAATACATGTAAGTTAAAAAGTATTGTAAAAATACGTGTTATGGTGTTTAATTACTGAAAAATGTTATTTAAACAATAGTGCCAAATGGACCCTTAGTTTATCCCACATATAAGTAGTCTTTCCATTTTTATTTTTTTTTTTGAGAGACCTTTTCGGTTTAAAGTGATTACTTTTAGTTTATATTGTTGATGACATGTCAATTTTAAATATGTTTTCATGTTATCTAAGGGATTAAAAACCAACACTAATAGGGATTTCTTTTTTAAGAAGAAAGACATTAATTCATTTAATCAGAGGGGAAAAATCAGCCTGAACAACACTAAGGGTCCGTTTGGATAGAACTTATTTTGCTGAAACTGAAAACTGAAAACTGAAAACACTGTAGCAAAATAATTTTTAAATATATGAATAGTTTTGTGGGACCCATTTTTAATGAAAAAATTGTTAAAAAGTGAAATTTGTGGGACCCATGAATAGTGCATTTGTGCACTGTTCATAGCTGAAAAGTCAAAATAAGCTGCTGGGTAAAAAAAAAAAAAAAAAAAAAGCAAAAACGTAGACGCACAAACGGCGGATCCAAACGCCCTCTGAAACGGATTTGAGTACTTCACATTCACATCCAACCATGCTTAAAAAAATGAATTATTGGTCACATATGCTATGCATGTGTTTAAATTTTTCCCTTTTTTTGATTCAATTTTTTCATTCTTCCTTATATAAGGGTGTGGAAACCTATAGAAAAATTACAATAGAAAATGGAAGTAAAACCAAGAAAAACACTACTTAATATTAACGATTCACAATTTAAATGAAAATCAAACTACAAAGTAGTGCAATAACAATGTGCAAGAGAAGTAAAAATAAAGAATACATTTGCCCTCAAGATTCTTTATCAATTCAGTCCACTCTAGAACAGTGCAATTGATGCTAGGCACAATGTTAAAATCATGCTAATTTTATTGTATCTTTCAACAGCAAAAGAACTAGTAACTCCATATCAACTAATTGAACTGCCTTAGCCCCTGTTGCCCAGTCGCTAGGAAAGTCTCCATCTGGAAACTTCGCCTAGGCAATGGCACTGTCGTCCCTTCTTGCTGAAGGAGACTTAGTCCCTTGCGATAACAAAGTTATCTCAAGGCTAGTGGGTCTTTTCTCAGGGGTCTGGGAAACAAGTAGGATAGTTTCTAAGCGCTGCGATGACACCAATGGAGGACATTACTAAACATTGGAGTTCGCTCTCTCTCTCTGAAAAAGAGGGATCAGGACTACGACTGAGAAAGGAGCAAGCCATTACGGAGTTTGCCATTGCTGCCAGATTCCTCACTAAGCGCCCCCTCAACATCGAAGCCATCGCCAACACCTTCACTCCCCTGTGGAGAACCAAATCAGGTTTCAAAATTAAAAATCTTGGCAATCATATGATTCTCTTTTCCTTTGACAACATAGGAGAAGTAGATAGAATTCTTAATTCGGAGCCTTGGTCCTTCGACAAGCACCTAATGGTGCTCACACACTATGATAAGGATACTTCCCTAAACCCATTAGACTTCAATAGGGTCTTTTTCTGGGTTCAAGTCTTTGATATTCCAGTTAGATACCGAAATAGAGAAGTAGCTGAACAGATCTGTGAAGTCCTGGGATCTGTCATCCACCCTCCTGATGCACCGGACAGTGACGGAGGCAGCTTCATCAGGGTTAGGGTGCAAATTGACATTTCCCTCCCCCTCTGCAGGGGCAGACTGATCTCCCTAGAAGACGGGAAAGAACACTGGGTATCCTTTAAATATGAGCGTTTACTCAACTTGTGCTACTGGTGTGGGCTCCTTACCCATGAGGATAAGAATTGCAATAAATGGATTGATAGTGAAGGTTCACTACAGCAAAAAGATCAGCAATTTGGCCCCTGGCTAAGGGCCCTACCCTACCAAGCTTCGCGAAGAAATGTCATAAATGTACCTGGTTTTTTTGCGAAGAAAAACAAAGAATGCCCAGTCCTCTACTCTCCTGGTACGCAGCCCCCCACCGCCCACGGCGGGCCCTGAAATGGCCTCGATGCACACCCCTCCCCCTCTGTCAACATTTAATGTGAAAGACTTCAACAAGTCTAATCCCGAGAAAGATGGGGACCTGCAGACTAATTCAAACTTGAAAGTTGACCCCACCACAAAATTTCCCCCCTCTAAGGACTTTGAGGAACTGATCACAGAGATAGACCAGGATATCTCACGCTTTGACCAACCCGTGGCCCCCCAAATGGATGCCAATGGGCCTTCCACTATTTCGGTCCCAGGCCCAACCTCTCCCTCTTTACGAACCCAACCCAACAAATCCTTGGCCCTCCAAGACATTACTAACCTAACTCAGACCCCACCCCTAATCCCCACCCAAGGAGAGAAGAAATGGACTCGCATTCAAAGGCCCTCAATTCTCTCAGAGGACGTGTCGTTAGGTATTGTTCTGGGCAAACGTCTCCTCCCATCCTCCCTCGAAGACTATCTCCCAGAAAAGCGCAGAGCCTTTCACGACGCAATCATAAATGAAAACTTCTCCTCACCGGCGGCGGCTGCACCCCAGCCCCGCCGAGCCCAATGAGTTGGCTTTGTTGGAACGTGCGTGGGCTTGGGAACCGACGCACCGTTCGAAAACTCGGATCTCTGGTTCGAGCACAAGATCCCAATGCTCTTTTCTTGGCCGAGACTTGGTCAGGGGAAGATTTTTTGAAAAGACTCTGTAGGGAGCTTTTGTTTGATCATTTTTGGATAGTCCCTCAAGTAAATAGAACGGGATGTCTAGCTCTGTTTTGGAAAAATTCAGTTCACATTGAGGTAATCTCTTCCTCCCCCAATCATATTGACACCATTGTTGGTAGTAAGCCTGAAACCAAATGGAGGTTTACAAGTATTTACGGATTCGCAGAAGCAGCCAGGAAGCACGAAACTTGGTCCATGATCAGATCGCTCCACCACTCTATCTCCCTCCCTTGGCTCTGCACAGGGGACTTCAATGAAATACTGTGGTCTCATGAAAAACTTGGTCTCGCTTCGAGACCGGAAGGAGGTATGAAACTCTTCCGGGATGTCCTGGACGAGTGTGGTCTCAAGGACTTTGGGTATGCAGGAGAGAAGTTTACTTGGAAGGGTAAGAGGCAGGGGGTATGGTTTTTGAGAGGCTCGACAGGGCAGTTGCAAACAATCAGTGGTCCTTCCTTAACCCGGGCTCCTCGATATTCCATCTCCATTCCCTCTCTTCGGACCACAAACCAATTGTCATCAATCCGGAAGGCATCTTTCCAAGGCTAAACAGACCTTTCAAGTTTGAAAAAATGTGGCTCAGTGATGGGGGCTGCAGCCAGACTGTGAAGGACGCTTGGGGTCACCCCTCTACCAAAGCTTCAATGGCGTTGGTTGCTGGTAAGCTTAAAAACTGCGGTGAAAAACTCCTGTCTTGGAGTCGTCAATCTTTTGGAAACATTAAAAAAGCAATTGAATTGAAATCGAAGAGGCTTAACAAAGCAGAATTGGAAGCTGCAAAAGGAAAGGGGGAGGCAAACTTAATCGGGAACTTGAAAGCAGAGCTCAATGATCTCCTGGACAAAGAAAGCCAAATGTGGCGCCAGCGGTCTAGGGCTCTCTTTCTGAAGGAGGGGGATCGTAACACAAGGTATTTCCATAGTAAAGCCTCCAAAAGATTCTGTAGGAATAGAATGTTGGGTTTAAGAAACGAATCAAATGTGTGGTGCACGGATGACTCCCAGATTAAAGAGATTTCAATCCAATATTATCAAACTCTATTTGCCACCTCCCACCCCACTGAATTCGATGCAATTTTGGAGACTGTCTTCCCCTCAGTTACTCAAGAAATGAATGCTCAACTACTTAGGCCTTTCACACGGGAGAAAATTGAGATTGCCATCAAGCAAATGGAACCCATCATGGCTCCGGGCCCCGACGGTATGCCCCCTCTGTTTTATCAATCTTTTTGGTCTCTGGTTGGTGATAAGGTTTGCTCTGCAGTTCTAGATTGTTTAAATAATTGTAAAATTCCTCATGAGATAAATCATACCAACATTACCTTGATCCCAAAAGTAAAATCCCCAGAAAACATCACTGAGTTCAGGCCCATCAGTCTATGCAACGTGATCTATAAGCTAGTCTCAAAAGTCCTAGCTAACAGACTTAAGGTTGTTCTGCCTGCAATAGTTTCCGAGAACCAAAGTGCTTTTCAAGCTGGTAGGGTCATCACAGACAACGTGCTCATGGCCTTTGAAACTCTCCACTATATGAAAAACCACCAATCCGGCAAGTCGGGGTTCATGGCATTGAAATTAGATATGAACAAGGCATACGATCGTGTTGAATGGTTGTATCTTGAGAAGATCATGAGGAAGATGGGTTTTGATGAAAAGTGGGTTGCTCTAATGATGGAATGCACCACCTCGGTGAGCTACTCCATTCTTATTAACGGTGTTCCTACAGACGTGATTCACCCCTCGAGAGGCATTAGACAAGGTGATCCACTCTCCCCCTATCTGTTTCTCTTGTGCACCGAAGGCCTCCATAGCCTACTACACCAAGCAGATATAGCAGGCCATATCCGTGGGGTTTCCATTTGCAAAAAAGGTCCAAGACTCACTCACTTGTTTTTTGCCGACGACAGCTTAATCTTCTGCCGTGCTTCCATGGTAGAATGCCAAAAAATCCAGTCCCTTCTTTCCTGCTATGAGAAAGCTTCAGGGCAGCTCCTAAATATGCAAAAAAACGGGTCTTTTCTTTAGTAAGTCCACCCACCCAAACATCCTTAATCAGATAAAAGCCACTCTCGGTGTCCAAGAAGTGAAGCAACGTGAGAAATACCTAGGCTTACCTTCCCTAATTGGAAAAAACAAGAGGGCAAGTTTCAAGTACATTAAGGAAAGAATTTGGGCAAAACTTCAAGGCTGGAAAGAACAGCTCCTTTCTCAAGCAGGCAGGGAAGTGCTTCTCAAAGCGGTCATCCAAGCAATTCCGACCTACGCCATGAGCTGATTCAAACTCCCAATCACCCTCTGCAATGAAATCGAATCCTTGATTAAGAAATTCTGGTGGGGCCAGAGGGGTGAGCAAAGGAAAATCCACTGGGCCAAATGGAACACTCTGTGTAAGCCAAAGTCTCTAGGCGGCTTGGGTTTTAGAGACTTACAGAAGTTTAACGATGCATTACTAGGGAAACAAGTCTGGCGCCTGCTAACAAATGAGGACTCCCTGTTTTACAGATTTTTCAAAGCAAAGTTTTTTCCTTCAGGTAGCATTCTTGAGGCTAAAGAAGGTAAGGGATCCTTTGCTTGGAAAAGCATCCTAAAGGGCAGAGAGATAATCCAAAAAGGCTTGCTTTGGCGAGTGGGAAATGGTTCATCAATTCGGATTTTCCATGACAACTGGCTGCCGGATCCCAGTATCAAGAAAATCCTTTCAAAACCTCTCTTGCTAGACAGCCAGGACATGGTCTCATCCCTTATTGACTGGGAGAAGCATTGCTGGTCCCGGGATGTAATTGACGCGAACTTCTCTCCACGAGAAGCTACCACAATCAAGGCCATACCTCTCAGCTTGAGTAATTGCGCGGATGTAAGGACCTGACCTCTAAACATTGATGGCATATACTCTGTAAAATCAGGTTACCAACAGCTACTAGACCTGGAACTAAATGAGCAACCAAGCACCTCGGACCTATCCAGTACCAAGCAGCTATGGAATGGCATTTGGAAATTGAGAGTTCCTAATAGAGTTAAGACTTTAATTTGGAGAACGAGCACAAACTCACTACCATCGAAGGCAAATCTCAAAAAAGGAAAATTTTAGCTGATGCAACGTGCTCAAGTTGCGGCTTGGAACCAGAAACCACAATGCATGCGATTTGGTCGTGTCCCTCCCTAATGCAGGTTTGGAGTGTCAATTTTGGCTGGTTGCTTAGCGAAGCAGGTAAGGCGACATGTTTTCTTGATGTGTTGAAACTGTGCTCGGAGAGGAGTAATTTAGTAGACATGCTGGCTATGACAGTTGCCCAGATTTGGACTAGGCGCAACAAACTCCGTGTTGGTGATGATGTTCCCCCTCTGGGTTTGATCAACCAGCTAGCTTTGGTCAGTCTCCAGGAATTCCATCAGTCCTCCCTAAACCCCCCAAAAGCCCCCCTTCCCCCAAAGGACTCTAAATGGCTACCTCCTCCTACTAATTGGGTGAAAGTCAACTTTGATGGAGCCACTTTCGGTACCTCCAGCTCAGCAGGCTTGGGAGTGATAATTCGAAACGACTTGGGTCTAGTTATGGCTGCTTTTACACAACCCATTCCACTGCCTACATCAGTAGAGATGGTGGACGTGTTGGCAGCCCGGAGTGCCCTATGTTTTGCAAAGGATCTAGGCTTTACTAAGCTAGTAGTGGAAGGAGACTCAAAGATTGCTATCCAAGCTCTTACAAATGATAGTCTTTCTTCTTCCTGCTTTGGGCACATTATCAAGGATATCAAGAGGTTGTCTTCAACACTTGAAAGTGTTATTTTCAGTCATACTCGTAGGCAGGGCAATGAAGTTGCCCACGGCATGGCTAGAATGGCATGTAATTTTTCTCTTTTCCAATCCTGGATGGAGGATGTTCCTTCAGGGGTGAAAGCTGTGTACCTCTCTGAAATTCCTCAATGATATTCTCCCCCCTCTTTCTGTGAGGGTGGCTTCTCAAAAAAAAAAAGAACTAGTAACTCCACCAATGACTTGAATGGATCCTATACCAATGATCAGCAATAACTCGAATGGAATACACTAGCATACCATTAGATTGAAATAGCCCAAAATTCCTCGAATATGAGGATTCAAACTTCATATTTTCATTAAACAATGCAAAAATATACACATCCAAATCCGAATTTGGCCTTAATGGTGTCACTTTATTTTGAGCAACTATGTTAATCGAATTGCCATTATACATAGCTGCATTATCAAGTGTAGCCCCAACTTCACTTATGAATCCATATGACCTTTACCAAATTCAAATGCTCAATCATTGGCAAAAAAGTATCTTATTCTTCCCCCTATGGAAAATGTTTGTCATACTTGTTCTGCCACATATTTTAAAGTTGTTATGCATACTAAATGAAAAATGATACATTTTCGTCCCTTATCATCATCAAAGTATCAAGAGTAAGCAAAAGTAATTCCATGAAAGGGTATTTAGTTCTCCAATTTGGCTACCGCCTTAGCATTATCTCAAGAAGAGACAACCAAAGTTGCTATTTCCCAAAGGTGGGTGGTACCTCTCATGGTTGAGGAATAAGAAGAAGAAGTGCAGGCCAACATTATTTCTGTATGCCTTGTTGAAAAAGAAGATTGGTGACAAGCGATCGTTGAGTACCTTCAACATGGAAGACTCCTAGATGATATACACCATAGGACTGAAATTCAACGAAGGGTTGCTCAACATCAGTGTTTCAAGTACCTTCAAGGTGGAATAAAAAAGATCAATGCGGACTTAAAACCTTTTACTGATACTAAAGCTCACTTCGCTAATGCAAAGTGATCTTATACGGACTTTGACATACAAAACCCAAAAACAATCAACCTTAACGGAGCTACCACACGCGGCCACAAGCTTCCGAGATTGCAACCTCCTTCTTCAGAAGAAAATCTCACAACACGTCTAAACAAAAAAACAAAAAAATACAAGAAAAGAAAGGTGAAAGAAGAATGGCTGAAGGGACTCAAGTTCTAAGCCTATAAACCAATCAAAGGCATTCCCTTTGAGTGAATGGACAAATTGCTTTATAAGGAGGCCTCCTTGAGTCCCTGCGTTCTCACAAGTTTCTACAAAGTGAGCAATGTGTTGCTTAGGATTTCCTTTGCCATCAAATTGCAAGAACTTAGGAGGTTGATACCCATTTGGCATTCTCATGTTGTCAATGCGCTTTGTGTAGGGTTTTGAATATGTCAAAGAACTTGTCGAAGAACCTTCATATTGTGCCTAGATGGTATTTGTTATCATGTCTTACAATTGTTGGACTAATAAATGTAGACACCACATTTTGTAGCTACTAATAAATTTTGGTCCCCAACCCCCAATGATGAGCTTGACATATGTCAACCAAGGGTAATTAAAAAATTCACAATAGTTTCGAAGTAATCACAACTCAAATTTACTCAAATCGTTTTGAAATAAATACTGAAAAATGACATTTGCTCACTTTTTTACCATAACTTTTGATCCACAAAGAATTTTTTAGTGAAGTTTGTTTCATTGGAAAGTAGGCATCCTGAGCTTTAATTTGAATACAAAATTTGCCTAATTTGAACTTATTTTGAACGAGTTACTACTATTTAAAATTGGGCCAACTGGGTAGTCCGATTTTCTAGGTTTTAAAACTTCATTTTAAGGGCCCAAAATATAATGCTTTGATGTAAGCTGCCACATGGACCCTAGAAAACGTCCAAAGATTGTTAAAAAGTCTAAAAATCATAATTTTAACTTATGAATACTCATCAAATGCCTCCAATTAAAAGCTAACTAGAGAGTTATTTTTTGCCTCTATCTTCACTAAAACCATTTTTTTTTTCTTCTCAAAACCCAGGGGTAGCGCCTTAAAACGTTTTTTATAAAATTAAAACCTCTCTTTAGTTTGTTCTAAGGCAGAAAGCTTATTCTCTAAATTTTTCTCAAAACCTTTTTCAATAAAAGTTTGTTCTTGACTTGTGATTACCTAAACTATTGTGTTCTTTTGATTATTCTTGTCCTATCAATCTAATCTTTGTGTTGTAGGCACTGAGGGGTTGGATAAACAAACTCTAAACTCATAATCTAAAGCAATGTGAGTATTTTTTTCATGAACTCTTTCTTTGTTTAATAAGATTCACATGAGTTTCTTAACATAGTTTTTATATTTGTTTTATTTGACACATAGTTTTTATATTTGTTTTATTTGATTTGTTTGATGTACATGATTATATTTTATATGTATTAATCTAATTTTAGATTGTTTATAATATGTTTTAGTTGTTCTTGTTTTATTATTTTAGTTCCGTGTAAAGTTTGACTTTTTAATTGAGTTAATGTTAGTTTAGTATAATTGCTTGTTTTGTTTTATGTTTATTGTTTTATTTTTGTAGGGACACAATTTGCACCTAAGCCCAAAACAGGAAGGGAATAAGCCCAAAGAGCCTAATACAATAAATTTTGTAGGGAGTGAGTTTGAAATCTAGGTTCTAATAAGTTTGTCTATCAATTGCAATGAGTCAAGATGACCAAAAAGTAAAGATCAAACAGTTTTATACAAGGAAAGTCGTCATTGGACTCAATCCGAGGAAGCTAGTTCTTCTGTATATCTCACTTAAAGGTAGATTATAAATATTGTTCTTTAGTCTACAGTGCTTTTTCTCTTCCTTTATGATCCCCCCCATTCTGGGGTTTCCTCTGCCTTTTATATTATTCTTCCTCCTTTCTTTAAGCTCCACGTATGGATCGGCTTGTTTGTCTGGATACTTTTCCCATCAACACTTTCCTGAAGTCTTTGGAAAAAGCTGTAAGGTTGAACTATGCTACTCAAGCATCACTTCTTCATTAATGCAGCCAGAGAGATAGCTGCAGAGCATTCAATGCGATGGTAGCAGCTTTCTCTTAGACATTTCATAATCTTTCTGTGTCTTGTGCTCTTATGATGTATATCCTTACCAACAAGATCTCCTAGGGCGGTTTTTCTAGGTTGCAAACCGTACCATCTAACCTCGGCTTTACTCAACCGAGGAAGTATTCCTCCTCGGACCACTTTCTTGGACGATTACGATCAAGCTTTACCTCTTTACCTACCAACACGGACTCTTAGGAAGACATTCACCCGTCCTCAAACTATTTAACATTCTCGGATTGGGCCTCTGGCCCAATACATACTCTTGGTCCTACCACCCCACAATTTTCTTTAAGTTAGTTTAATATTTAGGGTTCTAACATGCTTGTTTGATTTCTATGTTTATATCTTTGAATGATTAAGTCTGTAAAATGTAATTTTTTCGAATGTGTATTAAAGGATGCATGTGCATCATCGAGTATGCCGTGGTTCAACCATGTGTACACATAGTTGAGTATGCGCACGCACCTCAAACCCACATTAGGATAAAATCTTGTTTTTATTTGTTTTAATCATTTTTCACATAATCTTTGATTTTGTTTAACTATGATTAGGTTAATTATTTATGTTTAATTATTTTCCATGTTTGTTTTAGTATTTTTGCAATGTTTAGTCTATTTGATATTATTTCCTTGTGTGTTTTATTTAATTGTTAACTTGCCATATTTAATTTATTTTGTTTGATTATGTTTTATTTATTTCCTTTTATATTGTGATTTGTTTTTAACAACATGTTGTATGTGTTTTCTTATTTAAAGTGCATGATATATGTTTAGATTAAGGATTAGGGCTCTCTTAATAAACTCTTTAATTAAATATGACCTAGCAACACACATAATGGAGGCCGGCCCACAAGCTGGGCGATCTTGGATGCTTAACATGTTCCCAAGTTGTACCCAAACTCTGGACCCATAATCTGGTACGTGGATTCATGTGTGTAAGTGATTGGTCCAAAGGATCCAATATGGTTCCTAGACCTACTCTAGGTGGCGACTCCATTAGTCCACAATAACAAAGCAACCAAAATAGATTGTTCCCGTTGAAAAATGTCTTCAGTTTCTTTCCCTTTGTCATCCTTTGTGGATGTGAAGCTAGATGGGAACTTATAACCATGACTTGATTTACCAAGATCTTGTATTTCGAGTTTATTCATTAGAATTGCAGTTTGGAGGTCCTTATCTTCAAGTGCTTTTGTGAGAAGGACGACCCTTTATTCCATTTCAAACATCTTTTCCTCTATGTTAGAGGTATTAGTCATCATGACTAACACAACTTCCCAAGATGATGCAGAAGAAAGTGAATTAAAATGAGCATGTGAAATATCATCTTTTGGGCTCCCTATAGTGGGAGAGAAATAATGTGACCAACTTACTTAAGGTGATCCAAGGTGGAGATGTCCTTGTTGAATACCTTATTTCTTGCAAGAGGGGGGTGGAAATATCCTTGGTGACTAGATTTGCACAAATTTGAAGGATGATGCCACGATCTTCAAAGCTTATGGCCGTATGTGGAGGTGCGTGATGGCTTCGTTGAGGTTGATTTCTCCGAGTTTTGCTGATCAAAGTCCGTATAAGATCCCTATGGGGTCGTTTTTGTGAAATGAAGACTAATTTGCACAAATCCAAAGGACAAGGCCATGGGTGACAAAATTTGTTTTGTACTAGATTGTTGTGGCTTTTTCTAGTCTTTTCATGGCAATAGCTTTGACTAGCATGTGACAACTCAAGTAGGGTGGCTCCAGGTTAACCACTAAGTGTCTCTTACTATTTTCAAGGTTTGGTGGCACAGTTTCATTGAACAATATTTGACCTTTTGCTAACCTATAACTTATTCCAAGGTCTAATGCAATAGTTTCTTCTAGATGATATGTTACTTTTTGCCAACCTATAAGCCCCTTCTAAAGTCTAGTTCAATAGTTTCTTTTGGACAACATGATACTTTCCTCCATTCTATAGGCATCTACTTTTTTTCCTTTTAAGTTTCAGCGCAGTATTTTTTGAAAGCATGGTATTTTAATTACTTATGCCTCTTTCTCCTTTTGTCTGTTAGTTTCAAAAGTTCTCTATATAAGGCCACCCCGGACATGCATTGAGTTGCACAAGTGTGGCATCCGGTGGGTAACATAATAACATAAGTGTAGAGAAATTATGCCCTTTCACTTTTTTCTTTTTCTTTTTCTTTTTAACATGCTTTGTTTGTATTAATTTTTTTTTCTTTTAGTTATCATGATGTTTTTCTTCAAGGATTCGAGGATTGGTTAAGAACCAGCCTTGTTCATTTGCAAGGAAAAAGACAACAAGGATTCAAAGGCTACGACTTTAATTGTTCTTCCACCCATAATTGGAAGATTTTCAAAAAGTAGGACCATAACTTTTACCCCCTTAATCTGTCGAGATGGTCACAGGTCATTGCCCCTGATGATGGTTTTAACTTGGAGACAATTATTCTTCTTGCTTCCCATCACAAAAATGTTGCTAAATCAAAGCCGTATAACACTTTGGGACAGAAGATAATTATGAGACGAGCCAATTGGGATTTTTCCTTTGGCATGAACAAAGGGTTTTCCTACTTCCCATTTTACTGGGAGTGGTTAGAAGATGCTCTTGGCCCGTGTAAACACTTCCTTGATGCAACTCAGCTTTATAATGTTGTCTTTGCCTCCTTGTTCACATATTATTATGACGAGAATCTCACGAAAACGTTTTGTGAGTGTTGGAGTCCAGCGACCAATACCCTCCATATCTTAGTCGGGGAGAATTCCATCACACCATGGGATCTCTCCATCCTTAGTGGACTTCCTTGCACAAGTGTATTTTATGACAAAGTGGTACTCAATGCGCAGGAGTTGGATGAAACCAACGAACAAGGATGACCCTATTTGCTCTACAGCTGTCGCTACCTTTTCATGGTATATCATCATCTCCAAAACCGATTGAAAAGACAAGGGAAAGTTAGTGTTCGTGGCTGAATTACTTTTTGGTATAGACAAACTTGTAGATGCCAGGCTCCCAGAAGACAAGCAAGATGGACAACCATTCCCAAGTGTATTTAGAATCCCATTAGCGTGATAAACGAGCATGGACCTTGGTCTAGTAAAGAACATGCGGCTTCGATGGTGACTTAAAGGAGGAAACTAACTTATCAGCACTTCTTACCTGCTGGCTGTGTATATTTTTATTTCCTATCAAGAATCTGAATAGCATTCATCCAGACACTTTCAAGATTGCTAGTTCCATGGCCAATGATCGTCCATTTAGCCTTGCTACCTCTGTATTGGCTAACATTTGGTCACTACCTTTTCTATACTTTTGAATCTCATAACATTACTTGCCAATTCTCCAATGATTAATTCCAAGTATATCTTGCCAATCGCCCATTGTCCAAAACTCGAGCTCTCAAAATCAAAGTTTGAAATTCATCCATTTAGTTTGAATTTCTTCAGGGATATCCTCTAGACTACATTAAGGCTTCCTTTTCAAAGATCAAATGAATCCTCACAAGCATATCCTAAACTTGAAGTTACATTGAGTTACCAATTCAACCTACCATTCCCGTTTGATGCCAAACATTCTCATCTACCACCCCCACCGAAAATTCTCATCCACCATTCTCATCTAACATACCTAACTATAGTTTTTCATCTCTCCGCTATAAATATAAGGTTTGGATTCATTGAAACTCATTAAGAAAAACACACTGAATCATGAAATGAAGATCTGATTCTTTCAAATTTTCAGATCCTCCTTCTCACAACCATTTTTTGCTATAGGTTCATCATTCTTAATGCTTAGCAACCACCATTGCTTCATAATCAGCTTGAAGAATCATGGAGTCACATGTAAGCGCTTGTGTCAAAACGAAGGCGTGTAAAAGCACTTGAGCTGTGAGGCAGCAATACCTGGAGCTTCTAGCGGCGCATGGGGGCGCGTGTATGGTCATTTGAGGCTGATTTTTTTGGTTTTATAAACCGAGGGCTGCTAGATTAAGTGGTAGTGTCTGTTTTCTGAATTGGTGATTCGATTTGGACAGTTGTGAAGGAGGAGGCTACAATCTCCAAAGCTTGTGGCTCCGTGTGGAGGCTTGTGGTAGCATCATAGCAATGATTGTTGGTGCAGCTTCAGTGCGAATGCAAGTGTTGACATGGCATCATGGCAAAGTTCAATGTTGGCATGGTTTATTGCAAAGACAAGTGTTGATGCAGCTTCATGGCAAAGAAGAGTGCTAGTGCAGCTTCATTACAAAGACAAGTGTTAATGTGGCTTCATGGCAAAGGCGAATGTTGGTGTGACTTCATAGAAGATGCAAGTGTTGATAAGGCTTCACTACAAAGACAAGTGCTTGTATTGCTTCGTTAGACAAAGTAATTGTGATGCTTCAATGCAAATGCAAGTATCAGCATAGCTTCATAACTTCGATGAGTGTTGATGCAACTTTAGCGCAAAGAAAAATGTGGATGCAACTTCATTGCAAAGACAAGTGTTAATATGGCTTCAATGTAAGGACAAATTTTGGCATAGTTTCATGGTAAAGACAGTTGGTATGGCTATGTTGCAAAAACAAGTGTTGACACAGTTTCAATGTAAAGACAAATGTTGGTATAGCTTCATTACCAAGGCAAGGGCCAATATTGCACCAATGATAGCATCGTTGCATCATGAACACCGATAATAGCATGGCTGCCTAGATGACTGCCACTATGAAAACGTCGAAATTTACGTCACCAAGGGATTGTTGTGTGAGAATAGGAAGGCAAACAACACTACTATCAAGGAAATGCAAGGTCACTAAGTGAAAATGGGCACCACTCTAAGAAAGTTGTTGCAAAGCTTGTTGTCAAGTCCAAATAACAATGAAAGAGCGCTCCAAAAAAAATGTCAGAAGAAAATCTCACGGCACGTCTAAACATAAAAATATAAAATATAAAAATAAAAAAAAAAAACAAGAAAAAAAAAAGTGAAAGAAGAATGGCTAAGGGTACTTGTTGGCTTCAAACCTTCTGCTTTTATAGCCACAGCCTAAGGGACTCGATTTGCTAAAAGGGAAATCGAGTCTCAGAAACTCGATTTTTAAATGTGGTAAATGATTGCTCCACGTGGCAATGTCTGGGTCCCATCTGGTTTTGTCTAGGTCTGGGTCTCTTGGGATTCAATAGAAAAGCAAAACCATACTGCCCTCTCTTAACTCTCTCACTCAGCAGACAAGCAAAACCATACAAGCTCACCCTTAAAACCATTTAGCAGACCCTCTCTCAAAACCATTTAGCAGACTCTCTCTCAACTCTCATACACATTTAGCAGCAAACATTGCTCCTCTCTCAACTCTCATACACATTCAGTAGCAAAAAATTGCTCCTTTCCTAACTCTCATACAATCCCAACAGTACATTTGCACATCCTCATGTCAGGTAAAGGTCTCCTCACTCTATAGTTGGTTGTGTAGTGTATATAAGTGCTTTAGAAAGTGTTAGTTGTATTGAATTTGTCATGACATTTCCTGATTATTTGTTTGTATTAACCACTTTATATTTATATATATATATATATATATATATATATATATTAGAAAGTGAGGAGAAAGATATATATATATATATATATATATATATATATATATATTTTTTTTTTAATTCATGATCCAGGAAGTCTTTTTGCTAGCTTTCGGTGAAGTTATTTGCTTCCTTTTCTCAATAATTTGTATTAAATTTGAGTTTGTATATCACATCTGGTACATTTGACTGTATATTAATGCCTTGATTTTGAAATTAGATGATATGTCTAATTTTGATTGCTCATGATCATATTCACATTAGTGTTTTTTTTTTTTTTTTGTCTGATGAACCATACTCTATGTTATTTCATTAATAGTAGTGTAATAGGGTATGCCATGAATTTTCTTGCACTAGAACGATGATGTTACATAATTGCACTCATTCATTTGCACATTCTCATGACTTTTGTTGTTTGGTTTGATATTTTTATTTATGTTTTTGTTAGAGCTGAGTTGAAATTTTGTAATGGGGGTGAGTTTTGTCTTTAGTTTTTTTATTTGTTTGAGTACGAAATGATAATAATTGAGTGTGTTTGTATGTGATGTGGGGTGAGTATATGCAATTGTGGGGTGAGAAGTTGTAATTTTTGTACTTTGAGTGGACAGAAAAGGTTTTGTAATTGATGTTAAATGAAAGAGATAAAATATGTCACTAACATATTATACTTGACTCTCTAATAGGTTCACAATCTTTGAGGAATATTGATATAAATGTATACTATGGTGGACCCCTTGACAATCCTAGAGAGATTGACGGATTCCCATTTAGAGGGTCGGGTATCGAATGCTACTACATGATGATACGTCGTAAGTTGAAGACGTTGAATGATTTGAAAAGGAAAATAATGGACGAATTGAATTTGAACCTTGCTTGGTATGACATCAAGATTATTTATTGTTACCCACAAAAAGTCCTTCATGAACAGATAAATTACGGGTATATGGTGATCAAAGAAGACAAACATGTAAAGATGATATTTAATAGGATCCAGAAAATGCCCCAAGTAAATGCTGCTAAGTTGTACGTAAGTTCGGAGCCACTTGTAGAAGTTGATACTGAGGTGGTGGAACAAACAACTACGTCTTTACAATTTACAACCTTAGATGATGGATGTACTACAATGGGAGATTATACACTCCCATCTCAAGATCATGTTGCCAATACTGGTGAAACCCTCCATCCTCAAGAGACACATTTAAAGGAAGAAGACGAAGATCATGTCGCGACTGTTGGTGAAAATATTGATGATGTGGATGAGTATGAAGAGAGGATTGAGCGAGCCGACTTTGAGAACAATATGGATGACCATGAAGTCGTTCCCAATTTTGAAGAGGAAAATATGGAGTACCATGATGAAGGTGATGCAGACGATGATATTAGCGTCCAACATGATACAAATACAACCATTGCCTACAGATCTCCTGCCGACTCATTCTACGCAAATACTTGGGAAAATATGGTGATCCTTCATGTCTTTAGATACCATTTGTTTCTACTTGGGAAGATGGGGCGCATTTTCATAAAGGGCTGACTTTTGCAAATAAAGAGGCGGTGAAGCGTGCATTGATAATATACGCAACAAATGATAATAGAAATTTTATAATCCGGAGGTCGACCAAAACTAAATTGTGCGCCACATGCGTTGATGGCAACTGAAAGTGGTACGTTGGGGCATTCATGAAGGCTAAACTTAATGGTCTGAGGATGGTCACGTCTTATGTAGGTCCACACACTTGTATACCCTTTGGTCTGCGAAGAGACGGTAAAATAATGGATTCTAATTTTGTTGCATCAGAAATTGTGGGAAAATTGCAACAAAGTCACATTACTCGTATTTAGAGCTCTGGGACATCATACATACTAAGTATAAACATGAGCTTTCTTACTATAAAGTATGAGACGCAAAACAAAAGGCAATTGCTAAGATATTTGGAGATTGGGAGGAGTCTTACCAAAGGTTGCGAAAGTTGTTGTTGGCATACTTGGATCAGGATTCGGGTAACCAGTACAACTATCACACCATACCTAAGCCATACTAAGGTACTACGTTACTGTGCTATGTATATTGGGCATTCGCTCCATGCATTGCTACATTCCAATATTGTAGGCCAGTGATCAGTATTGATGAGACTCATTTGTATGGTAAATACAAAGGGGTATTGATGATTGCAATGGCAACCGATGCTAACCAAAAGGTTTTGCCTCTCGCCTTTGCTGTTGTGAACAAGGAGTCAGAGCCTAGTTGGGGGTGGTTTTTAGAGTGTCTCAGGACTTCGATTGAGCATGTCATACCTGACAAAGGCATTTGCATTATTTCTGACAGACATAAAGGTATCAAATGCGTCATTCGAGAGTGGCCTAGAGGGAGGGACGGAACAGAACGGGTATTTCACTGATATTGCCTTCGACATGTTGTTAGCAACTTCAACAGACGCTTTGATGACCCGACTCTAAAGGCATTGGCCTTGAAAGCTGGATATGTGACTCATGAAGCTAAATTTGAGTCCATAATGCAAATCATTAAGGAGGCCAAAATTAATTTACTAAAGGGTGTAGACCCTACTGATCGCCATGTTGCACGCTATATGCCATACACATATTTAATAAGTGAGGATCTTGACAAATAGACCTAATCACATGATGGTGGAAGACATTACGGGGCAATGACAACCAATATATCTGAATGCTTTAATGGGGTACTTAAAGGTGCCCACAGTTGGCCCATTGCGGCAATGGTTGAGTTCACTTGGTGCAAACTTGTTGCATATTTCCACAATCGACATAACAAATTACTTTTGATCTCTCTTGAGGTAAGGTGTGAAGTGATTATGCAATGGAGATCTATAACAAAAATGCGCAGAAAACCGCAGGACACATTCTGAATTACATTCATAGTAGTAAAAGATTTTTTCATTCTTACAGTCTAATAACAACCTGACAACAATCAATCTATGCCATTAAGCAAAACACGCAACAAACAAGTGCACCTTCCATACAAAGAAAACCAAACTAAAATGGTTTAAACCGCCATTAAGACACATCATCAGATAAATTAACAAAGCAGCACCACAAAATAGAACAAAATCAATCCAAAATTCAACTAGAAGCATCTGTTTGGTTTGTGGAATCTTGGATCCCTAAAATCTTAGATTCACCAAATCACATTCCTAGGAAGAGAATATTATTTCATTATTACAGTGTCATAACAACCCGACAACAATCAATCTAAACCTTTAAGCAAAACACACAACAATCACGTGTTCAAACTAAACAAAAACAGCCAAAACCGCAATCAAGACACATCATCAAATAAATTAACAAAGTAGTACCACAGAATTGAAAAAACTCAATCCAAAATTCAACTAGAAGCATACTCCATAATCCTCTATTTGGTTTGGGGAATCTTGGATCCCTAGAAGCTTAGATTCACCGAACCACATCCCTAGTAATAAAAGATCCTTTCATTATTATAGTATCATAACAACCCGACAATAATCAATCTACACCATTAAGAAAAACACGCAACAATCACGTGCACCTTCCATACAAAGCAAACCAAACAATGGTTAAAACCACCATGGGGTAGCCTTACCCTAGTGCACAAAATTTTCACTTTATACGGGGTTTGGGAGAGGTCATGGTAGGCAGTCTTACCCCTAATTTTTTATACCCCATAATAATACTTATAAAAAAGTTAATCATCCATAATAATGGCCTTAAAATTCTAATTTGGATGGTTAAATTTTTGGGTTCAAAACCCCTGGATGCATGTGTAACTTACCAACAACTAATAATAATAATAACAATAAATAAATAGCCTTAAATCAGAATATCGTTTCTGACATTATCAAATTTAGCATGAAGAAAGTCATCAAACTTTCAATAACATGAATCCAATTAAACACTAAATCATCAACTTTAACAAAACCCTAACATCAACAATTTAATTTAACAAAGACCCAGTTAACAAACCCTAACATTATCACTGCAGAACAATGCATAGTTCAAGATAGAAATTTGAAATTTGCCTAATATCAACCCACAAACAAAACAAAGCACAAAACAAAACCAAACAAAAAATAAAAAATCAAACCCACAAACCAATTCAAATGTCAAAAAACAATAAAGCTTCGATCTTTTTTAACAGTTCTATTAGAAATTCAATACAAAAACCAAAATAGAAAAAACTTGTTGAAACCAAAGTTTCTTTGATTTTTCCCACTGTTTCTCGGCAACCAAACAGTGAACTTGTACAAAGCGACTCACCTCTTTTTTTAGTTTTGAGAGACCGCGTAGACTGAAGGAACTCAAAGCTCTGTACACCTTACTGTGGCTTTATGAAATCTTTTGGCGAAAGCGATGAATGTGAAATAGTGGAGACTGAGTGAGAGAACAATGAGTGAGAGAACAGTGAGTGAGAGAAGAGGGTGAGTGAGTGAGAAAGGCTGAGGTTCGGTGTGAGAGTGAAAGGGTGAGTGAGAGTGGAGAGTGTCTGATCTGTGTGAGAGATGTTAATTTTGAAAAAACCCCAACTTGAAATCGAGTCTTAGAGACTCGGTTTCCTGTTTTTCCACGTGATCCAACCACGTCATACCCAGATGTCCACGTCACATAAATCAAGTCTTAGAGACTCGATTTCCAGGTGGACGCCACGTGAAAAAAACGCCACATCAAATTGGAAAAACCAAGCCTCAAAGACTCGATTTATAGCCCAAAATCGAGCTTCTTAGACTCGAGATGTTACTAAATAATATAATTTGGGAACCGGACTTACTAATTATATAGTTGGAGAGTTATAGCTAATTTCTCATTTTCGTCTAATAAATAATATCATATTTTCATATTTGTTTTATATATATTTTTCATTTTGCAAAAAATAATTTCTTGGAACCGATGACCAGTCCAAGTCCGACGACTTACCTATTGACTAGATACGAATGATTTCGTATATTTCATTGGATGGTTTCATTCAATTCATCATACGGTAACAGGTAAGAAAGTTTCTCCCAAGATCATATTGAGTGACGACTTGATCCTCATCCTAAACTTGTTCCAACTTGAACCCTTGGACTTTCATATATGTAACATTAGGAGAATTTTCAATACATTATTGATCCCTTATTTAGTTTTGGGATGTCCTCATCTTTGAAAAATCAATTAATAAATTTTACGTTAAAAAGCAAATCGCACTTTTTAAATTTGACAAAAATTCAGTATTGCCTTCTAACTTTTCTTTCATTCAATTGAATTCTTTAAATTTTAAATTTATTTTATTTAGGCTTTTCATCCAATTCTAATTCCATTGAAAAATTGACATTAAGTATACAATTAACTAATGAAAAAAGATTATAAATTATTCTAAAATAATTTACAAAACATTTTAATTAGTTTTATAGTTTTTTTTATGTGAGAAAAATAGTTTTTTAATGGAAAAATTTTAATGAAATTAGACAAAATGTTTGAATTAAATAAATTAGAGAACTCAATTGAATGAAATGAAAGTTAAATGTCGGAAATAAACAATTTTTGCCTAAATTTTATAACTTACCTTTTATTTTATTTTAAAAATCAATACCATTTTTTTTTTATTCCAGTTTAAATTAACCAAGATAATTTTAGAAACTTATACACTTTTTAACTAAAAATATATTGGGATTAAATAAGATTTTATTTTAAAAAAAAGTTTGGAAATTTGGATTTTCTAACTAGACTAACAATTTAAGGTGGAGTAATAAAAACATTTAGAATATTCGAGTTGGACTGTTGAACTGGAAAAGCTTGGTGGACAGATGGGAAAGGAGTTTTGAACGGAGAAGGGAGCTCTCAGCTCTGTAAAACCTGAAGGAGTTACTGTTTTCTCATTCATTTTTCTCTCTAATCCCAATCAAATTAACCCATAAAAAAGCAAACAAAATCAAATAGGAATAGATTAGATGGGGAATTTATTTGTGAAGAAGCCCAAGATCACAGAAGTAGATCGAGCAATTCTCTCTCTCAAGACCCAACGCCGCAAGCTCGCCGATTATCAACGACAGGTGCCCCTCTATTTTCTCCTAACTCTATTTGCTTTTTTTTTTTTTTTTTCAAGTTTAGGGAATTCTATTGCTTTGCAATTCCACTTTCTATTCGAAATTTAGGGAATTTTTTTGTGTGATAAACTCAATTAAATGATCACAAATTGTTGATAACTACGTGACAAATGATAGAGTTTCAACTCAAATTCTGAAGTTTCAATAGATTTTAGAAAAAGGGCAATCTATTTTATTTTGGAAAATCTCTGATAACTTAAATTTAATGGAACATATGAAAGTTTTGCTTGGAACCCATTTGGGTGTTTGATCATGTGACTATAAAATGGTGAAATCATGTGTAAACATGCTAACAGACAAACACAATTTAACAAAGACGTGGGTTTAAGTTAGCTCAATTTCTGGTCGTCGAATAAGGGACCTAAGTTTGAATCCTGCTTATGACAAATTCCAATTGGTTTTTTGAGACTTGATGATAAAGAGCAATCGTCATGGGACAGATTTAATGAAGGTGCTATCGTTTTGTTTGGCATTCATGTGTAGGATTTTTCACTGCCCAGATTAGTGTCATTTGCAATTTCATGTGGGTTTTTGTTACTTTTAATTAACAGATATTCACTAAGGGTTTATAAACCTTTTCTTGCTTTCATGCAGTTCGGTCAATTTGTTTTATATACCTTATGTGAGAAGTGAAGTGTAGACTACTGAAACATTATTTTTACAATTTTAGATGTAAATTATTAGAAGTATAAGACTGTGTACGTGTATGTGTGTTTTATCTTTTGAAAGATCAAAATCTTGTTAAGTTAATTGATTTGTTATTTATTTCGGTAAGTTGTAATGAAACTTTAATTTGAATTATTATGCATCTTCATAAGGGTAAGGCTGCCTACCAAACATCTCTTTTAGACCCTACAAAAGATTGGTGTTTTGTGCTCTGGTGCGACCTTATATGCACCTTCATGTGATTAAGCCCTTATGTTGCTTCCTTTTGTGTTTTACTTCTTGTAGCTTGATGCTGTCATTGAAGCAGAAAAGCAAGCTGCAAAAGACTTGATTCGTGAAAAGAGAAAGGACAGAGCTTTGTTAGCATTGAAGAAGAAAAAAACGCAAGAAGAATTATTGAAGCAAGTTGATGCCTGGCTTATTAATGTCGAGCAGCAAGTAATTATACCTTTTGCAGCTTGTTTCTTTTATTGAAAATTTTCAGTTTTTTTTCTCCTTTTGTTTTTCCTGGTGCAATTGTTCAACCCAAGAGCACTCAACCAATTTGGGCGCCTTTTCAATTGCAATAGGATGGGCTTAACTTTTGTTTCTCCAATGTGAAATGAATTACTGGCTTTTATTTATTGCAGATGTTTTAAAAAATTGCTTTCAAGCTTCTTATGATTGTATTCTTTAAGAAAACGTGTACATATCCCAACTTAAAATTTTGGTTCAGTTGGCAGATATTGAACTCGCAAGCAAGCAGAAAGCTGTCTTTGACAGTTTGAAGTCTGGTAATAATGCAATTAAAGCTATTCAAAGTGAGATAAACCTGGAGGATGTTCAAAAGCTTATGGATGACACCGATGAAGCCAGAGCTTATCAAGATGTGAGCTTCACCCTGGCTCTTATTTTCTCTGTTTCTCTTTTACTGCATGGTGGGGATTAGCATATTACTTAATTTTGATACAATACAATTTTAAAATGAGAAACATTTTTTTGGTCTTCTCAAAAGAACTTCCGGAATTCGTTAGTTTCTTCATCCACCCCAGCTCTTTTAGATGTAGGAATATTTGTTATACAATGAGGTGGTATGTCTAATTATTTTAGGATATTCTTTAGCTCTTCCCTCTTAAATTCACTTGACATAAAATTGCAACAGCAGCATCTTCTAGGTGTGTCTTTGCACCCTTTTTTATTTGTAATAATCATATGATTTATTGATCTAAACCATTCAAACAAATCCATAAACCATGAGGGTACACAATTTTCAAAATTCACTTAAGTCAGGTGAAATAAAGTGATCTATATCTTTACCCTTATTTGTATGGTGAATATGATGCACATATGGGCAAACAAATAGCCTTGATTCTCTAGTAAAAAATAAGAGTTAAATTTGTGTTTCCACTCAATTATCTAGTGTATAAGAGACACTTAACCTAAATAGTCTAAATTAGAACAAAATTTCACTTTCATTTGCAAAAAAAAGGTTGTGGTTCCATCAATTTGATGGGCATCTCCCTATTATAGTTTCTCCAAATAAATACACATGGATATTCTCTTTACCATGAATGTCATAACTTGGTTTGTTCAAAAAAGATGCTGGACGTAGAGATGATCATATCTCAGCTTTGTTTTCCGAACAACTGTGCTGTAATGTGAATTTAGCCAATTAGGCCTCATGTCTAAAAAAGTGTGTGGATAATCCCCCTTTGCATTCCCTTATCATGTTTATGGTGTGCATTTTATTTGCTTAGGATCCATCTACATACCAATTTGCACTGCTTCTTGTAATTACAAGTGGACCATTTTTATTTGTTCATCCCATGCTTTTTATGGCACTTGCTTGTATTAATGTGATTGCTTTAATTATGAATCATAACTACTTCTATTATTCAGCTACTTATTTCCCATTCTTTGTATCTTACTATATTTTGAAAATTTTTAATTAATTTCTAATGTATATGCTGTCATGTTAAATACAATTTTGAAGGAAATTAATGCAATATTGGGGGAGAAATTATCAGCAGAAGATGAAGAAGAGATTTTAGCAGAATTTGAGAACTTGGAAAGTCAGGTGTGTATATCTTTCTATTCGAACAACTGGTTCATATCCAGCCTTAAGTTGTCTATATTCGTATAAAGTTTACAGTTTAAATGTGATAAATGTTTTCTCCTGTGTATTTGTCTTCTTGTATGTAACTAATTTTGCTGTATTTAAGTTGTTTAAGTTCAAATCTTTATTTCTGTTTGATCATTAAAACTTATACTTAGGGAATTCACTTTTTCTCAATTCTAAATGTAGCAGCCATTCTTGTATTAAGACCATCAAAGCTTTGCATTGTGGCGTTGTATTATTCATTTTCCTGCAATATTACCATCTAAAATGCTAGAATTTGCATTTGGTGCATACCAAACATGGTTGGGAGTTGGGACGGGGCAGACTTGTGGGGTATTTTGTGTACAGCACTTAAAAATGTAACAAATTCTGTAGCATTTAATGATTTTCTTTTTCTTTTTCTTGTCCTGCTAATGCATTTGGACACCTTTGCCAGAAAAGGTATAGTATGCATTATTGTTATCACTATTTTTACTATTATTTTTTCCTCAGCTCTATACAAGTCTTCAGATTCAAGAGTTCCTTTCAGTTTGTATTTTGCATGCTATCAACATTTGAAATATGTTTTAGCTCTTTCCACAATTGTTCATGTATTCCCATCAAACAAATCCAAGATGAATTATGAGCTTTTAATCCATGCAGTTTCCCATGTTATCATTAGTCCCTTGGCATTAGATCTTTTAATTCACTGCAAAGAAAATGGAGTTTCATAATTCACACACTAATTATATGGTTGTTGCAATGAATTCTTTAGAAAATTAAATAGAAGACTAAATGTTGGAAGACTCTGTGCCTGAGCTTGAGTTTCCTAATTTTATTGCTTTGTGCAGCTTATTGAATTTATTTGAACTGATTCCATTTCCATCTGTAGCTTGAACATTCATTCCAGACAATTTAGTCTCTTTATGGTCTTCATCTTTTGGGATTTTGACTTTGTATGGTCACATTGGCATTGTCCCCTTAAATTGTAGCGCTATGTCTTATCTGAAAAGGCAATTTCCCTTCATTTGTTCAGATCACTGTTCAAGATCTGCCTAACGTTCCTAATGCTCCCACTTCAATACAATCTCCCGAAGAACATGATGACAAGTTGGACCTTCCAGATGTACCGACCAAAGCACCAGTCGCATCTGTAGTGGTTGCAGATGATGCTGAAGTTTCCACAAAGCAAAAAGGTCTCTCTCTCTCTCTCTCTCTCTCTCTCTCTCTCTCAATTTGTATTTGCTAATTGCTAATGCTAGACAATTTTTTGAAACAGTTATGGAGGAACCATTGCCTGCCTGATTGGGAAAAACGTTCCACTGAGATTGGCATCGCCATTATGTCAAGTTGGATGCTAACTTTAATGAACCATCTCCTGGCAACCTGCATCTAAACATGTACTACATTTTTTTTTAATGGATTCTTGCAATTGGGTGCGTGTGTTTTTTCAGCACAAATATTTCCATAT
Source organism: Castanea sativa (assembly GCF_040712315.1). NCBI lineage: Eukaryota > Viridiplantae > Streptophyta > Magnoliopsida > Fagales > Fagaceae > Castanea > Castanea sativa. The sequence goes on along the minus strand of NC_134016.1, from coordinate 15,731,948 downwards.
TGGATTGTACAGAACTATATCTCCACAATGTTCTTCATATATTATGGTCTTGCAAATACTGATCTCCTCCAACAAAGTCAAAATCACGCCCGAATTATACAAATGTCCGTCCATTCACTTCATTTCCCACCACCAAGCCTCGCCCCTCTGCCACTCCATGCATCAATTTCATCTAATGAACTGTGCGCACTGCACAGGGCTTTTGAATTGACCTTAAGCAAGTCCTTCACTCTCATAAATAATCGCTATGACGCTAGTGTGGCAAGTGAGGAGAATGGCACACCCTCGGCCACTGCCCTAGCCGAAAGGGTGTTCCTGATCGCAGCCGTACCCCAAATGCCACCGTTAAGACTACTTGTTTTTGTTTTTGCTTTCTTATATGTCCAATTTAAAAATAAAATGAAGTAAATTTTAAAAAAAAAAAATCTGAAACTCATTGTCCTAATGGCATGAGAATATAATATAAGTGTTCAATAAACTACACGAAGAGGGAAGGAGTTGATACGGCAATCAAATACCGGGAGCAAAAAATGAATAGATGGGTTAATGATAGAACGCCATCACACGACAGGATATGATGCATTTTACTACTGGGGAATCTAACTTGTATGTTTTCATTGCCGCCATGGTAAAACTAAACTAAGACTGGTTGGTGTCTTTTTTTTTCTTTTTTTTGATACGAAGACTAAAACTTTATTTATGATAATAAACAACTAGTTACGTCATGAACAAAAGCTTGTTCTAAGAAACAAGGATACTCTTCAATCCAAACAGAGAAATCATCCAAGCCTAGGGCTTGTTTGGCCAATAAATGAGCAGGCGTATTGCCTTGCCTTTTAACATGGGAGAAAGACACTTTTCTAAAATCATTACATTCGGCTAACATCCCATATATCAAAATAGAAACAGTTGACGGAGCATTAGAAACTTGCTTTAAAGCCTGTACAACAATCAATGAGTCCCTTTCTAAAACCAAGTCCCTGATTCCCATCTGCTTTGCAAATATTATACCGGCTTCAAATGCTTTTCCTTCAGCTTCAACAGTCCCCAGAGGAGCATGGAATTTCTTACTTAACCCTGCAATGAAATTTCCTTCATGGTCTCGAATAATTACACCAGCACCCACAGCTTTTTGAGCCATAAACCTTGCAGCATCCGCATTAACTTTGTAAGAAGGAAAAGTAGGAGGAGTCCAAGCTACTTCCAAATGAGTTGGTGGGTTCACTGACACTTTATTTGCTGCCCAATATTCATCTAAATAGCTCTTGCACCAGTCAACCAGCTTCACAGCTGCTTTCCATGGCGTCCCATGAAACACTTCATTCCTATTAGACCATAAAGCCCATGCAATAGTTATAGCTAGACCCACATCCTCTACACTCCAACCTGCCTCCATAATAATATACCACAAAAAGTCAAAAAAGCATCTAAAAGGAACCGCAGATAATGGACTAAGGAAGGATGAATGAGCCCAAGTGTCTCTAGCTTTTGAACACTCCCAAAAAAGATGATAAAAAGATTCTGCACATAGCCCACATTCCTCACAATTGCTGTCCTCTAAGATTTTCCTTGCAACCAAATTAGCTTTAGTTGGCAAAATGTCCCGGGCTGCTCTCCAAGCAAAATGTCTGATCTTGTGAGGGATTTGGCAAGACCATAACTGTTTCCAGAAGCTACGCAAATGACCACCATCAGAAGTAGAACCAGCTCCCTCGTCTTCCTCTATATTTAAAGCCAAGTTATAAGCGCTTCGAACTGAAAATAGTCCAGTTGAAGTTGCTGCCCAAACCTGTTTGTCATCCGGCAATCTAATGCTCAAAGGAATGCTTGCAATCTCATCAGCTTCAAAAGGAAGGAAAATTCTATTCAACTTATTCAAATTCCAGCATTTCTGGTCTGCATCAATTAAATCACTGACTCTAGAAATCAAAGGAAACGAACCTCTTGGCGAAATTATCTTATGTGTAGAGGAGCTAGGTACCCAACTATCCTCCCAAATCTTGATATTTCTACCATTTCCCACACGCCAGCATAACCCTTTCTGAACAATCTTTTGAGCAGCCATTAAACTCGCCAAACAAATGATGGTTTTCTCCCTATAGATGCATGCACAAAGTCACAATCCGGAAAATATTTTGCCTTGAAGACTTGATAGGCTAGGGAGTTATGACCAACTTGAAGCCGCCAACCCTGCTTTGCTAAGAGTGCCAAATTAAAATGTTTAAAACCCATTCCTCCACAAGCTTTAGGAACACACATTTTATCCCAATTTAACCAGGCCATTTTCTGTTCATCCTGTTTTTTCCCCCACCAAAAATTCCTTACCATACTAGTCAGTTCATCACAAAGGGAATCAGGAATTTTAAAACAACTCATGGAATAAGTTGGGATGGCCTGAGCCACAGCCTTAATCAACACCTCCTTACCTGCTTTAGAAAGCAACTTCTCTTTCCAACCAGCCAATTTCTTCGCCAATTTTTCTTTGATATCATTAAAGGAGTTTCTTTTATTTCTACCAACCAAAGAAGGGAGACCAAGATACTTCTCATGTTGACGAATGATTTCGGCACCAAATCTTGTTTTTATCTCCTCTTTAACTTCATCCCTTGTGTTTTGACTAAAAAAGAGAGAAGTTTTAGCCCTATTCATTTGCTGACCCAAAGCCTCTTCATACACTTTAAGAATTAGCTGCAATGAGTCACATTCTTCCAAACTGGCTCTATAAAAAATAAGGCTATCATCAGCAAAAAATAGATGTGAAATACTAGGGGTCCCCCGACACACTGCAACTCCCTCCATATTCCCACACTGCACAAACTATTTGATTAGGGCAGATAAACCCTCAGCACAAATTAAGAACAAATAAGGAGACAAGGGGTCTCCTTGACGCAACCCTCCAGCTGGAACAATACACCCACATGAAACACCATTTATACAGACAGAATAAGTAACAGTAGAAATACATTGCATCATAAGATCACGCCACCTTGAATTAAAACCCAACTGTTCCATCATTTTGTCCAAAAAAACCCATTCCACCCTATCATAAGCCTTACTCATATCTAATTTGAGTGCCATCTCACCAAGTTGCCCACTCTTCTTTTGACTAATGTGATGCATTGTCTCAAAAGCCACCAATACATTGTTAGTAATTAATCGTCCTTGCACAAAAGCAGTTTGACAATCACTAATAACAGATGGCAAGATTTTTTTAAGTCTATTAGCCAAAAAATTTTAAGCTAGCTTATAGACAACATTGCACAGGCTTATGGGTCGATAATCCGTAACACGCATAGGGTTTTTAATTTTTGGTACTAGCACAATTTGGGTATCATTAAATTTTCGAGGACAAATATCAAAATTTAAAAAATCCAAAACTGTTTTAGTAACAACTTGCCCAACAGTAGGCCAAAAATGCTGGAAGAATAAAAGGGGCATCCCATCTGGTCCAGGAGATTTCAGAGGATACATCTGTTTTAAAGCTTTACATACCTCACTCTCTTGGAAGTCACATGTAAGTTTTTGATTCATAGAAGGATTAACTTTAGGCTGAACCGCAGAAAAAATATCTTCAAACTCCGTTGGGCAGGATGATTTAAAGAAGTCTAAATAGTATCTGATAATCACATTCTTCACATCCCTTTGATCTTCAACCCAAGTGTCATTCGAATCCATATGCCCCTGAATAAAATTTGTTTGAAACCGTGAAGATGCCTTAGAGTGAAAAAAACCTGTATTCTTATCTCCTGATTGAAGCCAGCTGATTCTAGACCTCTGATGCCACATTGATTCCGCTTTGTCTCTCCAACAATTTAGTTCCACTCTAGTCTCCCTCATAAAAGCAATAATCTCAAGTGTAGCACTTTGTAGTTCCAACCACTGTAGACGTTTTTGAAGTCTATCCAAATTGTGCCCCACATAACCAAACACATTTTTATTCTAGGCATCTAATTTCATACGGCAATTATCCAGACATTGCATAATAGGAAAAACAGTATCCGAAGTAACTCCCTCTTCCCATGCCGAATTAACAATGGCTTCACAGCTAGACTCTTTCAACCACATTGCTTCGAACCGAAAGTGTTTCCCAAGATGCTTAAATTTCTTCTGCTCCTCCAACCGTAGGGAGATAGGGCAATGATCTAATGCAGAGGACGTTCTATGATAAAGTTTTGCTAACGGAAATTTATCTAACCAATCTATAGTAGCCAAGCCTCTGTCAAGCCTTTCCCGAATCTGAAGACCATCTTTCTGCTAATAGAGCCAAGTGAATTTAGGTCCAATAAAGCCCAAATCTGTTAAACCACACCTATTTACAGTGTCAACAAATCTCTGCATCTGCTAAGCAGGTCTGCCTGCACCACCTTCCTTTTCGGACAGATTTTTGATCTCATTAAAATCGCCAATCACTAGCTAAGGCAGTTGGGAAAGACCACTTAAGTGTTTAAGGAGACTCCATGATTCCATCCTCTTTGCTGTTATAGGATTCCCATAAAAACCAGTAAGATGCCACCAGCCACTACCCTTACCACCAAACACTTCAACATCAATATTGGATAAGGAGTACTTCAACAAATTAACCTTAATATCATCTTTCCAGAATAATGTCAAACCCCTACTCCTATGTATTCTAGGCACAATAATACCATGTTTAAAACCACACTGATCACGAATATTTTCCATCCACTCCCTATCTAATTTGGTCTCCATAAGGAATACTATTTTGGGCTTCTCTATCCTAATAAGCACCTTCAAAACATTAACTGTTTGGGGGTTCCCAAGCCCCCGACAGTTCCGACTTATAAGATTCATTGCCTCCCGGCGGGGTTGCTGAGCAACCTCCGCCTATTCAAATTTTGTTGCCATGAGAACACCAAGCTTCCTAGTCTTTTCCTCCAACTTAATCTTCTTATCCATGCTTTCAGCAGAGCCTCTGCTTGGGTATTTTCTTTTTGTACCAAACTCAACCATCGAGTGCTTTAAATTAGTATTTTTTGGCCTTACACCTTTTCTAGTCCAAGAACGTAGCTTAGACTTATTCCCAGAAAAGCCCACATCAAAATTATGTAAGTTTGGCCCACACACATTTGCAAATAAGTGACTAACCTGATTTGGTGTGAATTTATTCTGATCCACGTGGGACTTAATAGAGTAAGAAGAGTCCAATTTCACTCCAACCGCATTCGGGTTACCTACATTCAATATCGAAGACACACAATCCACGGAAAGAGCCTTATCTATCTGCTGAAGTTGCTACTCAAAAGTCGGGATTGGTTCTCCCAAATTTGAATTTTGTCTATTTACAAAAATAACTGAATTCTGGCCTCCATCGCTAGTAACTTCCATTGGCAGTTCCTCGGGAAAATGGTTGTTCTGATGGCCATCCCCAAATACCACTTCTGTCACCACCGAAGCACTTGGCTGATCTTTCAATACTAGCGCTGATTGCCTACTAGGCTGACCAGCATCAGGTCGCAATACCTGTTCAGAATGTACAGACTTCTGGCCTCCAGTACCCGTATCTTGCATCGGCATCCCCTCTGAAAGGTGTTCAATATGGTTGCTTTCCTCAAATACCACTGCTGCCGCTATCGTAGCACTTGGTTGGTCTTGCACTATCATCAATGTTTGCCTGCTTGTTTGACCAGCATCAGGTCGTACCACCTAATCCACCCCATATCCCTTGACATCAATCACCAATTTCTTCAAGGATGTAATCTGTGAGGCACAAAGCCATTAACCAAATGGCTGATTCTCAACCTTCAAAGGGCCTTTACTTTGCAGCCACAAAGAACAATCTTTTTCATCATGAGTAAGTCGCCCACACCAATAACAAACATTTGGTAGGCGCTCATACTTGAAAGCTATCCACCCTTCAGACCCATCATCAAACGAAACCTGTCTTCCTCGACAAAGAGGTTGGGAGATATCTATAACCACACGTACTCTCATAAAATTTCCTCCCATCATCTCCAAAGTGTCTTCCAACGAGACAACAGTACCAAGAGTTTGACCAATCTCCATAGCTACCTCTGGATTCAAGTGGTTAAAAGGCAACTGATGAATTTGGACCCAGAATTTAGAAAACCCAAAATCAAATTCTTTTATGGGAGATTTACCATCATATCGTTGAAAGACAACGAGGTGACGATCAAAAGTCCACAGTTCCCCCAAAAGAACCTTCTCTATGTCTGCCCCTGTTTCAAAAATGAACACAAGATGATTATTCCCAGCGTCGCTAATATGGAAGTCCTGCCTTGCTCACCATAACGGTCGGAACGTCTTAGCAACTACATCCATGTTCACCGACCTCTTGGTAAAAAATCTGGCCACCAACATAAATCCTCCTTCTGCTTGCCTTTTGAAAGAGCAATCTTTTTAACCTCTTTATTCGATAGAGAAAGATTTCTCCATCGATTAGTAATATCTTCCATCAGCACCAAAAGAACAACACAAAACCGAAACAGTAAAAGTCAGACGATGAACAAAATCTTCTTTCCCAAGAGAGAAAGGAAACCTAATACTACAGTTGGGAAAGAGTCAAGAGAACCAACTTTTTAACCAACCAAGAACAGCGAGCAAATTAACATAAGACGGGTTGGTGTCTTAAGATGGTAAAGATTCCTATATGGTACAGCCATATTCTATAAGAATGTTCAAATTAGATGCCCCTAAATCAATCATGTCTTTTTATCTTCCTAAATTTTATTGAAACGGGGCTAACTTCCCAATAATTAAGAAACTAAATATATATCATATTATCATTGTGTGTTGTTGTTGAATGAAAAACACATTATAACACATGCGCTATTAAGCCTATAAAATTTACATTATATTCTTATAAAATAATTACATTACATTGTCTCACGCATCATATGAGTTTGCATCTAATTTTAATAAAAAGGAATTCTCAATTCTAAAATGTATCATATATATATATATATGAAAATTTTAATTTAATAAAAAGATTTGAATTATGTAATTATAATATTGTTTGATATAAATTGAGAAAATGTAATTAAAAGATTTTTTTTTTATAAAAAAAAAATCATAATTGGTTAACTAATTTGAATATATCCAAGAATATTAAAAAATATATACACTCTCATTTTGTAGAACACATGTAACATGTTAGATTAAGTTTTTTTTTTTTTTGGAGAAAAAGTTTATATTATTATATAAGTTTAGAATCATAGCAATTTTTTCTTTCAAAATATAAACATATTGTCTTTATTATTGAAACTTGAATTTTAAGGTTTTCTTTTGAATATTAATATTTTTATTACTTTTTTAGGTCCCATATCTCTAATTTCTAATGTCTATTTTATTTGTATTTTTAAACCTAAAACTAAAGAATTTGGCCAGAATAAAATAAAATTTCATGCTTTTCAACCTAAAATTTAAGAAAAAAATATTGAATTTTTAAGCCTAAAACTAAAAAGGCAACTACAAAGAATCAATTTAAGGTCTAATTAGTCAAAAATAAACTGAATGGACCAAAGTAGACTAAATGAACCGAAATGCTATACTAATATGGCTCAATAGGAGGAAGGTTATCAGGATCGAGATCCTACTTGGGATCAGTGAGAGGGTTCGAGGATCATATCGTAGGATCAACACAAGGATCGTAAGATCCTACTTTCCGATTAAAAAAAATATACTAAAAAACCTATAATTATAATTCATAATATATATTGAAGAAACATTGAAAAAAAATTGATGCATATAAGTGAAATTACTATTAAGAGACAAAGTACTAAATTACAAATATATAAACTGATGGTGAATTATAAATTTGACCAACTCCATTTCATCCAAAGGAGCTGTCCAGAAGAGAAGATACATCCCACGTAAGAAGTTCGTCTATGTAAGGATAACTGTCCGTGAGAATGTCATCCATGTAAGGATAACCGTCAATGAGAAGGTTGTCCGTGTAAGGATAACCGTCCGTGAGAAGGTCGTCCATGTAAGTATAACCTTCCATGGAAAGGTCGTCTATAGAAGGATGACCTTCCTTAAGAACAAGGTACGCTCGTCGGGGATGCTCCTGGACGAGCCTCTGACACTTAGGAAAATTCCCAAGCATGAACTTGCCTACTTGCTAATGTTCCAGGATGTGAGTAAAATCCAAGTTCAGTACTACAACTCCTTATTACATGCATAACTTCCAGTGACAGTTATATGAAAAAATGTTACTCCTAAACGGTTGTGAAAGTTATCCTTGAACCCTCAAACCTCCTCAAATATAGGGGAGGTTACAAGTCTAATAACCGTTTCTAGGGTGCACTATATAAACGCCTATTCAGACCAGACAAAGGTACGTTTTGACATTTCCTGAAAAGTTGGAACTCCAAAATTTAAGAGAGAAAAACTAACTTTGGCATCGGAGGGTTCTTGGCCGGTGACCCCGGTCACCTTTGATTATTATTCTTTCTTTTTCAGGACCATCAAGACAGCCAGTAGTCCTTTCAAATCCGAAACATCCAACCTACTGATTTTCTTTGCATCATCAGTTGGCACTGTTTGTGGGGATCAATGTTCTTTTCGTTCGATTATTTGTTTTCAGCGATTCGTCTTTCCCAGACAAAAGGCTGAATGGTTCGGACAAGATCAAAAACTACCGGCCCAAGCCACCAAGAGAGTAGGGATGCTTCTAGTAATCCCCACCGTGATCGTCAGTCAGCGCTTGTCATGCAACCGCCTTCCATTCAACATATACAGTCCATGGTTGCCGCTATGGCGGAATTAACTCGTCAGAATCAAGAGTTGAATAGGGAGATCAATTTAAGGAGGCAACACCATGAAAGGTGTGCGGAAGGGCAGCCCAGAGTCAAGAGGGTAGAGGAGAAAACGTTGAGTTCGAGAATCAGTCAAGGGGTACTGCTTCAAGAAGAGTGCCACACTTGGAGAGGGAGATGGACCAGATGAGAAAAGCTATGGATGAAATGAAGGAGAATATGAGACGGGAGATGGGCGAACCCCGTGGATGACTTAGTTTACCGAACGGACTCCCCTTTCACGGCTTCCATCAATAGTCATCCCCTACCCCCGAAGTTCAAAATGTCTTCCTTGGATTCATATGATAGAACTCGTGACCCGTGTGATCATAAAACTGGCTTCAAGATTACCATGCACCTTCAAGGAGTTCCGAACAAGATTATGTGTAGAGCGTTCCCTACCACCCTCAAGGGACCAGCGCAAGTGTGGTTCAGCAAGATACCCCCAAACATGGTGGGCTCATTCAAGGAGTTGAATAAGTTGTTCGTCAATAATTTCATTGGAGGACAACGCCATAAGCGTTCCTCTTCCAGTTTGCTAACTATAGAGCAAGGGGAGAATAAGAGTTTACGGTCCTTCATTACTCGGTTCAACAGAGAAGCCTTGACGGTGGATGAGATGGACGACAAGTTGTTATTGGCCGCCTTCCATAATAGGGTCAACTCTGACTTGTTCATTCATAAGCTCTACAAGCAAGAACCACAAACTATGGCTGAACTCGTCCATTCGGCCCCAAATTTCATGAATGCTAAGGACGCGATCATAGCCAAGAAGAGGAAAAGAGCAGAGCGCTCGGAAGTGGGTCACCCGCATCATCCAGATCAAGGTCCTCGTCCAAAGAAGGCTAGGGCATAAGAGAAAAAAGATAAAGATAGTAAAAAGACGAGTTCTTTAGCGAGAAATCAACAATACACTCCCTTGAATACGCCACTAGAGCAAGTGCTTATGCAAATCAAGGACAATCTGTCCTTGAAGTGGCCAGAGAAAATGAAAGAAGATCCTAATAAGCGCAATAGGAACAAGTATTGTCACTTTCACAGAGACCATGCGCATGACGCAGGCGAATGTTTTGATTTAAAGCAACAGATAGAAAATCTTATTAGGTAAGGGAAGTTGAGGAATTTCCTTGGACAAGAAGCTGAAGGCCAAGGTGGAAAAGTCATCATGACCCCCACTTAGGGAAATAAGAGTTATTATAGGAGGAACCTTGGCAGCTCAGTCATCCAAATCAAGGAAGACATACTTGAAGGTGGTGCAAAACGTCTAGCTGTCTGGACGATCTCCCAGGACGAGGGAAGCTGACGAGCAAGCCATCACATTCACGGACGAGGATGCTGAAAGAGTTCACCACCCCCACGACGACGCGATCGTTATTACCCTGCTCATTGTCGATTATACAACCAGGAGGGTGTTGGTAGACAATGGCAGCTCAGCCAACATCCTGTGTTACCCCGCCTTCCAACAAATGAGGTTAGGATGAGATCAACTCCAACTAGTGAATTCTTCATTAGTAGGATTTGGAGGAATGAAGGTGCAACATGTGGGCACCATTACATTACCTGTGGTAGTCGGAGCGTACCCGCAATAGATAACCAAAAAGGTAAACTTTCTTGTTGATTATTCATCATCATATAATGCTATTATTGAAAGGCCGACTTTGAATAGTTGGAAGGGGGTAACCTCTACCTACCATTTGTCTGTCAAATTCCCGACCAAGCATGGAGTAAGTCAAGTACAATGGGATCAATTAGCCGCCAGAGAGTGCTACTTAGCCATGTTGGCAATGGACGAGCACGTGCAGACAATGAGCATAGACGAGAGAAGGATTACTGCGGAGCCCACTAAGATGTTAGAAGACGTCCCGTTGGACGAGAACAGCCCCGAGAAGTTTACTAGAATTGGGGCAAGTATGGAAAGGGAGACAAAGCATACTCTGGTCCAGTTTTTGAAGAAAAGCCTGGATATCTTCACATGGAGTCAGAAGGACATGCCGGGTATTGACCCAAGTGTCATTACCCATCGTCTGAATGTGTATCCTTACTCCAAACCTGTGCGTCAAAAGAAAAGGGTTTTTGCTCCTAAGCGAGACAATGCCATCAAAGAAGAGGTCCAGAAGTTTATTACCGCGGAATTTATTTGGAAAGTTTATTATCCGGACTGGTTAGCAAACGTGGTTATGGTCAAGAAAGCTAATGGCAAGTGGAGGATGTGCGTGGACTTTACTGATCTAAACAAGGCTTGCCCTAAGGACAGTTATCCATTGCCACGCATCGACCAATTAGTGGATTCGACAGTGGGTCATAAATTGCTAAGTTTCATGGACGTCTTTTCAAGCTACAACCAAATAAGGATGGACAAGGTAGATCAAGAGAAGACCTCATTCATTACTAGCTAGGGATTATTTTGCTACAAGGTAATGTCTTTCAGTTTAAAGAACGCAGGGACGACTTACCAAAGACTAGTTAACCACATGTTTCGTCTTCAAATCGGACAGAATGTGGAGATTTTCGTAAATGATATATTGGTAAAGAGTTTGGACAAGGGGAAGCATTTGGACGACCTTCAAGAAATCTTTGACACACTTCAGCGGTATAACATGAAATTGAATTCAAGCAAGTGTACTTTTGGAGTTTCGTCAGGGAAGTTTTTGGGGTTCATGGTTTCACATAGAGGAATTGAAGCTAATCTCGACAAAATCCAGGTGATACTAACTATGGAACCACTGAAGAACATCAAAGAAGTCCAGTCTCTCACCGGACAAGTTGCCGCCCTTAATAGGTTTGTATCGAAATCTACTGACAAATGTTTACCATTCTTTAAAGTTCTCAGGAAGGCATTTGAGTGGTCAGACGAGTGTTAAAAGGCCTTCCAAGACTTGAAAGCTTACCTCATGACGGCACCGTTGTTGAGCCCGTCTGTACCTGGTAAGGAATTATATTTGTATTTCGTGATGTCCCCACATGCAGTAAGCTCGGCGTTGGTCAAAGAAGAAGGGCGGATTCAGAAACCAGTTTACTATACGAGCCAAGCACTGAGAGGAGTGAAAGGACAATATCCAATGATGGAGAAGCTAACCTTTGCTTTGATCACGGCTTCTAGGAAGTTGAGGCATTATTTTCAAGCTCATGTTATCAACGTAGTAACAGATCATCCCGTAAAGAAGGCAATGAATAAGTTAGAAGCCGCAGGAAGATTGATCCAATGGGCTGTTGAGCTTAGTGAGTTTGGTGTCAGGTATCAACCAAGAAGCGCGATAAAAGCACAAGCATTAGCAGACTTCATCGCGGAATTCACTCCCAGTCAGGACGAGCTAGATGAAGGGTCTCAAAGGTGAATTATTAATATAGACAGATCGTCCACTCTATATGCAGGGGGGATTGGAGTCATACTAAAGTCCTTAGAGGGTAACAAGTTGGAGTACACTGGCCATTTACAATACCAAACCACCAACAACGAAGCTAAATATGAAGCTCTACTCAAAGGGCTGGAATTGGCTAAGTCCCTAGGTGCGGAATCAATAATAGTCAAAAGAGACTCTCAGCTCCATCTTGTCCAGGAGCTGTCTAGAAGAGAAGATACATCCCATGTAAGAAGCTCGTCCATGTAAGGATAACCATCTGTGAGAAGGTCGTCCGTGAAAGGATAACCGTCCGTGAGAGGATAACTGTCCGTGTAAGGATAACCATCCATGAGAAGGTCGTCCATGTAAGTATAACCTTCCATGAGAAGGTCGTCTATAGAAGGACGACCTGTCGTGGGAAAAAGGTACTCTCGTCAGGGAGGCTCCTGGACTAGCCCTTGACACTTAGGAAAATTCCCAAGCATGAACTTGCCTACATGCTAATGTTCCAAGACGTGAGTAAAATCCAAGTTCAGTACTACAACTCCTTATCACATGCATAACTTCTAGTGACTATTATATGAAAAAATGTAACTCCTAAACGGTTGTGGAAATTATCATTGAACCCTCAAACCTCCTTAAATATAGGAGAGGTTACAAGTCTAATAACTGTTTCCAAGGTGCACTATATAAATGCCCATTCAAATCAGACAAATGTACGTTTTGACATTTCCTGAAAAGTTGGAATTCCAAAATTTAAGAGAGAAAAACTAACTTTGGCATCAGAGGGTTCTTGGCCGGCAACCCCGATCACCTTTGATCATTATTCTTTCTTTTTCAAGACCATCAAGATAGCTAATAATCCTTTCAAATCCGAAGCATCCAGCCTACTGATTTTCTTCGCATCATCATAAACAAATTTAAAGTTCAAAAGTTACAAATCACAAATACTAAGTTCTAAGTTAAACAACTCAAAAGTATACATAATGTTTCACATAAATAACTCAAAGCAAATAACAATGTCAATATGTAATGTCTCACATAAACAACACAAAGCAAATAACAATATTTCCAACAACACCACAAACACACTCAATCATCAAGACCAAAGTTTTGGTTATCTTGGATGGATTCCACAAAGTATAGTTGATCATTATATACAACATTCTCGTCATTGTTAGAAGAATTACAAAATACAAAAATAAAAATAAAAAATCACCTTCGTCATTGATGGTCTCTCTCACACTGGTGTGACCGTTGGATTTCTTGGATTTTGTTTATTAGGTTAAGGTGACAACTAACGTGAGCCTTAGGTTTTATTTTTTGCTTTTTTTATAATCAATTTGGGCTAGGACCACTGGGCTAATCTATCTATTATTATTTTGTTATCAGTTTGGGGCCTTTTAGCTCCATTTGAAGGCCCAAAATAAACATTTTTTTCCCCTTTATAGCACAGAATCTTTAGTATTGCTATGAGATCGGGATCCTATAAGATCCGGATTGAGATCTTTACTTTAGTAGAGATCCAGGACGTTTTAGGAATATAGGATCTTAGATTTGAATCCTATAAGATTCGGATCAAGATACTAATAACCATTAACAGAAGCAACAATAAATGTTACGCATCAACTTTATATTTTTAAATATTAATATATAGATATAGATTGGCACCAACCCATAAAATCATATATTATACAACAATATCCCATACAAGTTTCTTTGCCAGACGTACATTACTTATTTTACTTGGTATGCGTTTGTACATTCTTTGATTTGTTTTCATTAATCACATGGTACAAAATGTTACATCATGGGCTTAACTAGAATCTGAAAATGTTTCACTTAAAATGTATACCTACATACAAAATTCACAGATCCACATGCAAAATCTCTCCATCAGAATTTGAGCCCAAGTTAGATGAGATCAAGAGTACTTGACTAAAAAACCTTGATAGGATTAGTCGAGCTATATTCTCGGCTGCAACGGCACTTGTCTCCATTGTGCTAGCTGCATTCTCAAAAGCATTCACATAGTACAAATTCCGATCATCCAAGATAAATGGTGCAAATTCTTCAGGAGCATTGTAATGAGGGTAAGCACCCCAATCAATTCGAATGGTCTCCTGCCGCACACTGGCAGTAGCAGCAATAAACAGCAATTAGTATCTAAGCATTCAAGGGTTCAGTATTTAGTACTTTCATAGTTCAATGATGGTGATAACCAATAAATGGTGAAAATCAAATTCATTTAACTTGTCAACTACACCTATTTTATTACTGCCTTGCCAACTAGAAGTAAGCAAACTGACAGAAATCAACTTCCCACATCTTAATTAGGTATCAAGACATTAACCCAGATCCCACATAATAACTGATTTTAGCAGCAACCTTGCTAGGTGCAAGTAACTTCTGTAGAGGATCACAAGGACATTGTCACATCGATACAAATCAACTTCCCATACAGTAAATTGTCTCAAAAATCCAATCCCAAAAGAAAGAAAAAAGAGACAGAAGAAGAAAGAAAGGAAACAAAAACAGAAGGAAGAAAAAAAAATATATATATATATATATTGTGAATTTAAAATATTACCTAAAGAAGCTATCCAGTAAGATATCTGCCATGGGTTCCCGGGAGAATATCTTGTAAGTAAAATCTTTCTCATCATGTTTCTTGAGAACTGCAATGCTTGTGAATGGAAGTTCAGGATCCTCTAGAGTGGCCACCAGTTCTGGGATTTCTGATACAGCATCCAGGCCAAAATAACCCTTGACATAACAACACATCAAGATTTGAGAAAAAGGAAAACAAAGTACGGACTATGCACACACACACACACACACACACAAAAAGTCTGATATATGGTATTAACATTTGCTAGGGTACTTACCGGATTTAAAAGGCCCCTTACAAAAGTTGCATGTGTGTGCTGTAATTTTCTCTTAGGAATTGAAATTGGAGGAGTAAACTGAATATTCAACTCATCCAGAGGAGTGGCAACCACTGCAACTTCACATTTGTAACTATTTCCTTTCGTGGAGTTAAGTTCATAATATTCTCCAAGATAAGAGACAGAAACTATTTCTTCATGGAGGTGCAATGCAGCATCAGAACGATTAATGAGTCCAGCAGCCATCTGCCAATTCCCTCCTTCAATAGCCCACAATCCTCCACCAGATCCTGCCAATGAAACTGCACCAGCAAGTCCACTGATAAAGGCACTTTGGCCATAATTGATTCTTGTGATGACCTGCATAATCAACAGAATTTTAATAATGATAAATCTTGAAAAATTATTAAAATTAAAAATAAAAAAAATGATCCAGTTCCAGGTCAATTTTATATTTCAACAGATCAAAATTACATCATCTTCGATTATACTGAGAATAAGTAAGATACTTATACTGAAAAACTGATGAAGAATGCTTCTCCTCATATATTCACCAGTTAAGAACTGAAAAGACAAAAAGGTTGAAGAAAACTACTGCTAATTTGAAGAATTGCAATAAAAGCTTCTAAAGAAAGTATATAGCATGGCCTAACTCAAACCAAATGCAACAATAGACATTTGTCTCATCGTCACCCACCAGACCAGAATGTTCTTTGCAAAAAGCAAAAGCCAATGGAAAGGAAGTGATGTTTAAACTTGAAGCTGGGCAATTTCAATAGGGCAAGCAGCCTTCCACATCTTCATGCTTGATATGAGGTTGTGAATTCCCAAATCTATGTGAATTTCTACAGTTAGGTCTTCAGTATTGGCGAATGGCTTCTTCTGGAATTTTTCTTTTAATAGCTCAAGGTCCATATATAAGTGTCCCATCCCAACTATAGTATCTCAAACACATATGCGACCATCTCACCATAATCACTATCCCAACCAGTATTCTTCACATATGTCTAAAGACAATTTAACTATCTAACAGTATATGCAGGCAGATTAAAAGTCTTACCAATTTCACTCAATTAAGATGTTAGAATTTCTTGTTTCTTAAGTCAACCATCTCAAAATCTTCATTTCAACTATACTCAACAAGTAAATATATTCACTGGTCCATTTATGTTTCATAAGTCATAACAAATCATTTTATCATTTTATAGTTCTCTCAATCTGTATGCAAGCATTTAAGAAATCCAAAACAACCCAGAAGCATAAGCACACTCAACCTTCCAAATCAGGTACCAAAAAAGTAGTTCTGTTGTATCTGCACTCAATAAACCAATATGCAAAAAGTAAAGATGATTAATGAAAGAAACATCAAAGTAAAACAGTCCAAGTTCTTACAGTGACAAGCTCTTTTATCAACAAGGGAGACAACCCAACATCAATCAACTCCTCTTGTAGAGTCCGGGTGGTGAGGTCGTACAAACCTGCCCATTTAAGCATCTCATCTACTGTCTCAAAAACGGGTCTGGATTCAGACCTCTCATAGTACTTCAAGAAGTTATTCAAAGTACTCTACACCACAAAATATAGAATTTAGATCAACAATGAGAGAGAGAGAGAAGCTTATTCTTCTTCAAACATAGAGCAATAAAATCACTTTAAAGAGATACCAACAAACGGACAAACTTTTTTAATCAACATAAGCATTTTAATAAAATAAACATTGTCCCTAAACTTTACCTCCAGAGTGATCATTATAGTTTTTAGTTTGGCCATGTCATTTAAGGAACTAAAAGCGATCACTTGATTCACTTCAAACATCATGAACTAATGCTAGAATACCATAAACTCTACTACATGGCCTTTACAAAGTCAATGTGACAGTAATTAATACATTCATTTCATATGTTTCCGAAATCCACCAATCCTATCATTGCCACGTATATGTAAAGGTTATGCAGTAAAAATTTATAGTATTTTAGCATTTTTCCCTTCCTAAAATGACCGTACACCTTACCTCTCAAAAATGGCCGTACACTAAACCTTAGGAGTTAGGACTAACAATCTATTTAAGACTAAAACAAACAAACAAACAAACAAACAAGTGTAGACTTACAAAAAATCTCATAATTGCCGAGATGACAAGTTGTTATTAAGGCTGCGTTTGTTTCGGCAGTAAATAGTTTCCGGAAAAAGTTTTACACCACTGGGCGTGTTTGGTTGTCTTGGAAAATTCAGTCAAACAGAAAATGATTTCCGTTGACTGTAAATCATGCCCCAAAACCCTGTAAAACCATTTCCGTTCTTATTTTCACTTTAGACCATTTCCGAGCTCACAAACTTGCAAAGAGAGAGAGAGAGAGAGAGAGAGAAGATCGCGCCAAGCACCGGCGAGTCGCACCTAGCACTGGCTCCAACCCCAGATCGCACCGGTCTCGTCACACCCCAGCACCGGCGAGATCGCGCCATCGCCATCGCCGATCTGATTTGCGCCTTCGCCTTCGCCGATCGCGCCTTTGCCTTCGCCGATCGCGCCTTCGCCTTTGCTATCGCCGATCACGATCTCGCCTTCGCCTTCGCTGCGCCGCGCCGGCGCGATCTCCCCTTCGCCATCGCCAGTCGCCTCTCTCTCTCTCTGTCTTCGTTCTTCTCTGACCGATTTGGGTTTTGTTGATTTGTATTGAGAAAAATTGATGATGAGCTTTTTTTATTTTTGGGTTTTGTTGAGCTGTATTAAGAAAATTTGATGAGTTTTGTTTTTTTTGGGGTTTTGTTGTTCTATATCAGGAAATGATATTTGTTTGGAAGCTGAGAAAATGTGAGAAAATATGAGCAACAAATACAAAATGCATTTTCTATAATATTTTCAAGATGACAACCAAACACCTGAAAATATTTTTCAAGGTATTTTTTAAAATGTTATCAAACACCTACAAATATTTTCTTTTTTCGAAAATATTTTCAGCTGAAATTATTTTAGACCCGAAAAATATTTTACACCCAACCAAACGCAGCTTAAAAAGAGTTATGCATGTAAAATTCACATTGTAGACTAAACAAATATGTACAATATTGAACATTTTTTGCAAATATGAGAACAAAAAACATACCTCGACGAAGGTTTGCATTTTGAGGAGCGAGAAGCCGTAGCGCAGGAACATGAGAAGCGAGTTAGCGAGCGAGACAATCTTGTCGACAAAGGGAATGTTGGAACTGAAACTGAGTGTCTTGAAAACGAACTTTTGACCGTCCCAGATGCCGAGGGAGATGGAACCGGAAGTGGAGGACGAAGAACGGTTCTTGTTTTTGAGACCCAACAGCTCCGTGTAATTCACGGCGTGGTAATTCTTTGGGTGGAGAATTGAGGCTCCGGCTTCGAAAGTCTGGCCGCTCACGTTGACCGTGGCCATGCGGCCACCTACGACGCCGTTTTTCTCGAAGATGTGAATGGAGAATGGGTTTGATTTCGAGGAGGAGTAGAGGCGGAGGAAGTGGGCCACGGAGGAGCCGCTGATGCCGCTGCCGATGATGCAGATTGTTGGTGGGTCATTTGTTGGGCTTTGGCGATCCGATTGGGATTGGGCTTGGGCTTGAGGATGAGAGAGAAAGAGGAAGAGGAGGATGGTGAAAAAGGATAAGCTGAGTGGTGAGACCATGTTGTTGTTGTTATCTGAAGTTAGTTACTCTCTCTGTCTTTGAGCTATATAGCTTTTGCTTATTTTGCAGCTTGTCTGATCTGATAGATTGGAGTCCATCCTCACACCATTCTTGTTTCAATTTTCTTGACCAGAGTCACCAGACTAAAATTGATGCTTTATGTTTAAAAAAAAAAATCATTTAGACAGTTTTTTTTTTTTTTTTAATTTTAAGTATTTTTAACACACGGGAGAGAGAGATTTAAACAGTTAAATATTATTAGTCATGCCATTTATTTATTTATTTGGAATAAGGCTAT
This sequence comes from Castanea sativa, assembly GCF_040712315.1. Lineage (NCBI taxonomy): Eukaryota > Viridiplantae > Streptophyta > Magnoliopsida > Fagales > Fagaceae > Castanea > Castanea sativa. The sequence goes on along the minus strand of NC_134016.1, from coordinate 15,712,993 downwards.
GCATATACTTAACTATTTTCTTGTGTCAAGGGCTTGTTTGTGCATGGATCTAGGGAAGGTTAGCAGAATATATATTATTTCTATTAAAAAAAAAACTATTTTCTTGTTGAATGTGTGCAGTCTCAGTTCCGCAAATACCAAGTTATTATAAAAAATAAATGGTAAAAAATCATTGGGGTGATCTTAAGATGTTGGTCAAAGGTTTTGAGAAGTTAAAACCATTAGAGGTGATCTTAAGATGTTGATCTTAGGTTTTAAACCTAAGATCTCATGAGATCTTAAAAATTACTAAACCGAACCTTAAGTATATGTTATTCAATATTTTTTTGAAGGCATGTTATCCAATATTATTTATTAGTAATCTAACTATAAACTGCTAAATAAGTGGCGTCCATTAAGCCATATCACTTGTTTCATGGTAAATGTTACCGACGAATTAACATAAATAGATAGAATTATGACCAAGAAAATGAAATCAGTGTCAAAAGGGTATTTTAATCCATTTTTATTATACTACTTGTAAGTGCACAAGTGCACCTGGCCCCAAGAACAGTTATGGGCCCAGGCCAATGAGCCTTAAACAATATGAATTTGTAGAGTGTGGGCTTGAAACCCAGGTTAGAAGTGTGGGGGGAGTAAATGACAAACCAAAGATTGCAAGTACTGGTAAACAACAAGGAATATTGTAAATCGGCCTCCTCGGATAGTCTTAAGCGAAATTGTTTTATATTATATCTTTCTCTTTGTCTGCATTTCTTTCTTAGGTTACAAAAAGTCCGTCATCTTTCGGTCCAGGGTTCCTCCTTAAATACTCCTCTTTTAATACTTTGTACACGTGTTGCCCCAACTCCTCCCCTTAGCCTAGATATTTCTTTTTTTAATGCCTTTGAATAGTAGCAACCATAAGTTTCCCTTCCACCGTTCAAGTGTCACTTCCCCATTAATGCGGCCAGGGGTAGGTAGGGGGTCTTTAATGTGGATGTAGCGACCTTTATCTTTGACATTCTTCCAACATCGGTGCTTCTAGGACATTCAGGGTTCACCCCCTTTAACCATTGGTTTTGGCCAGGTGTCCTTCCCTAACCTTTACCATGAAGTCCCGGGTCCTCAGGTGTCGACTCGAGGGGAAAAACATCATCGAGTGGATCTTCGGATCCTCCCTGCGTATGGGCCGACCCGTAGTACCAACAAACCCTAAACCCGAGGAGCAGGTCGGCCTCTTAGGCAAGACCCAACGGCCCATATTCTCATCAAGATCTTTTTACTCCCCACAATAGCCCCTCAAAACTCTAATTTTCGACATCCGAGGAGAAAAATAGGGTTTTGATTTGACGAGGATCCACTCCACACACTCTACAAGTGATGGCACGTGTGGAAATCGTTTCGCGTCCCAGAAGATGCCATTTGGCGGTTTTATTTTCAAAAACGCGCGCATTTATTACTGTAAGTTACTCTTTGTCTCCCATGTTCAACGGTGAGATGGGCATCCAACGATCCTCGTTACTCCACGAAATTTTAGGCGGGACAAATATAATTACGAGGCCGCCTTTTCGCACGTCGTGACGCTTCAGGAACCTGCGCCTTCATTTAATTCATCAGGGATCAATCCCATCAAAACACCAACAATCATTCTTTACCAGCAGAAAACAGTGGGAACCTGTACCTTCAACCTTGTAAGTTCTTACTCTCTCTATTCTTAACCTTTTCTCCTCGGATACAGTCCTCGGTCTTCATAAACGTTCTCCCTTTTAGAGTTTAACCTTTCGTTCTTTTCTAATGGGTAGGTTTAAGTGTCTAGTTGATACCGCCGCGGGATGGAAGGCTTTAGGCCAAATACCATATTCCCGGCCGATGTAGGGTTAAAATATTGCCCGGAGAAGCCGTGGCCGGTTCTAGGAAAGAGGGAGAGGTTATCATCCCTATGATAGCCTTTAGAAGGTTGGGATGACCCTTCCAATGAAACCTGAAACTAGGGAATACCTTCGCAACCACCGGGTTGTGTCCCGATCAAATGCCTCCCAAACGTTTTTAGAGTTTTGGGTAGTGTAGATGCTCTAAACGAGCAGATGGATTTAAACCTCACATGGCACGATGTCGTGTTCCTATATGAGTCCCATAAACTTTCTAAGGTAGGTTATTATATTAAGTCTCGGTCCGGCACCGTTAGGCTAATCTCACATGCCCAAATCCAACAAAGGCATGAAGGACGACTACTTGATCGTGTACGGGAACTAGCACGACGGCCTCGCCCCGGCCGGTTAGTGGGGGGATCCAGTGCGATGCCGTAGGATTAATCTCCCCACGACACAACTTCTTCTAACACACACGTATAAATGCGTATTCGTACTTACTTAAACTTGTTAAATATCCGTGTGAATCCGACCGAGGTTTATTTGTTTTGATGTCTTTTTTGCGGATAAGCGAGCACGTGCGTCCTCGTCCGAGTCACTGGAACGTCGCGAGATCTAAAACCGAGTACTTCGCTCCGAGGTGTTCGTTAGCGAAGACTTACAACTCCGGGCTGCTCATCTCGTTCTAGGGTACACTCCCCTTTCCTCGGACTTCCAGGAGATAGAGAACGCCATAATTGCGGGCGGCCAGAAGACGAAGGAGGATAAACGTAGCTCGGCCCCACTTTCTGGACGACCGCGACCTCCCGGACGCTCCTAACACCTTTTTATACAACCAGCCCATAGCAAGATTCCCCTTGCTGTGCATTCCACAAGCAACTGTCGTTCCGGAAGAGCGGGTGTCTTCTTCGCACACACTTGACGACGAGATAGATCAATTCCATCTCGAAGACACCGAGAGACCTCGCGGGAACCAGCCGTGTGGACTTTCCGACGAGGTAGGAAGTAGCCACCAAGGCCTCCGGAATTGGAGGGGTTTGTGGTTGCCCTTCCCGAGGACGAATTTGAAGAAGACATGGGAAGAATGGAGGGTCTCCTCACCAATAGCGCCGCTGGGTGCGAGAGAAAAGAGGGGGACGTCTCAAGTTCCCCCATCTTTACCACCTCCCCCTCCTCCAGCTGAGCCAAAACTTCCAGCCGAGGATCCCAAGAAGAAGAGAAAGGGGGATAACGAGGGGACGACTAATAAGGACCCCAAGAAACCACGATAACAACTCCCACCGGCCCAGCAGCAGAAGCTGGACAAAGGCAAGGGCAGGGCCCGCTCGGTTGAAATCGGGGAATTCAGGGACGAGGCTGAAGTGCGCCGAGCACCGACCACCTGGTCCCCCGATCTAAGACTGGACGGCGCACCCATCTCCTGCCAGTCCAGTATAAGGGCGGTTCAACAAGGCTATGCCCACCATTTGGCCGAGGTTTTAGAACGCCCTCTCCTGCTACCCAAGGACATGGAGACCTTGGAAAAAATGGGCCAGCCACAATTATTTCTCTCACTAAAAAGAGACTTAGCGCTGGTAAGTTTTTTCCCTTTTTTTTTTTAGGAAGATTCCACCTTTAACAATACTTATAAGTAAGTTTGTTTTTTAATATTCTTAACTCCATCATCCTTTGTTACAGGCTATTCAAGAGGTCTTCGTAGCCGAGAAGTTTATAGAAGACACTCGGAAGGTAGCCAGAACTGAGCTCGAAATCAGGCTAGAAACTAAGAAGTCCTTAGGCACAGCCCTTGCTGAGAATGAGAAGTTGACCTCAGAGGTGGCTGATCTGAGGAGAGAGAAAAATGGGGTCGAGTCAAACTTGAAGACTATGAAGACCCAGATAGAAGGACAGCGCAAGCTCCTTCATGAAAGAGATGAAGAGCTCTCCCAAGCTCAAAGGGAGTGCTCAGATCTGAAGAAGGAACTGGCGTTGATGAAGAAAGAAGCCAGCTCCTTCCAACTCTCTCTTCAAGCTGCCAAGCAGGCGAGTTTCGAAGAAGGGGTAGCAACCACAGAGGAGTTCGCGGCTTTATGCCGGGAATACTGTCAAAAAGTATGGGGGAAGCTTTAAACGCAGCAGGAGTTCCTCTATCTTCGGATTTGAGGAAGTCCGAGAACGTTTGGCTTCCCCTAGAAATACAGGAGATTGAAGAGGCTCTTGCTGCCACTCCTACCCCTGAGACAACTCTTCCCGCTCTACCTCCGGTGGTCCCACGGCGAATTCCCGATCCTGACGAGAACCTTTGGTTCCAACAAAGAAGAAGGAAGGAAGAGGGGATGCGGAGAAGGAGCTGAATCAGACGCGGTGGAACCCAACGTCCTTCCACCGACGACGAGATAAGGGAAAGCATGTTTTGACTCCTTTGAACAGCCTGGAGTTGAGGGAGACCGAGGGTACTAGTACCTCTCAGCAAGACCCCCCTACCAAAGCTTAGGGCCTATCTTTAGGACTTCTCTTTTTCTATGTTTGAATTATATGTATGTAATGTATATTTGGCTAATTAATGAAGAACAATTTCACTTTACTTTTTACTTGGGTTGTATCTGTTTTACTTTACTCCTTTTTTTTTTTGTATTTGTTATAAAGATTGCCATTAGCACATAACAAAAATTTCTTAGAGTAAACAAATCTAACTCCAAGGATTACACAATCATAACTTCCACATAATCATATGCACATTATTAAGGGTTTAACAAAAGGTGGTATGGTTGAGATATTTAAACAGTGCCTTTGATTAAAAAAAAGGAGAGAAGATCCTGTAAAAGGATTAAACCCTTGTAATGTACAGCATCCTTTCTAGTAGGATGTAAGGTCCGAGGGCCATTCCTTACACAAATTTGCTTGACATTTAAGGATATAAGACTTAAGATCCAAGTTAATAAACAGCAACGAATTAACACCCAGGCATAATCAGAAGTTAACTTTAATCAAAGTCGTGGTCCGAAGATAAGTCTTAACCAATCTTTCGTTTAATTCTTAAAAATTGTAACTTCAAATGTTAATTTCCCAAAGTAGGAGGTCCGAAGACCCGGCATAACTAAGGTTCTGTTTAACAAGTGACAAGACATCAATTTCCACAAGGTTTGTGGTCCGAGGACGGCACTTAATAACCAAGTTTCTGTTTGATTCTTAAAACTTGTAACTTCAAATGTTAATTTTCCCAAGAAAGTTAGGGTCCGAAGACCCGCATAACTGGAGGTTGTTTAACAAATGACAAGACATCAATTTCCACAAGGTTTATGGTCCGAGGACAACACTTAACCAAGTTTCTGTTTGACTCTTAAACCGGTAACTTCAAATGTTAATTTTCCCAAAGTAGGAGGTCCGAAGACCCGTATGTAAGGTTACGTTTTAACAAGTGACAAGACATCAATTTCCACAAGGTTTATGGTCCGAGGACAACACTTAACCAAGTTTCTGGTCGACTCTTAAAGCTGGTAACTTCAAATGTTAATTTTCCCAAAGTAGGAGGTCCAAGACCCGTAACTAAGGTTACGTTTTAACAAGTGACAAGACATCAATTTCCACAAGGTTTATGGTCCGAGGACAACACTTAACCAAGTTTCGTTTGATTCTTAAAACCGGTAACTTCAAATGTTAATTTTCCCAAAGTAGGAGGTCCGAGACCCGCATAACTAAGGTTCCGTTTAACAAGTGACAAGACATCAATTTCCACAAGGTTTATGGTCCGAGGACAACACTTAACCAAGTTTGTTTGATTCTTAAAACCGGTAACTTCAAATGTTAATTTTTTCCCAAAGTAGGAGGTCCGAAGACCCGGCATAACTAAGGTTTTGTTTAACAAGTGACAAGACATCAATTTCCACAAGGTTTATGGTCCGAGGACAACACTTAACCAAGTTTCGTTTGATTCTTAAAACTTGTAAATGCGAGCATCGAGCTACCCATAACTTTGAAATATTAATCGACAAAAGCTCATTTCATTAATAATAATATCTTCTAAGATTATTTACATTCCATGGACGTGGTACAATTCGTTCGTCTAGGTCGGCTAGCCTATAGGACCCTATGCACGCTATTGAAACAATGCGATAGGGGCCTTCCCGAGTTTAGGTCCCAGCTTACCCCAAGCTGGGTTCTTAGATGTGCCTACAACTTTCCTTAATACAAGATCACCAAGCGCAAGTGGCCTTAGCTTCACGTGGGCGTCATATCCTCGTTTTAGCTTCTGCTGATAATAAGCCATTTGGACCATAGCTGCCTCACGCCGTTCCTCAAGTAAATCAATATCTTTCTCTAAAAGTCCCTCTATTTTCTCTGGAATAAAAGAAATTGTGTTTAGAGTAGGAAAACCAGATTCCGGTGGTATCACCGCCTCGGCTCCATAAGTCATAGAGAATGGCGTTTCTCCAGTGGACTGCGCGGAGTGGTCCGATACGTCCACGGGACATGAGGGAGCTCTTCACCCATCTGCCTTTCGCATCATCCAACCTCTTGTTTAGCCCGTTGACTATGACCTTGTTAACTGCCTCGGCTTCTGCCCATTTCCTCGAGGATAAGCCGGGGTAGAATATCTATTTGTGATACCCATGTCACCACAATATTGCCTAAAGGCGTTCTTGTCAAATTGAACGCCATTGTGCGAGATAAGTGTATGCGGTATACCAAATCTAGTAACAATATTTTTCCATACAAATTTCTTAGAATCAACATCTCTGATATTGGCTAAGGGCTCGGCCTCGACCCATTTAGTAAAGTAGTCTCCCACGAGCAACCATCTTTTGTTGCCCTCTCGAATGGCCCTACAATGTCCAAGCCCCATTGTGCGAAAGGCCAAGGACTGGAGAGAGGGTTAAGAACCCCTCCAGGTTGGTGGATATTAGGGGCGAACCTCTGGCATTGATCGCATTTTTTGGCATAATCCTGAGCCTCCCTCTGCATATTAGGCCACCAATAACCCTGAGTCAGGGCTCTATGGGCTAAGGATCTTCCCCCAGTATGACTCCCACAAATTCCCTCATGCAGTTCCTCCAATAATATTTCTGTTGATTCAGGGTGCACACACAACAAATACGGTCATGAAAAGGATCGTTTGTATAAGCTTTGGTCTCGGACAACCGGAAACGCGGCGCCTTTTCGACGTACCTTTTCCGCTTCAGTCTTCGGGAAGAATGTCATTTTTAAGAAAAGATATGATTGAATCCATCCAGCTAGGACCAGGCCTTATTAGATGGATGCGAGGCGCGTTAGCAGTTACAAGAGAAGGTTCTACCAAATCTTGAACGAGGATAACCCTTGGTAAACCTTGAGCCGAGGATGTTGCCAACATAGCCAAGGAATCTGCATGAGTGTTTCCACTCCTAGAAACGTGAGCTAGGGCAAAGAAGTCGAACTTAGCCTGTTGGCGTTTGACCTGGGCCAAATATTCCTGCATTCTGGGGTCTCTAGCCTCCATGGTCCCCATGACCTGGCCGACCACTAATGGCGAGTACGAAAAACACATGGATTTCCTTGCCACCCATCTTATGTACCATCTGCATGCCCACTAAGACTGCTTCATACTCGGCCTCATTGTTAGTAGCCGAGAAGGCCAATCTCAAATATTTTTCGAAGACAATTCCTTCAGGGGACATTAAAACAAGTCCAACACCAGACCCTTTTTGATTCGCAGCCCCATCCACATAAACTCTCCAAGCCGAGGGCGATACGGCGGTGATCACACCAATTGATTTTTCACCCATGTGTACTTCTTTTGAAGTTTCTTCTAACAATGGTTCAGTAAACTCTGCCACCAAATCAGCGAGGACCTGTCCCTTTACCGAAGTGCGAGGATTGTACTTAACATCAAAGGCTCCCAAAATGGTTCCCCATTTTGCCACGCTGCCAGAATAATCAGCACTACGCAACACAGCCTTGAAAGGCAACTGGGTCAAAACAACCACAGTATGAGATTGGAAATAATGAGGAAGTTTGCGCATGGCGTGGACTACAGCCAGAAGCGCTTTTTCCAAGGGCAGATAGCGCACCTCGGCCTCATTCAAGGACTTACTAACGTAGTAGACCGGTCTCTACACTCCGCTTTCATTCCTTATAAGGACCAAGCTCACCGCGTGAATAGCCACGGCCAGATAAGCGAATAAAACCTCGTCCACCTCAGGGTGAGATAAAATGGGTGGCCGAGAAAGATATTGCTTAAGCTGTTGGAAAGCTAACTCGCAGTCCTCGGTCCATTGAAACCCTTTCCACTTGTTCAACAACTGAAAGAAAGGACGGCACCGGTCAGCTTGAGCGACCGAGAAATAAATCTATTCAACGCGGCAATCATTCCAGTCAATTTCGAATCTCTTTTGGGTTCCCTAGGCGGCTGCAAATTACGAATAGCCTTAACTGCCTTGAGTTTACCCTCATGCCCCTATGAGTAATCATATATCCCAAGAATTTTCCGGATCCCACGCCAAAAGAACACTTGGAGGCGTTAAGGCGCAACTTATACTTCCTTAGCATCTGGAAGGTGTCGGCCAAATCTGTCATGTGCGAAAGGTACCTTGTCTTACTCTTCACCACCATATCATCCACGTATACTTCTATGGTTTTCCCCGAGTTGTTCGAACATTCGGGTCATCATTCTTTGGTAAGTAGCCCCGGCATTTTTTAACCCAAATGGCATGACCTTATAATGATAGTTTCCTGTTGGAGTAATGAACGCACTTCTCTCTGATCCTCTAATGCCAAGGAATTTGGTGGTAACCACTGGAAGGCGTCCAAGAAACTCATCCGAGGATGTCCGACGGTAGCATCTGCACCGGATCAATCCGTGGCATTGGGAACGAATCTTTAGGACATGCCTTGTTCGGACCGGTAAAGTCCACATATACTCTCCACTTGCCGTTCTTCTTTTTAACAACAGCTGTGTGAGCCAACCATTCGGGGTAGAAAACTTCTTTGATAGCCCCCGCCCTTTTGAGTTTAAGAACCTCTTCCTTCACGGCCTCGAGATGTTCTCGGGAAGATCGCCGAGGTGGCTGCCTCCTCGGAACAATGGCAGGATTGACGTTTAAACGATGACAAATGAAGTTCGGATCTACACCTTGGAGCCTCATAGGGATCCCAAGCAAAGACATCCAAATTATCCTTAAGAAATTTCAACAACTCCATCTTCTCTTGGTGTGGCAAAAGTATGCCAACTTGGAAGAACCTCTGCAGATCATCCGTTATGACAAACTTCTCTAACTCCTCACAAACGGCCGCCTCATCTACTGTCATCGCTCCAGGTGCCTCCGGGCTGTTAATTGCTATGACTCTGGATGGGTAAAGTTGATGACTCAATTTCCGACCGACGAAGCACCGCAGCCGATATGCATTGCCTAGCCACCACCGTGCAGGGGATTTCCTCAACATGCTCCCGAGGAATTTCACCTTAACATGTAGGGTAGAGGAGACGGCTCCCAGCGTGCGGCCATGGCCTAGCGAGGATGTTGTATATGGAGAGTACGCGTCAACCACAATGAAATCCACCTCGGCCGTTTCAGTGCGGATTGAACGGGTAAACGGATCGCCCTTCGGCACAACGGCTCTCCCTTCAAAGCTTATAAGTGGGGAGTCGTAAGGAGTTAGATCCTCCAATTCCAACCTTAGCCCTTTAAACGATCGGGGTACATGATATGCACCGCACGCACGATCTATCATCACTCTTCTCACATCATAATTCCCTATCCTAAGGGTAACCACAAGAGCATCATCGTGAGGCTGGATAGTCCCCACTTTATCCTCCTTCGGAGAAACCTAAGACGGGTAAGTGCCCTTTAACCTCTTCTGCCTGCTACCCACATCCTCGGCCTGAGGAAGGGAAACCGCCATCACACTAGTGGGACTGAGCCTGCCCTACAGTGCAGCGAAGATAACATTAATTGTTCCCAATGCTGGCCGTGATGAATTGTTCCTCTGGTTGTTTGAACCAACTTGACCAACCCTGCCACGGGCCGACACAAGTGCTTCCTTTAACTTTCCCTCACCGACGAGCCGCTCTAGATGGTTCCACTGGTCCGATCTCGGTAGCGTGGCCCACATCCCGATGGTACGACAAAAGAGATTTTGATTTCTTCTCGCGGGGTCCCCTGCCATCTTTCCGGGCCATCTCGAAGAAGGGCTCTTTACGAACTTTTTCTAATAATGATGCGGTACTTGGTTCTCGGAACACGCACTTACAGCGCGAGGTGCGTCAAGCCGGATGTCCGAAGTAATCCCTCCTCCTTGTTGTTGTGATATCTGTCCCCAGACAAATCCCTTCTCTCCGGATAACCTTCTCCTTTCCTTTCCCCTTATGTTGGTCTTCCTCTACCCTTTTATACTCATCAATACGATCCATAAGACGGCGTACGCCTGCGGACGGGCTTTTTCGTCAAAGACTTTCTTAGGTCGTGATCAGTAGGGAGGCCCACCTTAAAGGTATTGAGCGCCACCTCATCAAAGTCGCCATCTATTTCATTAAACATCTCCCAGTATCGGTCGGAGTATGCTTTCAGTGTCTCCCTTTCCTTCATGGCCATGGATAGCAACGAGTCCAATGGCCGGGGACCGCCACGTAATGAACCGCGAAGCAAATGCTCTAGTTAGCTCCCCAAATGAGCCTACGAGACCCCGATTCCGAGACCATTAAACCATCTCATAGCCACGGAGTCCCAAGGCCGGAGGGAAGACTTTACACATCAAGTCTCATTGTGAGAGTGCGCACAAGTGCACCCTGCCCCAAGAACAAGTTATCTGGGCTGACGATGAGCCTTAAACAATATGAATTTGTAGAGTGTGGGCTTGAAACCCGGGTTAGAAGTGTGGGGGAGTAAATGACAAACCAAAGATTGCAAGTAATCGGTAAACAACAAGGAATATTGTAAATCGGCCTCCTCCTAACAGAAGCCGAGAGCCGTTCTTATATTATATCTTTCTCTTTGTCTGTTTCTTTCTTAGGTTACAAAAAGTTCGTCATCTTTCGGTCCCGGGTTCCTCCTTAAATACTCCTCTTTTTAATACTTTGTACGCGTGTTGCCCCAACTCCTCCCTTAGCCTAGATATTTCTTTTTTTAATGCCTTTGAATAGTAACCATAAGTTTCCCTTGTTGTTCAAGTGTCACTTCATTAATGCGGCCGAGGTGGTAGGTGCGGTCTTTAATGTGGAGGTAGCCTTTATCTTTGACATTCTTCCAACATCGGTGCTTCTAGGACATTCAAGGGTTCACCCCTTTAACCATTGGTTTTGACCGTGTCCTTCCCTAACCTTTACCATGAAGTCCCGGGTCCTCGTGTCAGCCCGAGGAAAAACATCCTTGGCTGAATCTTCCGTATTGTATGGGCCGACCCGTAGTACCAACAAACCCTAAACCCAGGAGCAGGTCGGCCCTCCTCAGCAAGACCCAACGGCCCATATTCTCATCAAGATCTTTTTACTCCCCACACTACTACTAGTAATTTTTAATGAAAAAACTGAAGTCAAGCGTTAACTATTCTAGATCTAATTATTATATTATTAACCTCATCACACGTGCTTTATGTATACAATGAGGCTTCTTTTTCTTTCTTTTTTGTCTAATGTCATTATTTTCCTTTTTAAAAAAAAAATTGGATAAATTTGTTTTGAAGACATGAATTAGTAAGAGAGACCTATTTTGTAGGCATTTTAAGTGGAGTTAGACAAATATTCTTACTAGGTTGTCCTCGAATTTTTTTATATGTTAAACGTTTTAGGGGTATTTCTAAACCACATAAAAGTCCAATCCAAAGAAAAGAATCCTCCTATAGATAATATAAATTAAGTGCTTGCTAACTAGGATTCTCTATTAATAAAATACACATTTTTTAATTGAGCAAGAATTTTATGCAACCTAAGTTGCATAATTTCCTGCAAACACCATTAGGTAAAACACTAAAAATTTATCAAGTGTCCTTAGTCATGTGAGAAGTACATGACCAATTAAATGAGTGTTAAAACCCAAACAAACCCTACTCTCCTCCCGCCTTTCTCTCTCTCTCTCTCTGCCCTTTCAACCCGAACCCATTTCTCTCACCACTAATCCTCAATTAGACTCCATCCATAGGCACAACCTTCATCCTCCTCAATGATGGAAGATCTCATGGCCGACCTCCATGGTAGAGATTATCGGCCACTGCAGTCTATCCTCCCAACTGCCACACAACCCCTCCATTGTCATCCTCCTCTCCCTCTCATCTTGGTTTTCTTGGTCTTAAGCCCCGCCACAACAAGACTTGCATTGCTAGCACCACCAATGGTGGTCGCCGTCCTCTCTACCCTAATTTTCTCTTTTTTTTCTGTTTGATTTGATTTTCTTGGTGGAAAGTATATTTTGGATATGGTTCTTGGGTAAATTTTTGAGTTTGGGTGTGCTAGGTTCTGTGTTTGGAATTGGGTTGTAAGGACCCAAGAACAAGGATGGTGGTGCTAGTGGAGGAAGAAGGGATAGGGGACTAATGGGAGAGGTAAATTAGGATTGTAAGGGAGAGAGAAGAAGAAGGGTTTGTTTGGGTCCGAAATCTATTTAATTGGTCACATGCTACTCACATGACCAAAGACACTTGTTAATTTTTAAGTGTGCCTGGTGTTTGCAAGAACTTATGCAACCCAGGTTGTATAAAATCCTTGCCCTTGTTAATTATTTAAAATCTATTATATTTCAATGCGAAATAAACTAATAAAAATTTACTAATTATTAGAGAGAAGAATAAAAAAAATAGTTGACTATGTTTTTTTTTTGTTGGACAAAACTCAAGCACAATACCTTAAGCGTTATTCCTTAAATTCCCTTCTTAAGATTCAACCATGTGAATAGTTAACTAAAAAAAATGCTTTCATCCCATGAGAAAAAGTCCGCATAACAGAATCTTAAAAATGGAACCTAAAAAACATTACCTAGGTAATATACCTAAGTCTTGCCATTTTTTTATATAAATAAACCATGTAAAATTATTATGCATGAAACCAATTTATTATCATCATTATTTAGAATGGAAAAAGTGCTTCTTCTTTTTCAATATGAATCAGAAAAAAAAAAAATATATATATATATATATATATATATTAATTATTAGAAAGAAGAAAAGAGAAGAGTAAACCATGTAAAATTATTAAGCTTGATTATTTTTTTTTTCCAAAAATAAAAACAAAGAGTAAAGTGGTGAATATAACTTAAAACTGTAAATAACAACATAAATTCCATGACGATACAATCTAAAAATTAATTAAGGCCTCTATACAACATCTACTAAAACTTTCTAAAAAGACAATAATGAATACGAGCATTATCCACCATTTTGGTAGACCAAGTAGTAACCATGCTACATAAAGTTGAAATGCGAATGACTGGCATGGCATTGCAGAAAATAATAAAATATAAATATTGCCATTCTTAAGAGAAAATTTGAAAGTGAGAAAAAAGTTCTATCATCAATGCATTTAGAACCTTTATTAGGATCCCTTGATACAAATATCCCCTCCCATTTACATTATAGCAAACTGGGTGATTACTTTTTGACCCAGATGCTTATCTCTAATGCTTATTATCCTATCATCTCAACAATCTGAAATGTTAAATTCTCTGAACATTTCAAATCAGATACAATGAAGATTGGCTCCATCGTTATGTCATTTGAACTTCAGCAGCATTGAGGAGCAGCTAATGATTTGATGAATAGGGGAGGTCCAATGTCATTGAACGATCAATAGAAGCCAAAGGCAACCTTATGTAAGTATACAAGGAATCAGAGCAGCGGTAGCACATCATTTATTTGTATGTAATTCAAATGCCCATAAATGTCTTACTGTCTTAGTATAGTTTTTCCCATTTTTCCCAGTCAAAGAATAACCTGGTACACACCTCAAAAGTTCATTCATTTGGTAACTCTAGAGAAAAGGAGACACATTATATTTGAGATTCTCACTGTAGCATCAATCAAATTGGGAAGAAAAGATTTTTCTGATTCCAGGGGCAACCTATTACTGCCTAAGTAGCAAAGATGTCTCTGATTCCAGAAGGCCTACTTAAATTTATCAAGAACTCATTTCCTTATATTGGAAATAAAATCTCCTAGAAGAAGGATGGTGCCATAGTCAATTTGCTAAGGCATGTTTTGTTGCAAGTGTGATGTCCGTATGTCATTGCACTGTGGGAATCTACATAATCAAAGAAGGCAAGAAAAAAAATTTAGGAAGCCAATTTCATTATCTTAGAGGCTAAAGAAATTGCTCTCTACAACTTGTTCTTACACCAAAAGTACCAGAAACTCTCTCTTGGCTTTCCTTTATTAAAGCCTAATGAATCAGACTATACAAGAAAAGTCTAGAAAATTTCAAACACCCTATAATTCTGTATCTGAGTCAAATTATTCTTGACCTATCAAAAGCATATAGCAAACTAATGGATTCAAACTCATACAAGAAGTGAACAGAAAACAATAATCATAAGGCTGTAAATTACAACGGTAGGTCATAAGCATGAATTAGAGGTGTAAATGTTAAAGGCCAGAAATTGGAAGACTCATGATTTACAAAAGCCAAAAGATCAAACAATGTTTGGCTTCAAAAAGCAGAACCAAAAATTATAATCTCTTCTGGTCTCATAATCTACCTGCACTTTTATTTCCCAAACATCTTTTGGCAGAATCACTACCCCATAATCACAGGTAGGAGTTATACGCCTTGTGTAAATAAAGTTTGTCCTCTTCCTTGAAAAATATAAATTATTATTTATTGAAAAAAAGAAAAAAGAAAAAAAAGGGGGCAATCATAGGTAGGAAGTGTCCTCTTTTGTCACTTTCCCTTGGAAGGGTTTTGGGGCATAAAGGCCGCACGGAGAGTGTCTTTTCTGTTTGGAAGGCAGCATGAGGGAAAATTCTTACTTGTGAAAATCTTAGGAGGAAAGGTGGGGAGGGGCTGGATCATCTTTTGATTCATTGCACAGAGGCTTATCAATTGTGGTGTTTTGTATTTAGATCTTTCGTTATCTCCTGGGTCTTACTAGTGAGTGTGAAAGATCTTTTGTTTGGTTGGGTAAACATTCGTTGGATATTTGGAATAGAAGGACATTTAAGGATGGAATAGGAGGATGTTTGACGATTTGGAGAGCACAAGGGACCATCTTTTAGCTCATTTTGTTGGTACCTTGTTTGATTGGTCTCAAGCTTGGGGACTCAATTCTATTCCAATGTTTATTTAGTCTCAATGTATATAATCTTTGGTATTTGTTTGTAATTCTTTAGTCTACTTTATGCTGATTTTGCATAAAGTAGTCTCTTTTCAATAAAATTTTATTACTTACCCAAAAAAAAAAGGAGTTTGATATAAGCTTATTTGTGCATATCTGCAGGATATCATCTTAACTTGTGGGCCTTCCAGCACCCTTGTGCACTTCAAAAAAACTTGAAGCTCCTCTAGGGGGGCAGATAATAATGAGAAACATATATTGATAAGTTAATTTTTAGTAAACATAGTTTATAAAAATCAACAGCTAGTGTAATACTAACTTAAATGATAGATTCTAAACAATCTCCCCAAAAGAATTGCTGACAATTTCTCAAATTGATCCCAAAACTGTGACTTAGATTTTTATGGACTGATTCCCAAAAATTTTCCAAAGGTGTAAGTAAAAAATAATTTTCTTTAAAAAAAAATTATTTGCTAAGTAATTAAGGAGGAGAGGAGTAGATGAAGGCCTTATGATCTAGAGCTTATTGACTATAATTTCCTAAATCAATAAGTAAACCAAGATTAAAAAATCAGATTTGCAACTATGGTTGGTGACAACTTTTCTTTTTTGAAATTAAATTCTGAATTTTACAAACCACTCTCTAATAGATGAACTTGTATCAACTAATGCTGCACGGACAATACCCAAGATCAGGCCTATGTGCGATGAACCATGATATAGCTATAGAGAAAGCCCACAATTAATGAGTCACACAACTTTTTCAATAAAATTAACCTATTTAAAGTGTGGTTTCATTGTCATTTAATGGTTCAGCTTCTTTAAGTCATCATAACACCATAAACTTGTCACTTTAGGCTCTCAAAGTACATAAATACAAAAACACTAAAATAGTAAACTATACTAGGCCAAGTTGTACCTAATTGTCTTAAGTTATGATAAGATAAACCTAAGCTTGTGATCAAAAAAAAAAAAAAGAATTATTCCCATCTCACAATAGCAAAACCACCCCCAGTTTGTCCTATCAGTACCAAGAACAAAACATAAATACCGTTTAGAAATAGAGAACCGCTTTTGAGTGATTATAATATCAAATAAATGATCCACAAGTTCCATAACACTTCATATCCTCTCAAAATTAGGAAGATATCTCCTTAAAGGTCCTGCATCAGCAGATCCCACTCATATAAGAAAAATCAGTTGAGTAGAAAGGACAAAAGTTAGCAAGGTACGGCAGATATGTTGTTGTCGAATATGAGGTTGTGTATTAGAAACATATAAACTTTGATATTATAAAGTTAATCCTAAAATATGATTTGATAATCTCTCATATATTCTGACATGCTAATTCAAACTTCTGTAGCACATACAAAATACTCAAAGTTTTTCTCAAAGTATAGATCCACATCACAGTAGCATAAGGAAAGAACGCTCACAAGTAACCACTAACCACCACGAATGTCAATATGCATTTATTATCTATGAAGTAAATATAGCATAAAAAGAAATTCTATGAAATTAAGTAAAATAAATAAACTAATGCATATTGCAAGGACAAAATATCAATTACTGAGAAAAAAAAAGATGAAATGAGAGATTGGCAATAAAAGAATTCATCTAAGGGGTAAGCCAAACCTTGGTGAAGACAAACAAGTTGAGTTGTTTGGGAAGCCTGCAAACACGTTTGAGTAGGACTTGGTCAAATATGAAAAGTTGGCAATTGGAGGTAGTGGAGGCACTCGTTCACCTTTCTTAAGTAACTCTTGCAAGTTAAGTCTCTGCAAGGTCAAGATTGCCCTGGATTCTTTCCAAATAAAGGCAAGAAGACCATTTTGAAAAACAAAGAGGGAACCAGGCTTTGCGCCAGGATATCTAAATCCATAGCCATTTGCAATGCCCTCTCCTATAAAAGCATGCTTTAAATTCACAGGAAGAGAATCTGCATCAGTTTCAAATGGAAATGGATCCAGCGAAGGTTCATCTATATTCACTATAAACATTGCTGAACCATTAGGATGCAGAACATAGTGGGTGCCTTCCAAAATTTTGGTCGCAATAAGATTTCGCTGCCCTTTGGACTCCTCATAGGAGAGCAGAAGAAAGAAGAGAGCTTTACCAGGCTTGTCTTTACTAGGCCTCCCAGGAGGCCAACCAAATGTCCCTCCCCACAAACCAGCATAGTCGTGGTCAGCTGTTGGGACCCGCATGGGCAACTTGTAAAGGGCAAACCGACTTTCATGCATGTTTGGCCATGCTCGATAAGAAGATAGTTTAACAGTGGCTGCATGCAATGCAAGTCTAATTGTATCATCTGACCTCAAAAACTCATGAAGCTGTGCGTGCTTATTCTCACTGCTTGAAGAACCACTCTTTGAAATTGCATCGCTACCATTTGTTGAGCTAGACTTCCCCAGGATATGTTTAAGGCTATCCCTAAAGTATCCACCAAGACCTTTTCTCTTGGTGCATTGTGTATGACTATCATCATCACTATGGGGAATGCAAAAGCCACTTGGATGATCAAGACTCTTTCTAATCTGGCTCAATTCCATTTGGGTAGGATCAGTTGACAGTTCTGGACTTGCCTTCCAATCAATTTGACAACCACCATGCTTATACATATGCATAAGCAGAGATCTCCGTTCCAATAAGAGCACCAGATCCTTCTGAAAGTTCTCTTCATGATCCCTTAACCGTGGAAATAGTGGCCCGTTTGCCCACTCAGGAACCTTTTGTCGAACTTGGGTGGTAACAACATGCAACAACTTTCTTCTATCACAAAAGGACAGTCGACTGAATGGCACCTTCACCTCATTCTGTCCAAGCACCCTTTGAGACCTTGAAATTCCACTATTCGACCTACAAACTTTTCTTAGATCCTTATCTAAAAGGTGAGCAAAGCTCTTACTATGCAACAATTCATCCTCGTTTTCCTGTTGACGAGTCTCAACCTCGAGCAATAGCACATTACAAGTCCTCTCCACAGGCTTGACTGAACCAGGATAAAAGAAGTCACGTCCCTTGTCTCTTCCATGTAGAAAAAATGCGGCGGAACCATCAGAATTACCAACAACTTCAAAGACAGGTGCCCATAGGATGGGGCCTTCTTCTATGCCTAGTGGACCAAGCTCTTGGGGGATTATCCGGCATCCAACAACTGAAATAAAACCGGGCATGACATAGACTACGTTGCCAAGCTCAGGGTTCTGGTGAACCCAAATTCCAATCAATGGCTCAACACAAATGAGGAAGCGGCAAAGCGCCTTGTAAGACGACACCCCCTTTCGCCACTCAATGAGGTCTCTATGGGACAAGATGCCCATCATTTCACAACGTGTAAGCCAGACCTTTTCAGTGGCCATGAGGGCATACAGACTCCGGCAACATAAACTGAGATTACATAGGTCCCTCGGGGTGAGGGACCAGGAAACTATGGCAAATATATCATAAGGCAGAGATAGAAGCAAGCTGGACCCACAGGGTTCAGACAACATTATATTTCGACTAACAATTGGTTTTGTTTGTCAAGCAAATGAATATTGATTCACAGTTCTATATGTTTTGACTGCCTAAATTGCATACTTCACCATAGACACACACAACCCCCAAATCTTAAAATGAACAATCATTGGTAACTGACAATAATAAAAAAAAGGTAATTGGGCACCCTTGAAACTCTTAGAAATCCAGTCTTATTTTAATTCAGTAAGAGTAAAGTAAACAGAATCAGACCTGGAACCAAAATGGGTTTGCCTCAGATTCTTCAATTATTGCATCTAAGAACCATGCATACCAGTTAAAAAGACCAAAGATGAAATGGGTTTGTTTCAGATTCTCCAAAACTCAAATGGGTCTATCCCAATCAACATATCTTGCATCTATGATTATTTCAGACCTGAGAAAGAGAGAGAGAGATATAGAGAGAGCTCACAGTTGAAGGGAATATGAAGAAAGGGAGACTGATGATAAACCTAGGAAGAGGTGAGGTCAAGTCATCACCACTAAATCAAAGTCATCCCTCTCTTTCTCTCTCTGTGTGTGGCTCTACTCAAAGGCATATGATGGAAGAGAAGAAAGACTAGTCCAATTAAGCTTCGGTACTATCATTGTCCTATCTGGGGTCCTCTTTTACTTGTATGCCAGCCAGCCAATTTTGAATTGAGCTTAAAAGTAGAGGCCAAGACCCAAAAGTCCAGATTCTCCAAGCCCATGACTCACACACTTAACAAAAGAATAAAAAAGAAAAGAGTGAGAGAGGTAGACTCGTAGAAGCCGAAAAAAAAAGTCACAAGCCATCTCATTTATTAGTCTTCTTGTCTTACTGTGCAGACCAATTAGCTCTTTTTAATTTTAAATAAACTTTGTGGAATATTATGGATGGTGGGTTGGCCAACTGCCCACCATTTCCACGTTCGGCAAATAGGGCGTGCGTGTTTTTGTGGCAGTGTACTGTGGGCACATAACACACTCTATTACACACTTCGGTAATGTGGCAGTGTGTGTACAGTGTGTCCAGTGAATATGTAATAAAGATGGTGATTAACTGATTATAATACTTCATTACTCTTTTATACTTACAAATTTTTAGTTAATGTATTAGAAAAAAAATTAGTTAATGAAAAAATAAAAAGTTTTAGTTAATGAACATCCTAAAGACAATAGTTATAGTACATTTAAATAATACTTTTATATATTTTTTTAAGAATAAGTCAAATAGTATACATTTATATAAAAGTATACACAACTATAGTAAATTAGTTACAACAATCGAAGGATAGAAGATTTGAACCTTAACATTTCCACTAAAATACTAAAAGTTGCCTATGGAACTACAACCCTCTTAGTAGAGGTGACCATTAATCGTTGATGTTTTGACATAAAAGTTTCCTGCAACTCATGATGGCAATTTTATATACTTGAATTTACTTGATAAATATTGTGGTTGCGTGATATCAAATGTTGGTTAACTTGGGCTTATGATTACAATAAATTTATATTATGAGTTTGTAATAATCCACAATGGGAGATTTGATTAAGAACTAAACAATTTTTTGAATATACCATAGGATCAAAGCTTTATTCATCAAGTTTTTCTCAATACATTTCTCACTTTGTATCTCTCTTTTCTTTTTTTCTCTGAATCTGAAAAATCCCCTTATTTCTACAAGCTTCTTTCCTTTTATACTTCACCTTCCTCTCCTTCTCCATCCTTATCCTTTATTGTATTTGCTTATTTTTCTTCTCCAGCATGAGTTCTAGCATGAGTTATCCTTGTTCAACTGGACAGTTCTCTGTCCTATTGGGCTCTTCTTTCCTCATCATTATGATGAATAGAAACTTTTGGGGTTTCTTGTCTTATCATGATTAGTTATCCAACATTAAATGCAAGTTTGTCATATGGATTATTGTAGATTTATCTGGAAGTTTTTAAAAGTGTCCTCAGATAATCCCATTTGTTCTGAGATCATTTCTCTGAGGCTTGGAACTTAAGTGGACATTGTTAGCTTGATAGAGGTATTTTACCACGGGTGATTTATTGTTGGACTCATAATGATGCACCTCTTTAATCCGTGGTCCGAGATATATGCCTTTTGTAGAGGCTTTCATCTTGGGGTTACGTGTTGGGTCTGTTCTTATCCTTGGCCTAATATTATTTGAGCCTACAAAATCTGTTATTTGGTCGTTAACACACCATCTCCCTACAAATACATATGGCATTTTCCCTACCTACATCAACACATCACATTAGCTACCAACATGATTTACATGAAGCCAACCATCCATCCAAATTCTCCAAATTCGTAAGTATTCATAAGATTGAGCACATAAGATTTCAAGATTGAGTAAATCCTTGAATCCCTTGGAGTTTAATTAAGCATTGTGTTAGAATTATAGTTAAATAATTAAATTCATTATTTCTTAATAGGCTAATAGCTTAAATTTTTAGAAAATTTGCTAATTTATTACGGTATTAAAGCAGAAGATCTCAAGTTTTTAGAATTATGGTTAAATAATAGGCCAATAGCTTAACTATTTATAAAAATTGCTAATTTATCACGGTATCAAAGCAGAAGATCCTAAAGTTTGATATTAAGGGAATGTTGTAATTATAATTAAATTATTAAACTCACAATTTTCTAATAGTTTAAACTTTTTGAAAAAACAATTAGTTATCACATTGAGCCTCTGTCCTCTGTTGCACTAGCAATGATTTTCGGAGATTACAAGGAGGAAATCTTGAGATTTCCATCTTTGACCCAATAATCACATTGAAACTTGGAGTCCGTCCCTCCTGGAGTCCTTAGTCGCACTGGCAATGATATTCTCGGATTTTCCGAGATCATTAGGAGGAAATTTTTAAGATTTGGATGAATGTGTTTGACCCATGAAGCTTATAGGGGGCCGAGTCAGGACAACTTTATTGGCGTTTGGAAGTTTGAAGGAGTGATGCTTTGAATGTTATAGGGTTCACAAGAATTTCCTCTATAATGCGCCATTGGTCCATCAAGTCAATATTTGAAGATATTTTTATTTTCTCTGTTTTGAATTCCCTTTTCTTTTTGGAGAGCAAATCATCATTTGGAGAATCATTCTATAGCCTCTTTAGCATCTAGTTGTAAATTGTAATCCCTGTAAAAATCCGCATATCCTTTGTTCTTGACCATTTTATGAAGCTAGTATTGGGAAATAGTGGTTGATCCTTTGTGCTTCTCAAGAGCTACGCGAGTTTTTAATTATAGCCCCTTCCTCATAGTACCAAAAAAAAAAAAAGAACAAGGAAAACAATCCCTTATAGCGATTGCTAGTGGCTCAAAAAAAAAAAAGTGATTGCCATAATACAGTATCCTTTTCTGTTGCTCTGAAGAAAAAAAAAAAAAAAAAAGAAGAAGAAGATAAATTGCCAATTATACTCATCTAAGTAGTTCACATAACAAGACGAAGAATTTGAGCATGATTGGCATAATATTACAGAAAATGTTAAATATAAAAATTAAAAACAAGAGGCCATGCTTGATACAAATTTTCAAAGCGATGCAAAAAGTTATATTATAAATCCAGGTCACTCCACAAGTACAAGTGCTTATGGAGTGTGCGAGGTAAGGGCCGAGTTCAAGTCTCTAGAAAAGAGTTTCACGCACATATACACTTAAATTATATTAGAGTAGAATTTGTATTATATATATATATATATATATATATAAAAACAAAAAAAAAAACCTGTAATAATGTGCTTGGATGACATGATTTGGACATTTGGATTTGGGTGATTGAAATCCAAATATTTTGTTTGGACAGTTTAAAAAATGTCATGGATTTAGGTTTGACAAATTCACCAAGGATTTAAAACCTTTAAAATACTTGGATTTGAAATAACTCCTAAAATCAATGGATTTGAAATCAAGACATTTCAAATCTATTAATTTAAAATCCAAATCTAAATCCAAATCCAAGTTTCCAAACACAACTTTATTATGATCCCTTCATTCAAAAATAAAAATAAAAATTATGATCCTTTGATACAATGTCCCTCACATTTACATTAGCAAACTCGTTCCATAACCCAAATGCTTGTCTTAATGCTTATTATCATCTCGACAATCTGATATGTTAATTCTCTAATGGCCTGTTTGGGAGTTTAGAGAGGGAGGAGAGTAGAGGGGAGTAGAGGGGAGGGGAGTAGTGGAGAGGAGAGTAGAGGAGAATGATTACCCTCCACCTTGTTTGGATGTTTTTATAATTAGTAAGGGGGAAGGGAGTAATTAGCCATTCCTCTTGTTTTTAACATTGTAATTTTATAAATATAATAAGGGTAAATTAGGTAATTTACTTTATAAATAATTTTATGTGCTCTACTCTACCTCCAAATCTCTCCAATTTGGGGGAATTAAAAATGAGGGGTTGGAGGTAGTTGAAACCCCTCCAAACCCCTCCAAATCTCTCCCCCTCCTTCCTTAAAAAACTCCCAAACAAGGTAATTGAATTACTCCCCTTCCCTCTACTCTACTCCCCCTCCTTTTTTAAACATCCAAACATGCCATAAACATTTCAAATCAAATACAAAGAAGATTGCCTCCATTTTTATGTCGTTTGAACTCAGAAACTAGCATTGAGGAGCAGCTAATGATTTGAGGATAGACAAAGTCTACTTACATTGAACCATAGATATTAAACCCAATACATTGAACCAGTCTATAAGTCGGGTCACTTAGTCACTAGTTCAACTAGTGGGTTATCGATCGGATCGCAAAGTCAAATAAAATTTTTTAAAGAGGTAATTACATTTGCCTCCCTTAAGGTTTAGAGAAATGACATTCCATTTCAAATTTGAAGCAAAAAAACGCTTTCCCACTTTCACATCTGATTGACCAAACTTTTTTAAATTAATATTAACAAAGTTGTGTACTAACATGCCCTTTGCTTAAGGGCAAATTTTCAAAATTATCTTATTTTATAATTAAAAATTATTATTTTTAATTTTTAATTAAGGTGTATTTAAAAATATTCAGTGTGAATTTTTCTTATTATTTTTTTCAACGGGTTATGAAGAGATTTGTGATTGCAAATGTGTTTTGGTACTTTATCAATTTTACATTTTTATTCTAAATTTATTAGTTAATTTTTTTATTTATCATGGTTAAAATTGTGTGAAGAGATTCTTATAAAAAAAAATTCATTACTAATATAAATAAAAAAAAAAGGAAGTGTTAATTTAATGGAGGTACACAAACAATCAAATAAGTGTTTTTTTTTTTTTTTTTATACAAGATAGAATTTCTACTCTAGCCTAATCTAAGTGTATATGTGTGTGAAACCCCCTCCTGAAAACTTGAATCCTGACCCTTTTCCCCCACACCCCACAAGCACTTATACTTATGAAGTGACCACCACGTCAAGAGTGCGCGGTGGTAATTTTTGTTTCCTTAAGTTCTCTCGGGTTTATACAACGAATCAAAGCAGTGGTAGCACAATATTTATTTGTAATTTTGTATTATAATTCAAATGCCCATAAATGTCTTGGTATTGTATGCCCATAAATGTCTTGGCATTGTTTTTGCCTATCAAAGAAAAATATGGTACACACCACAAAAGTTCATTCATTAGTATTAATTGTTTTTGCTAGTCAAAGAGAAATATCTCTCTCTCTCTCTCTCTCTCTCTCTCTCTCTCTCTCTCTCTCCATTATTTTAAACTCTTATTTTATTACTCGCAACTCAACATTTTCAATTCTTTTTTCAAGATTTCTTTTATTAAATCAAAATTTTTTTTTTTACTAATTAGTTAATTACCCTAGGAAAAATTCTTGAGACCGCCATGGGTGAAGGGCTACGCTTCTAACATGGGAACAATCAAATAAGTGTTTTTTTCTTCTTAAGTTCTCTTAGGTTTATACAGAATCAAAGCAATGGTAGCACATCGTTTATTTGTAATTTTGTTCTATAATTCAAACGCCCATAAATGTCTTGGTATTTTTTTTTGCCTATCAAAGAGAAATATGGTACAAACCTCAAAAGTCCATTCATTAGTATTAATTGTTTTTGCCAGTCAAAGAGAAATATTCCTCTCTCTCTCTCTCTCCATTATTTTAAACTCTTTAATTTTATTACTCGCAACTCAGCATTTTTAGTTCTTTTTTCAAGATTTCTTTTTATTAAATCAAATTTTTTTACTAATTAGTTAATTATCCTAGGAAAAATTCTTAAGACCGCCACGGGTGAAGGGATACACTTCTAACGTGGGAACAGTCAAATAAGTGTTTTTTTTTCTTAAGCTCTCTCAGGTTTATACAACGAATCAGAACAGTGGTAGCACATCATTTATTTGTAATTTTGTACTATAATTCAAATGCCCATAAATGTCTTGTTATTGTATTTGCCTATCAAAGAGAAATATGGTACACACCTCAAAAGTCCATTCATTAGTATTAATTGTTTTTGCCAATCAAAGAGAAATATTCCTCTCTCTCTCTCTCTCTCTCTCTCTCTCTCCATTATTTTAAACTCTTCTCTCCACTCAGCATTTTCAAATCTATTAATTATTTTTTTCTCTTTCAAGTTCTCTTTTTATTAAATCAAATTTTTTTAATAATAATTAGTTAATTACTCTAAGAAAAATTCTTAGGACCGCCACGGGTGAAGGGCTAAGCTTCTAACATGGGAAGGTATGTGTTAGCACCCCACCCTACCCAACCCAGTTTTGTCTTCTATGGTACACAAGCCGATAAAAATGATCCACTTATTTCAAAGCGGTCACAATAGCAAATTAAAATAACTCCTAAGTCCAAGCTTGCGTGATTCACAAAAGCAACTCGCATAGAAAATAAGGTGAGATTAGCAATGAATTGAATACATATCTGAAGGGGATAAAAATAGGAGACGGGTATTCTCATAAAACTTGAAGGGACGAAGAGAATGAAGACGGATCGACACCGTAGGTGACACGACTATGACGGTTAGATTTTGCTGAGTATCCGTCATGTATGAATTAATTGCAGATTCCGGGTTGCATGTCATTTGATATGTCTCAAATGGGCTTTTGCTTTATCCCCACGCAAACGTGCATACTTGGACTTCTTGCGATACACGTTTGGGAAGACTCACATATGGAAAGGAACTTGAGAAGGAAGTTGTATCCTAAAAGAAAGGTAATTCCACTCAATATAAATACCCCAGAAACCCTAGATATGAAGGTACGCACAATATTCTTAACTCTGGCACTCTAGGGTTAAAGGAACAAGATTCTAACTTGACCTTCGGAGGGTTTTCGGCCGGCACCACACTGGTACTCTCTCTAGGTCTATTATTTTCTTTTTGTAGGTGTTGCTTCGGCTCAAGGGGTGCTTGCAACTCACTGGTGATTTTTTCGGCATCATCAGTTGGCGCCGTCTGTGGGAAAGAAAACACAAGAAGAAAATCCTCTGATTATTTTAGCCTCGCTCTATTCCTGAGACAAAGAGTTGTATGGCACTCACCCGATCGATGGCAACGAACAACAATCAAGGTGATGAACCGCGCGCCGTCGCTCTAGAGAGGCAGGTCCAAACGCTCGCGGCAGCGGTTGAGCGCCTCACTAAGGAAAACCATGATTTGGAAGAACAGTTGCGGCAAAGGACCGCACACACGAGTGCACCACAGGAAAACCAGGAGGGCACTAGTCCGAAAGGCAGGAACGCGGAAAGACCTGAGGGCAGTAACGCTCCAACTAGACTCGAGCGACAAGAAACCAATCAACCATTGGCATTAGACGCTGCACCGACTCCCATAGCCGCCGAACTGCAGGAGATGAGGGAACGCATGGATATGATGATGAGCGCCCTTAAAGGACAGGTATCCAGCAACTTGGACGACCTCGTCCATAGGACGAATTCACCATTCACAGCGTTGGTGAATTCATGTCCCCTTCCTCCAAAATTTCGCATGCCCCATATGGAAAACTACGACGGATCCAAAGACCCATTGGATCACCTAGAGTCTTTCAGAACCCTAATGCATCTTCAGGGTGTACCAGATGAAATTATGTGCAGGGCTTTTCTCACCACCTTGAAGGGACCTGCGAGGGATTGGTACAGCAGGTTGACGCCTAATTCCATCGGCACTTTTAAGGAACTAGGCGCATAGCTCGTATCACACTTCATTGGAAGTCATCGACACAAGAGGTCTATTGCATGTATACTGGGAATTAAACAACGAGAAGGCGAGACATTAAGGTCTTATATAGCCCGCTTTAACAAGGAATCCCTCTCGATAGACGAGGCATATGACAAGACACTTGTAGCAGCATTCACAAACGGGTTACAAGAGGGTAAGTTCTTATTTTCCCTATGTAAGAATGAACCAAAGACTATGTCCGATGTATATTACAGGGCGACGAAGTACATGAACGCAGAAGATGCCTTGCTGGCCAGAGACGACTATAAACCAAGAAAAAGGGAAAGATAGGAAGATACGAAACCAGATAATGGACGAAAAATGGCAAAAACCAGAGATCGACGAGAAGACCAGAGGTCCAAACCACCTTCGGGGAGGTTTACAAGTTTCACCCCCCTCACAGCCCCAATTGACCAGGTGTTAATGCAAATCAAAGATGAAGGAACCTTGACGTTCCCGGGCAAGTTGTAGGGAGATCCAAACAAGAGGCCACGAGATAGATATTGCCGCTTTCATCATGACCACGACCATGATACGACGGACTGTTATGACTTGAAGCAACAGATCGAAGCCCTCATCAGACAAGGGAGATTGTAG
Source organism: Castanea sativa (assembly GCF_040712315.1). Lineage (NCBI taxonomy): Eukaryota > Viridiplantae > Streptophyta > Magnoliopsida > Fagales > Fagaceae > Castanea > Castanea sativa. The sequence goes on along the minus strand of NC_134016.1, from coordinate 15,685,693 downwards.
AGGTTCGTGAGGAAGGAGAGAACGGATCAACCCCAAGAACAGAATCCTAGACGGGAAAACGAACGCCCCAAACCACCGGTAGCAGACATACGGATGATAATAGGGGGCAGTACTTCAACGGGGACGTCTAAAAAGGCCAGAAAGACCTATTTACGGACGGTTCAAAGTGTCCAGTCGACGGGCTCTTCTCTAGAAAAAATACGACGGAACGGCTCTAGTATCGAGTTTTCTGAAGAAGAGGCCCGCCGTTTTCACCACCCCCACGACGACGCGCTCGTGGTTAGTATACAGGTAGGAGATTTCAACATCCATCGAGTTCTAGTGGACAACGGGAGCTCATCAGACATCCTTTACTACCCCGCGTTCCAGCAAATGGGTATTGCAAAAGAGCGCCTGACCCCGGCATGCACACCCCTCGTTGGCTTTGGGGGAACCCGGGTCCATCCTTTAGGATCCGTCACATTGGCGGTGACAGTAGGAGACTACCCACAACAAATAACCAAGGATGTTTCATTTCTAGTGGTTGATTGCTCCTCAGCGTATAATGCCATACTCGGACGACCCACTCTCAACGCATGGAAGGCCATCACCTCGACCTACCATTTGATGATCAAGTTCCCCACTGAACACGGAGTTGGAGAACTGCGCGGAAACCAGGTGACTGCACGGGAATGTTACGTGGCCATGATGGAGATGGATGACCATGTACAAACGATGAACATCGAAGAACAGAGAACAACAGCAGAACCCGTGGAGAAATTGGAAGAGGTACAACTAGATGATTCGAGGCCCAACCGGACCACCAGGATAGGGACCTCGGTCGAACAAACGGTTCGACATGCGCTCCTACTATTTCTCAAAGAGAACCAAGACGTATTTGCATGGAGCCATGACGACATGCCGGGAATAGATCCAGCAGTCATAGTTCATAAACTGAACGTATCACCTTCCTTCCCTCCAGTTCGACAAAAGAAGCGCGTGTTTGCCCCCGAACGGGACCAAGCCGCAGCAGAGGAAGTGTAGAAGCTACGAGAAGTGAACTTCATACGAGAGGTGTACTACCCAGACTAGCTGGCAAATGTGGTAATGGTCAAAAAGTCAAATGGGAAGTGGAGAATGTGCGTTGACTTCACGGACCTAAATAAAGCGTGCCCTAAAGACAGTTACCCGCTCTCGCGCATTGACGCATTAGTGGACTCCACCGCAAGACATGAGTTGTTGAGCTTCATGGACGCCTTCTCGGGGTATAATCAGATTAAGTTGGAAAAAACAGATCAAGAGAAGACATCATTTGTAACGAGCCAAGGACTTTTTTGCTATAAGGTGATGCCATTCGGGCTCAAGAATGCAGGAGCCACATACCAACGATTAATGAACAAAATGTTCGCGCACCAAATTGGCCAGAACGTCCAAGTCTACGTAGATGACATGTTGGTGAAAAGCGTAAAGGTGTCGGATCATCTGAGGGACCTCCAGGAGACTTTCAACACTCTTCGAACGTACAAAATGAAGTTGAATCCAAGCAAATGCACATTTGGAGTAACCGCTGGAAAATTCCTAGGATTCATGGTGTCCCATCGTGGCATTGAAGTCAACCTCGAGAAAGTGAAAGCAATTGTGGAGCCATCTCCTCCGAGGACGGTGAAGGAAGTACAAAGCTTGACAGGGAAGATAGCAGCCCTAAACAGATTCGTATCGAGAGCAACGGACAAGTGTCTACCTTTCTTCAGAACACTAAAAAGATCTTTCGATGGACGGACGAATGCAAAAGGGCATTTGAGGAGTTAAAAGCTTATCTCTCCGCCCCGCCGTTGCTTAGTCCGTCTACACCGGGGGAGGAATTATTCTTGTACCTTGCCATCTCATCAGCAGTGGTAAGTGCAGCTCTCATCCGAGAGGAAGGAAAGATACAAAAGCCCGTATACTTTGTAAGCCGGGCGCTAAGAGGCGCAGAGGAGAGATACCCACGGATGGAGAAACTCGCCTTCGCACTCTTAACTGCAGCTCAAAAACTGAAGCCCTATTTTCAAGCACATACAATAATAGTCCTGACGGATCAGCCCTTGCGGAGAGCAATGAACAATCCTGAAACTGCCGGACGGATGGCTTTGTGGGCTATCGAGCTAAGTGAATACGATATCCAGTACCAGCCACGAACAGCTGTGAAAGGACAAATACTGGCAGACTTCATCACGAAATTCACTACACCTGACGGGCAGGGGGCAGAAGAGACGCCCACATGGAGAATTCACATAAACGGATCCTCCAATAAGCATGCAGGAGGAGTCGGAGTTGTACTCCACACCCCGGAAGGAGATAAGGTTGAATGCATGATCCGTCTGGAGTTCCCCACTACAAATAACGAAGCGGAGTATGAAGCCCTGGTGGCAGGATTGGAACTTGCGATAGCGGCTGGAGCTAGGAAGGCAGTAGTCTACTCCAATTCTCAAATCGTAGACAGCCAAGTTAATGGGAGCTATGACTGCAGGAATGAACGAATGAGAAGGTACCTCGGAGAAGTGAAGGGTCTAACGAGTGACCTCCAATTCACGATAGCTCAAATCCCAAGAGAAGAGAATCAAGAGGTGGACCGACTCGCCAAGGCTGCTTCGGCCGAGCACATGATCGCTCCAGAACAGGTATTGTCCTTCGTCCAACGTTCATCGCTATTAGATAACGTTCGTATGCAGGAATTAAGCACTAAGGACGATTGGACGGCTCCAATTGTGGCGTACCTCAAGGACGGCAAGCTACCGGACAGCAAGGTAGACGCAAGGAAATTGAAGGTTAGGGCTGCACGATTCATATTGATTAAAGGCATCCTCTACAAAAGAGGATTCTCCCGACCGTATCTAAGATGCCTTGACTATGACGAAGCAGACTACGTGATGAGGGAAGTTCACGAAGGAATTTGTGGAAACCACTCAGGATCAAGGTCTCTGGTGCACAAGCTACTCCGAGCAGGATACTACTGGCCGACAATGCAAAAGGATGCCCATATGTACGTTAGAGCCTGCGATAAATGTCAACGGTTTGGCAATCTTATTAGACAGCCAACGGAAGAACTCACACCCATGACGGCCCCATGGCCGTTCGCGCAATGGGGTTAGACATCATGGGTCCGTTTCCGATAGCGGCAAGACAATTGAAGTTCTTGGTGGTTGGAATCAACTACTTCACCAAGTGGGTGGAAGCATAAGCTCTCGCTACTATCACGGAGAAAAATATTCGCAACTTTGTGTGGAGAAGTATTATTTGCCGATATGGGATCCCGAGAGTACTCGTTTCAGACAATGGGAAGCAATTTTACAATGATGCATTCCGAGATTTTTGTTCTCAGCTGGGAATCAAGAATCACTACTCGTCACCCGCCCACCCACAGGCCAACGGACAAGTCGAAGTCACGAACCGGTCCTTGTTAAAGATTATCAAGACCCGGCTCGAGGGGGCAAAGGGCATATGGCCGGACGAACTACCAAGTGTTCTATGGGCGTACAAAACAACGGCAAGAACGCCAACGGGAGAGACACCGTTTCGATTGGCGTTTGGTGCTGAGGCCCTCATACCAGCAGAAGTGGGATTGACGAGCCTCTGCGTGGAAAACTATGACGAGAGCAAGAATGTTGAAGCATTACGTCTAGAGCTTGACCTTGTCGATGAAGCCAGGGCAGCAGCGGCCCAGAGACTGGCACGGTACCAAGACATGATGGCGAAGCACTACAACTCCAAGGTCCGGCACCGAGACTTCAAGGTTGGAGATCTTGTGTTACGAAGAGTGCTTGGCGCTACGAAGGATGCATCCCTGGGAAAGCTAGGTCCTAACTGGGAAGGCCCGTACAGAAGCATCTCATGGCACAGGAAAGGAACGTACTACCTGGAGACGTTAGACGGAAGGAAGTTGGGCCATCCCTGGAACACGGAGCACCTGAAGAAGTACTACCAATAGCACAGCAGTCAGAAGATGATACCTGCTACCTTATTTTACATTTAATTTTTAGACAGTCATAGCTTTTACTTTTTAAATCATGTTTTCTTTTCCATTGACAATTTGGTTTATTGAACTTATGAGAGGAATTTTTATATGGAATGCATGCTGTTGAAAAAACCTACAAGTCCACAAAGTGGACGGATCACCCAAAGGGTTAAAAATCTACAAGTCCACAAAGTGGACGGATCACCCAAAGGGTGAAAAATCTACAAGTCCACAAAGTGGACGGATCACCCAAAGGGTGAAAAATCTACAGGTCCACAAAGTGGACGGGTCACCCAAAGGGTGAAAAATCTACCAGTCCACAAAGTGGACGGATCACCCAAAGGGTGAAAAATCTACAAGCCCACAGAGTGGATGGATCACCCAAAGGGGGAAAACTTACTAGTCCACAAGGTGGACGGATTGTCCCAAAGGGATAGAAACCTTTCCGGTCCACAAAATGGACGGATCGCCCCAAAGAGATGAAAAATCTAGTTCACTAAGTGGACGGGTCTTAAAAATACATTTGAATGTCCAGTCCGAATAAAGGACAGACACCTAAAGTTTTCTTTGTAGACAGGTTATCTGAATAAGATAAACAAGCATACAATATATGACGGATAGTAAGCAAGCAACATGCAATAAAAGATTTGATAAGCTAAATTTAGTAATTACAAACGACGGTTCAACAAAGTTCTCTTACAACAGTAAGAATTTTTTACCAAAAAAAAAAAAAAAAGCTTCGCCTTCATCCTATTCATTTTTTGGGGAAGAGTTCTCGACCAATGGACCGTCGTTTGGCTGACGAGGAGGAGGAGCTTCGCCTTCGTCAGCTGGAGCAGTGACGGCAAACACTTCGTCTGTACTTTCTGAACGGACGGATTGTGCAAGTGTTTTCCCTTGAGCGTCGATGGATATATGGGATACGTCTAGCTCAGGGTACGATGACTTCACCTGACGGATGGCGTCATCGAACCCGTCAGCGAAGGAGCTCCCAAGCTCCGTCAGAAGGAGTTCAGAATCGCGATATTCTTGAATGGCTATCTCCTTTGCGTTGTTGAGTTTGGACATTGTCTCCGTCAACTGCTTCTCCTTGTCATTCAAAATCTTGCGAAGATGCCCATTCTCCTTTTCTACCTCCTCTCTGACCTGCTCCAAGCATTTGAGCTTTCTGTCCATATTGATCTTGTAGGTCTTCAGCTCGTGTAGCTCATCCTCCATCGTCTGGCTCTTCTTTCTCAGACGGTCCATGGATGTCTCATGATTGAGACAACGGCCAAAGAGCCCTTTCATCATCACCATGGCCTGGAAGTGAAATACAATGTCATGATAATGATGGGTGTGAAGGAACTTAGCAACAATACCAAACGGATTCAAATTTACCTGTGCAAGGGTGAAAAGGCCCGTCTCACCCATCGCCTCCGTTGAATGGTTGCTGAGGTCTGCGTAGTCGTCAGCTGTCAGCATAGACGACATTTTCTTAAGGGCATAGCTTGAATCCTCTCGGAAGAGAACGGGTGGTTTCTCCTCGGAGGGACCCTTCATCAAGCCTTTCCCCTTTCCATGCTTGATAGCCGTCTTCTCTGCCTCTAAGGCCACGACGGGTTCAGTGGTGGTCTTTTGCTTCTTTTGAGGACGGTCCATTTTTTCATGTTGAGTTCGTCTTGACGGTACAGGTGGGACCGTCCCCTTTGTTTGACCCCCCTCCTGCTTCTTCTTTGCTGCCTGTTGTTCAATGAAGGCTCTCCTTTTGGCGGCGTCCATCTCTACAAATCAAAAACGGATAAGAAAGGAAAGGTATGGTAAAACAAAAAAAGATGAAAGACGGGTATAGTTTCAACGAACTTACGTTTTCGAATTCTGTTATCGTATTGACGGGCAGCGGATGAAGGTTCGGGTATGTCACAATACCAGTGTAGAGTATCGAGTGTGACGAGTTGAGCCCAAGTCCTTTCTTGCAGTTTTGTTTTGTTAAAAATTTTCTCCAGAAAATTCCACTGCTCCAAGTCAACTTGTGGACGGTCCCGAGCTGCAGCAAAAGACGGTTCGACCTTAAAAATAAACCAACTTTGAAGAATGACTGGATGGAAACAAATGGGATACATACCCGACGGAGGCATTATGCCCCATGTTGTGTCGATGGGCATGTTAGTTATATCTCCTGGACGACACATCCATTCGTCTCCTTCCAAAACGAAATAACGACTCTTCCAGTCTCTGTTCGAGTCTGGAGTATCACTGACGAGCCTCAATAATGGGCTTCTAGCCGTAAAACTATACATCCCCTTAGACTTGACTATCTCTGTTGGACGATAGCAATGGAAAAATTCTTCTACCGTCAACCTTCGGGAACCGTCAGACATTGCCCCGTACAAAACTTCAACCCCAATGAACACCCTCCAGGCATTTGGGGAGATTTGTGTGACGGACAAGCCAAGGTATTGAAGAAGTTGACGGTGAAGATAACTTAATGGGAATTTGAGCCCCGCCTTTAAAGCTTGCTCGTAGATTCCAACACCGTCTACCCCCTTATAGTAGCATTTCTTGAATTTTTCGGGAAGACGTAGACGGATGTTGTCTGGTATTTGGTATTTTGTCCTAAGTGTGTTGAGTTGAGATTCAGTCATGGATGACCTAAAATCATTCACCATCCAAAGAGGCAGCATAACGAACTCTCTTAGGCCATCTGGGCCGATTACTGACTGGACGGGGGGATCCACACCGTCCAAGCTACTGGACGACTCAGAACTCTCCGTCTCTAGACCACCATCAAGGGAAGAAGAGGTACTGGACGAATTCCTCTCTTCGCTTGAAGTGTCAGGATCTCTTGGACCTGACGGAAACTTTTCATCGTAGCCCGCCCCCTCGCGGACAAACGACTGGTTACTTGACGCACTAGACATTACCTACATTTATGACGGTATAACCTAAGACACCGACGGATCTAAAGAAAGCGCATATATTTGAAACAATGAAATTAAAAGAAAGACGGAGGAAGGTTTGGAATACCTACAGGATCGAGATGGTTTCTGACGAGGAACGATGGACGGATCTGCTGAAAGACAGGAAGGCACGATAGCTGTGACGGTTGCGCTTTGCTCACAAATTTTTGATAAGAAGAGAAAATGAAGGGAGAAATGTCTGGCCTTTTATAGAACAAAGAGCGCAGGATACGAAGCGACGCCTTGATTTGGGGAAATAGCCAATCCACAAGGACCACATGTTCTTCGTTAGAAATGCAGGCCACGTGTCACCCGTTATGGTATACTATGACCGTCCCCTCTCAATACATTGCTTTAGTCATTCCATGAATCCGTCGGGTTTCAAAGACGGA